>NC_086171.1:40929998-41236248 GCF_023053635.1 Elgaria multicarinata webbii | reverse complement strand
TCAGGAAAAACTTCCTGACTGTTAGAGCAGTGCGACAATGGAATCAGCTACCTAGGGAGGTTGTGGGCTCTCCCACACTAGAGGCATTCAAGAGGCAGCTGGACAACCATCTGTCAGGGATGCTTTAGGGTGGATTCCTGCATGGAGCAGGGGGTTGGACTTGATGGCCTTGTAGGCCCCTTCCAACTCTGCTATTCTATGATTCTATGATTCCTTCTTTCATCCACATCTTGGCCTTGATAGAGAATTAGGATGTCTTCTCTTATTTCAGATATGGTTCTTACCTGGTACACAGTGCATAGACTTAATAAGTCAGGAAAATTGACCTTGGGTCCTGGGACCTGTTCACCTGCAATCAGGCCCGGCCCTATTATTAGGCAGAGTGAGGCAACTGCCTCAGGCAGCAATTACTGGGGACATCAACACAGGCTTGGAGAGAGCTGGATTTCTTAATGCCCTCTTCCCATTAAAAACAAACAAAACCTGCATGAGAAAACTAATATCTTGAGGATAGGGTCCCACCGAGTTTTCTCCCTGAGACGTTATTGTCCTATGTGCAGGTTTGGGTAGGGTGACCATATGGAAAGGAGGACAGGGCTCCTATATCTTTTGTATCTGATCACTCTAGTATAGCTAGGGCAGGGCTCTTGCAGCTTTGACTGTTGTGCTGGAGAGGGAACTTCGCCAGGTGCTGCATGCATGCCAATGACACCTGCTGAAATGCCCTTTTGAATACAAAGATACAAGAGCCCTGTGCTGCTTTCCATATGGTCACCCTAGGTTTGGGGTTGGTTGGTTTGGTTTCGTTTGCGGGGCAGAATTCAAACGTGCACCACCACCCCACCCCCAAATCCCTGCGGGCTGAAGTGGTGCATACCAGAAAATTCTTGTAAAACAGGCCCTGAGTGCGCAGCCAGAAATGGCGTCATGAGCAACCAACAGCGGAGGAAGCGCCTTGAGGAAAGACATAAACCTTTTCACAGTCAGACACCCCCACAGTCTCTGTAGGAAACCAGCCATCTGGGCTGCGGGCCCACACCGTTTCCTTGCTGATTCCTCTCCGCTGGGCGGACTGGCAGAGGTCAATCCATGTGATGGTCCCACGCAGGCCTCAGTTGCAGGGGGCGGAAATGTGGAAATAGCTTGCTCGAACCCTGTGGCAGGAGCCGTTTGGTTGTGCCTGGAGGGCATCCGGAGTAAACAGTGGAAGGAGACAATGTTCTGGAACATTCTGCCACAGTGAAATGTGTTTGTTGATATACCGGCCCTTTCTGCAACCCTCAGTTTAGAGCTGTGGAAAGGCCAGATGGCTTGCCATTCTCGGCGTTGATGCTACGTTTCTGAGTTGCCACTGAATCTGGCATAGCAACAGCAAGGTTACAATTTTCAGCCAGGAGGAAACAAAACCCCATGGCAGATTTCCAATGCATGCTATCATAAAAGAAGATCTTGCAATAACTCTTAACCTTTGAAACAACAACCAAGGAAATAATCCAGCGGCCTCCAGGAATGTATATTCAGCTGCGTTTTGCCACAGGGCATTTTCATCACATTTACGGCCTTTTGCACTACCGTAATCATTCCATGGGTTGTGCTGTTCTTTCTCCGGGAAGGAAGGAACAAAATAAATTGACGTTACTACGAATCTGAGACAGGGACCTGGGTTGTGGTGAGGAAAGTGGCCCTGACTTTTTGAAGGAAGGTTGTCATGAGGGTTTATAAGAACATAAGAAGAGCCCTGCTGGATCAGACCAAGGGTCCATCTAGACCAGCATTCTAGTTACACTGTGGCCAAACAGCTGTTGACCAGGGAAACCACAAGCAGGACATGGTGCAGCAACACCCTCCCGTCCATGTTCCCCAGCAACTGGTGCATATAGGCTTACTGCTTCTTACACTGGAGGTAGCACATAGCCATCAGGACTAGTAGCCATTAATAGCCTTCTCCTCCAGGAATGTATCCAACAGTTGTATAGAAAAGGGCATTTCAGCAGGTGTCATTTGTATGCATGCAGCACCTGGTGAAATTCCCTCTTCATCACAACAGTTAAAGCTGCAGGAACCCTGCCCTCTTGACCAAATACAAAAGAAGGCAGGGCTTTTGCAGCTTTGACTGTTGTGATGAAGAGGGAATTTCACCAGATGCTGCATGCATACAAATGACACCTGCTGAAATGCCCTCTTCTATTCAACTGTTAAAGATACAGGAGCCCTGTCCTCCTTTTCATACAGTCACCGTATTGCCTTGTCTGTTCTGCTTTTGCTAGCTCCAGCAACTACCAACAATTCTGACATCTGATCACGAAGAAGAAGGAGGAGGAGGAGGAAGAGGAGGAGGAGGAGGAGGAGGAGGAAGCATGGACTGCAGCCTGCCTTCTGATTGCAGGATTGTGAATGGAAAAGAGGTCACCTATTTTGAAACAAGAACCAACAACTGGAAGCCAAGCCAAAGGTAAAGCCCTTAACGGAAGGAAAACATATTCCTATGCGGTGTGTGCGTACTGGTAACATTCACGGACACATTGTAGTCTAAGGTTGCACTAAATTATTATTTTTTTAAAAAAACCCAATAATCTTAAGTAATGGGAAACCAAGCAGGGAGGCAGTGACAGACTTTGTATTTCTGGGCGCAAAGATTACTGCAGACGCTGACTGCAGCCAGGAAATCAGAAGACGTTGACTTCTTGGGAGGAGAGCAATGACAAATCTCGATAAAATAGTTAAGAGCAGAGACACCACACTGACAACAAAGGTCTGCATAGTTAAAGCAATGGTATTCCCCGTAGTAACCTATGGCTGCGAGAGCTGGACCATAAGGAAAGCTGAGCGAAGGAAGATAGATGCTTTTGAACTGTGGTGTTGGAGGAAAATGCTGAGAGTGCCCTGGACTGCAAGAAGATCAAACCAGTCCATACTCCAGGAAATAAAGCCAGACTGCTCACTTGAGGGAATGGTAATTAAAGGCAAAACTGAAGTACTTTGGCCACATAATGAGAAGACAGGACACCCTGGAGAAGAGGCTGATGCTAGGGAAAGTGGAAGGCAAAAGGAAGAGGGGCTGACCAAGGGCAAGATGGAGGGATGATATGCTGGGGGTGACAGACTTGACCTTGGGGGAGCTAGGGGTGGCAACGGCTGACAGAAAGCTCTGGCGTGGGCTGGTCCATGAAGTCACGAAGAGTTGGAAACAACTGAACGAATAAACAACAAAGCCCTGTTGAAAGACAAAGCAGCAGCAGAAAGAGAAAGGGATGTGAAACGTGTGTGGCGCCTTGACAGCCACAGTCCCTTCAGCTCGGCCATCAAACAGCAGGGGGGGAAATACTTAACAGGGGAATGGACCTCATCATGCATGGACGGTGCTTCCGGACTTTCATCAAGAGCCTCCTCTGTTTTGCTATGCATACTGATCCACAGTGTGTGGCGATAGTGTGCGTGTGCCACTTTCAGAACCTCAGAACTTGCCTGTTAACATGAGTGGACAAGGGGAGAAAAACACCAATGACCGTTGAAGAAAAAGAGAGACGTGTACTCTGGTGTTGAATCAAATTAGAACTATTTAATGGTAATTTCCTCAATAAAAAATTCATAGGTTTAAAAAAGACAAATTGATGCATGCAATAGCTCGACGTTTCGGGCCCTTAGGTCCTTCATCAGGAGCTGTACCGTCGTCAAAGTTCGTTTATATAACAAATGCTGAATCTCCTTCCCTGTATCATCCTGTTAGTATTTGTTGCAGCTCAAGCAGTCTAAGTTAGTATTTGTTGCAGCTCAAGCAGACCTTCTGAGGATGATACTCTTTTTCTTCAACTGTTAACGGGAGACCTGTGTTTGCCCCTAGGCCATCTGGACATCTGGCAGCCTGCTGGAGGAACGCTCCCATTCAGAGCCCAAGTCTAGGAAGAGCCCCCTGCTTCAGATGCCGAAGGTCACAGGTTAATCCCCAGCTTCTCCAAATATGGCTGGAAAATATCCTGCTTGAAACCCCGAAGAGCCAATGCTGCCGTTCAGTGGGGCCATTCAGATGATACTTTAAACCATGGCTTTAAGCCAGAAAGCTAAGCCGCGTTCAGAAGAAACCATGGCAAATAAGGCTTTTTACTCACCGTAAAGCCAAAAGCCACTCACCGTGGTTAAAACCATGGTTTAAGGTGTCTTCTGAACACAGCCTCGCTTTCTGGCTTAACCACTGTGGTTAAAGCCATGGTTCAAGGTGTCTTCTGAACAGGGTCAATGTCGACATTACTAGGCTAGACGGACCAAGGGTCTGACTCAACGCTCATCTACATCTGCAGCCCTTTGGGAAGTGAGGAGAGACGATCGTGGAGTTTTCCTCTTCCGGGATCATCCCTCAGGGGCCACATGCCAGCGACACATCCTGGAAGTAAAGAGGGATAGTCCGGAGTGACATTTAAAAACAAAACAAAAGAGGAGACATTTGCACAATTGTGCAGGCGCAATCCTGCGTGAATGTGAGTTTTTTTTAAAACTACACACACAAGAAACTCGGTGCTGGAAGATGCTGAGCGCCATCTCAAAGATGCCGGAAATGCTCTCCCCTTCATCCCCAATGCCCACAGACACCACCCCCTGCATAGCTCCATGCCAGTTTCCTGAGCCCCGCTACTCTTGGGGAAGTGGGAGGACGCTGGGAGAAAGTGCCACACCACCCGCAGAG
Source organism: Elgaria multicarinata webbii (assembly GCF_023053635.1). Classification (NCBI taxonomy): domain Eukaryota; kingdom Metazoa; phylum Chordata; class Lepidosauria; order Squamata; family Anguidae; genus Elgaria; species Elgaria multicarinata. Next base: position 41,231,570 of record NC_086171.1, on the reverse strand, counting down.
CTCAGGATGGTCCTGAGACGGTGGGGGGAAATGGGGAAAAAGCAGTGCACCCCGAAATTAGCTGTGCACTATTTTGAGCTGGCTATGAGACTACTATTAATAGAATTAATAGGGGCGACCTCATGGCCACCCCAGGATAAATGGCAGGTGTAGATTAGGCCTTAGTATCATTCTTATGTTCCTATCTAGGGTCTACACCTGTGATATCACCCGTCTCTCACAAACAGGTCGACACACCACCGTATCTTTGTAAGAACAACAACAAATTGTTGCTAGCCATCCAGAGACGTTTTAATGTTTTACCCTTATGTTCACTGCTCCAGAATCTGCTTAAGAGATGTAGAGCAGTATAGAAATGTTGTAAATAAATAAATATTGGGTGGTATAGAAATGTAATAAATGGATGAATTAAAACAACAACATTTATTCAGTCTTCCAATACATTCTTCACAACTGGTTGTAGGGAATTGTTATCGCCCCCTCTGGTAGGCTGAGAGAATACAATACTGATACAATCCAGGATACCTGAGAGACCGCTTTCTCCCTTACCAACCTGCCCAGTCACTGAGGTTATCTGAGGTTATGTTCTTGGTGGTTCCACATGGACCGATGGTCCAATTGGATTCCACCAGGAGAATAGCCTTCAGTGTGGTGGCCCCCTTCCTATGGAATGCCCTGCCTTTGGAGTTCAGACATGAGACCACATTGTATTCCTTCCAGTGCCTCCTGAAAATGTTGTTCCAGGAAGCTTTCCTTGAATGACTGGCCATGGTTTGATCTTAACTTTGTTCCTTTAAAAATGTAATTTGTAACGTGTTTTTATTCTTATTCTTTTATTCTATTTGTCCACTGCTCCAAAGTCTTTGAATGGGGAACGGCATATAAATATTGTAAATAAATATATAAGTTGTTCTGTATCAGGGATGCGGAATGTGTAGCCACCAGATGTTGTTGGACTGCAATTCCCATGATTCCTCAAGATTCACTATTCTGACTAGAACTGCTGGGAGGTACAGTGCAGCACCATCTGGAGGGCCACATGGTCCTCCATCACCGTTTTTATATTACGGCTGCTGCTGGGCCCTGTTACCTCTGGAGGATCCACCCATGTTGATGACCCATAGTAGCTGCAGCTGAGGAGCAATGCCCGGTAGTTGAAAACCTGACCTCTTGGAAGACTTGGGGCCCTCCACTGTGCCGCTCCACCATGCTACTGAGAAAGGTGGGAGGTGGTGGGTGCTTCTTACCACTGGCGCTCATCCACTCTCTTCGGGTATGTGGAGGAGGAAGAAAGGGAGAGGGCATATTGCCAGGATTCTCCCCCAAACAGGGTACCATCTTCTCATTCTATGATACCCTACTTTTCTCTGCTTTTCTTTGCTTGGGATTCCTGAGACACCACACTTTCTGGGTTTACTTGGGCCAAATACAGGTGGTTGTTCTGCCACATAGGGCCGGTTCAGGTGACACACTAAGCCATGGTTTGGCCACTAACCCTTTTGCAGTAAATAGTTAATGAGCATGTTTAAACCATGGTTATGTAGCTGAGATGATTAGGAATGGTTCACACGACATACCAAGTCATGGTTCACATGACACACTAAGGCTTCCAGCCTTCCTCAACCTGGGGCGCTCCAGATGTGTTGGACTACAACTCCCAGAATGCCCCAGCCAGGCTGGCTGGGGCATTCTGGGAGATGCAGTCCAACACATCTGGAGCGCCCCAGGTTGAGGAAGGCTGTGACTAAGTCATCGTGTTTAGCTCAAATTTCTTAACCAGCATGGCTCAGCATGTCATCTGATCAGGGTCAAATTCAGCCATGTATGTATTCCTCACATATGGTAAAAAGAAGAAGAGGAAGAAGAAAAGCAGAACCCTTATCATTTGGCAGAATGGTACAGAGTGCTAGAAGTGAGAACAAACCACCTCAAAATGTCGTCACCTTTAATTTGGTTGTCTGTACCATCCTGCCAAAAGATAAAGAAGGTTTTATTAAATACCTCAGCTGGGGATGTGGGGAAACTATGTGGGGAAAATGGTTATCCGGATCGTTGTGGGGGGTTGGCCCACTTCTGCAGCAGAAAGATTCAAGCAAGGTGAACCGGTGGACCCAAGTGGATGGTTGCCTAGCGACTGTTCACTCAGTTCTCCCACACCTCTTTGCCTTCCTGGAACAGCCCCCCTGTCACCATGGAGCTGGCTATGAAGCTACTGTTACTATTAATTTAATTGTTTTTCTATTCCACATATCATGCCCGGGTTTCTACATTCATAAAATATCGACAACGAAGCAACAAAATTAGAACACAATAAAATGCTATTCCAGTGTTCTAATACATCATTTTTTAAAAAAAAAAATGGTCAGAATAAAATACTTATCACATGTTCCAAGGATTGGAAGACTTGGCTTAAATCACCCTTTGTCTATACTACATTCTGGCTGATATTATAAGATTAAACTACAAGCAGGATCTCCTAGGCCTCATCTACACCAAGCGGGATATTGCATTATGAAAGCAGTATATAAAAGGCAGGAGCCAGACGACTGCTTTATAGCGGTGTGGGCCCATTGGCATGTACCACGTTCATACTGCTATATCCCGCTTGGTGTGGCTCCTGCCTTTTATATACCACTTTCAGTAGGGTGACCCTATGAAAAGGAGGACAGGGCTCCTGTATCTTTAACAGTTGTATTGAAAAGGGAATTTCAGCAGGTGTCATTTGTATAGATGGAGACCCTGGTGAAATTTCATCTTCCTCACAACAGTTAAAGCTGCAGGTGCCCTGCCCGCTTTTAAATCCGGTCACAGTATAGCTGCAGTATAGCTCCTGCAGTTTTAACTGTTGTGATGAAAAGGAAATTTCACCAGGTGCGACATGCATACAAATAACACCTGCTGAAATTCCCTTTTCAATACAACTGTTAAAGATACAGGAGCCCTGTCCTCCTTTTCATAGGGTCACCCTAACTTTCATACCACTTTCATAGTGCAATATCCTGCTTGGTGTAGATGAGGCCCTAGTAGGTGGCAGAGGGAGCAACATCTGCAGAAAAGGGATGTTCATATGAACATCCCTCTTGTGTTGAGAGAGGAGTTGGGTCATGCCTTGCGGCCATGCTACCAACCACCAACTCACATACTGGCCACCAGTGCCAGCTCCAGGTTTCACAGGGCCTAGGGACAAGACACCCGCAACAGGCCCCTCTTCCTCAGTGAGTCCACCTTCTCACCAGCCTTGCCACCAGCAGCTGCACTTGCTCTTCATCTTCTTTCTCATCATGGCTACCACTTGCTTGCTTGCCAGCCAGGGAGCCAGGGAACAAGTCAGCTGGGGCGTCTCTTGCTTCTCCTTCTAAGCACTGCTGTCACCTGGGACAGAGCAAGAGGCAGGTGAACAAACAATCAAATTGCAGTGGGGAAGAGGAGTAGCAAATCCAAAGGGCTTTTGTCAGTCAGATATGGTCAACAGTGGTGGTGAAAAGGAGGAGCAAGTGATGCTACTATCTACTTACTCATTGGCTGTCTTCCCATCAAGCAAGCCTGCCTGCTGCCAGACAGTGGAGAGTCTAGAGGTACAGACCCTGTTCAGACACCATGGTGGTTAAACATTTTGAGCTAAGCTTTCTGACTTAGCATATTATGACAACCGTGGAACATTCCTAACCATGGTGGCTACATAACCATGGTTTAAACATGCTCACTAACTATTTGCTAGGGCGACCAGGACAGGGTTCCTGTATCTTTAACAGTTGTATAGAAAAGGGGATTTCAGCAGGTGTCATTTGTATGCATGCAGCACCTGGTGAAATTCCCTCTTCATCACAGCAGTCAAAGCTGCAGGAGCCCTGCCCTCTTTTGTATCTGGTTACGGCAGGCAGGGCTCCTGCAGCTTTTGCTGTTGTGATGAAGAGGGAATTTCAGCAGGTGCTGCATGCATGAAAATAACACCTGCTGAAATTCCTTTAATTCCTGTTAAAGATACAGGAACTGTGTCCTCCTTTCCATATGGTCAATGTACATTTGCTTCAACCACGGTTGCCATGGCTTTGCATGTTGTCTTGAAGGCCGATAGCTAAGCCTTTGGAGAGGCATTTCAGCCTTTTAGGATGGGGAAAATCTGCACAAAAGCCACAAAACCACTACATGATCAGTGTGTGGGGTGGGAGATGGGGGCAGAGGAAGGAGGCATAGCCTATTGAGGAATCCTAGAGCACCAGACTGAACCCCTCTCCCTCCAAGGGCCAAATTTGCCCCCATGGCTTCAGTTTCTTCACCCCTTTCCTGAACAGTCAGCACAAGCTCCCAGACACTACTATTTAACTGGTTTTGACCTACTTATTGTTACAACATATTCAGGCGGCTAAGTCAGAAATTCCTCTGCTGCAGCCATTGCTAATGTGGTCTGTTTCTGCAGAGCCCAAAATAAACTGCATTTTCTTTTTAAAAAGCGCCGTGGAGTAAGTCCTTGAGCCAGGCAGCCTGACGCAATTTGCCTGCTGATTCCTTTTAATTCCTTTTCCAAAGAATTCATCTTGAGAAGTGCCTCATGAATCATCTGGCATCGTCCGGAGGACATGGGGCTTCCTCCTCCTCCTACGTCAACCCCCGTTTTAGACCAGCATTACCGTGAATTTTCCGGTGCTCAGTGGGACATTCATTTCTTCTTTAAGAGAATCGCTGCACTGGGCGTCACAAAATGGTTCCTTTCTAAAATGCGGGAGAAGGCTGAGCAGCCACAGACTTTAACGTCTGTTAACGTCTGAACTGCTCCCCCGCCGTAATTCCAGATCGAAAAGATCAGAGCTGGCTTGTTCAGGGCTAGCAAGGGGTTGCACCTGTTGAACTTTGGCCTGTTACGTGCAGGAGGAATCCTGTCAGAAGGAAACGGTCACAATTCTATCAACAGAGGAAGCCATTTAAGAGGGTGGGAGCAGGGAGACTGTGCTGATAAAAAAAGAAGTCCGGTTTCAGGAACTGCCTGGTCTCTTGAGTAGGGTGACCATATGAAAAGGAGGACAGGGCTCCTGTATCTTTAACAGTTGCATAGAAAAGGGAATTTCAGCAGGTGTCATTTGTATGCATGTCACACCTGGTGAAATTCCCTCTTCATCACAACAGTTAAAGCTGTAGCTATACTGTGACCAGATTTAAAAGAGGTCAGGGCACCTGCAGCTTTAACTGTTGTGATGAAGAGGAAATTTCACCAGGATCTCCATATAGAAATGACACTTCCTGAAATTCCTTTTTTCAATACAACTGTTAAAGATACAGGAGCCCTATCCTCCTTTTCATATGGTCACCCTACTCTTGAGACAATAAGCAGTGGTGGCTCCAGTTTATAGAGGACTGTTGGGCAAAACATCCTCAATGGCCCCCCTCCCTCAGTGTGTCTGCCTTCTCACCACCATTGTCACCAGCTGCTCTGGCTCCTTCTCCCCTTTCTCCTCATTGCTTGCACTGAGGTAAAGGACAAGATGGCGCCTGCTACAACCCCAACCTCACCCAGAAGGCCTTGCCTAGCACACCCTTCTCAAGCCAAGCGCCACCGCTTGAAAAGCCTGAGGAAAGGGTAAAAACAACACAACCTCTCCCCTATATGTGAGGGAACAAGGTAAAGGGCCAGGATCTCTTCTCGATCCTCCCAGAGTGCAGGGCATGGAATAACGGGCTCAAGTTAAAGGAAGCCAGATTCTGGCTGGACATCAGGAAAAACTTCCTGACTGTTAGAGCAGTACAACAATGGAACCAGTGACCTAGGGAGGTGGTGGGCTCTCCCACACTAGAGGCCTTCAAGAGGCAGCTGGACAAGCATCTGTCAGGGATGTACACTGTACACTGATGGTGCTATATAAATAAATAATAATAATAATAATCAGGGATGTTTTAGGGTGGCTTCCTGCATTGAACAGGGGGTTGGACACGATGGCCTTGTAGGCCCCTTCCAACTCTGCTATTCTATGATTCTATGATTCTCTAAGGAACAGAAAGGTGGGTATCGCGACAGCGCCTTCTTCCATTCCAGGTACAAAAGCCAACTGGACTGGCAGATGGATCTGTCTTCAACACTGCTAATGGGACAGTATCCTACACTGCCCCTGAAGGCTGCATGCTTAGGGGGCACAGAGCAGGCTGCATGACCGACAGCTCTCTCCTCCAAAAACTTGCTGCCATCTCTCAGCAGCTGCCGCCTGAGGCAACTCCTTCACTCTAGCTAACAGTAATGCTGGCCCTGCTTCCCAGCCCAGCATTGTCAATATTGACTAGAACTGGCTTTCTGCAATTTAAGTAGGGTGGCCACATGAAAAGGAGGACAGGGCTCCTGTATCTTTAACAGTGGTATTGAAAAGGACATTTCAGCAGGTGTCATTTGTATGCCTGCAGCACCTGGTGAAAGTCCCTCTTCATCACAGCAGTTAAAGCTGCAGGAACCCTGCCCTCTTTTGTATCTGGTTATGCTAGGCAGGGCTCCTGCAGTTTTAACTGAAGATGGGATTTCACCAGGTGCTGCATGCATGAAAATGACACCTGCTGAAATTCCCTTTTCTATACAACTGTTAAAGATACAGGAGCCCGGTCCTCCTTTCCATAGGGTCACCCTAGACGACAACATCATATGAATGTAATGTGTATTGTTGAGAAGAATTCATTGTACTTCATAGGAGCGCTATTCATAAGCGGTGTATGTTAACTGTATATATAAAGTGATCCACTATGTCTGCTGTAAACTAGCTTAAACTGCAATAACGTGTTCTTGGAACCTTGCCACAGGTGGGTTGGTTAATTTGGGAAGCAAACAGCTCATTACCTCATGAGGAGTTGGACCTTGCGAGGTGGCTTTTGAAGAGAGCTGTAATCCTGGTCATGAGGATGTGCGAACCCCACAACATCCAATCCAGGGAGGGTTTTGTCCTGGGGAAATTTATTTATTTATTATTTATTTAATTAATTACATTTATATACCGCCCCACAGCCGAAGCTCTCTGGGCGGTTTACAACAATTAAAAATAGTAAACATTAAAAGTATACAAAAATTTAAAAAGCATAAAAACAGTATAAAAACAACAGTATCCATTTTAAAAACAACAATTCTGGGGTCCATTAAAAACAAACTTAACATTGTTAAATGCTGTTAAAATGCCTGGGAGAAGAGAAAAGTCTTGACCTGGCGCCGAAAAGATAACAACGTTGGCGCCAGGCGAGCCTCATCGGGAAGATCATTCCACAGTCCGGGGGGCAACCACTGAGGAGGCCCTCTCCCTTGTTGCCAGGGGATCTCCCTGGAGCCCTGGTGTGTCCTCCAGATTCCACACCTTTTCTTTCTCTCTGTAAACAGGGCAAGATATGCCAATCTCAGCCACAATTCATGTATAACTAAGCACTTTACAGCCATAAATGGGGTAAAATATGCTAATTATGGACAAAATTTGCCCAAGATGCGCTACTTGCGGCTGCAATTGGTGTACCTTGCCTTTTTCACCGAGAAAAAAAAACCCAGCATGAAATCCGGAGGACGTGCCGGCAGGGAGAGACAGTCCGATGCGGACTATGCTGGTCAGATTCTCAGAAATCCAACCTCATTTGGGTCTGTGGCAGATTTCTTCAGCATCCCTAATGAGAAGCAGCTATGACTCGAGTCAAAAAAGTCAAGGTGCATAGATGCATTTTAAGATAAGAGCTATTGCTAGGTAGAATGTCAGAAGTGGTATGATTTTGACACGGTTGACCAGAGAAATCCCAAGGGAATGAAAAGCCAACCATGCCTGCCAGAGAGGTAAGAATAAAAACTTCTTGATGAGCACCTTATTGGTTGAAAGGAATAGAACTTTAAGTTTACTGAGACATATGCTAGCCAATATTTCTATTATGCTTCTAATCGTCTGACTGGCATGGTATGTACTAATGTGTTTTGCTTGTTTTATCATTGAAAAGTTTTGTTATTTTCTAATACTGTTTGAGAAATATATATATTGTGATGCCATTGGGTGTTATTTGGTTTGAGGGGTGTTTCAAGGACCGTGACCCATATCAATTAATTCTTGAAACCCAGAACACTCAGCTGGAGCTTATTTATTTATTTATTTAAGGATTTTTATGCCGCCATTCAGCCAAAAAAGGCTCTCACGGCGGCTTACAAAAGTATTCCTTGACAGTCCCTGCCCACAGGCTTACAATCTAAAAGACATGACACAAAAGGAAAGGGGATTGGGAGGGAGGAGGAGGGGGCAAAAGACAGCAAATTCAGGCACTACAATCTTAGTTATAAAGTTCAGCAGTTAAAGTTGACAGTTGGCAGCAGGAGGGAGAGGGCTCTCAGCTGGAGTTGAGTGGGATCTGTCTATAAGCCACTGTTACCTCTCTTGGTCAGGTGAGTCACAGACACACCTGTTCAGGAAAGAGAAACAAGCTAGTAAGATGGAGCTGAAATGGTTCTTCCATCTCAATTAATGGCTGGTGGCTCTGATTTCGGTGGGGCTGTAAATCTATTCTAGGTTAGTTCTGACTGAAACTCAGAATGGATTCACAGCCTCACCAAAATGGGAGCTACCAGCCAACACTGAATAATAATGGTAAGACCGTAGAGCAGGGGGTGAGGAAAATGCAGTCCACCCTCGTCTTAGTTGCTGTGACATTATACGTCTGTCCATATTGAGTTTTATGTTTATAATGGTGCATTCTTGTTATAGATCTATGGTTTGGTAAGTATCTCTAGGGAGAGAATGGTGGATTTGCATTTGTGAGCTGATTGGCTGAGAGAGTGAGAAGGAGGGTGTGAAGTGTGGGTGTGCTATTTAAACTGGGTGCAGTGCCTGTGGAAGGCAGATAGGGATGTGATTGGCTGAGATGGAGGGTGTGAAGTGTGCACGTGCTATATAAACTGGGTGCAGTGCCTGCGGCAGGCAGATAGGGATGTGATTGGCTGAGATGGAGGGTGTGAAGTGTGCACGTGCTGTATAAACTGGGTGCAGTGCCTGCGGCAGGCAGATAGGGATGTGATTGGCTGAGATGGAGGGTGTGAAGTGTGCACGTGCTATATAAACTGGGTGCAGTGCCTGTGGCAGGCAGATAGGGATGTGATTGGCTGAGATGGAGGGTGTGAAGTGTGCATGTGCTATATAAACTGGGTGCAGTGCCTGTGGCAGGCAGATAGGGGTGTGATTGGCTGAGATGGAGGGTGTGAAGTGTGCACGTGCTATTTAAACTGGGTGCAGTGCCTGCGGCAGGCAGATAGGGATGTGATTGGCTGAGATGGAGGGTGTGAAGTGTGCATGTGCTATATAAACTGGGTGCAGTGCCTGTGGCAGGCAGATAGGGATGTGATTGGCTGAGATGGAGGGTGTGAAGTGTGCACGTGCTGTATAAACTGGGTGCAGTGCCTGCGGCAGGCAGATAGGGATGTGATTGGCTGAGATGGAGGGTGTGAAGTGTGCACGTGCTATATAAACTGGGTGCAGTGCCTGTGGCAGGCAGATAGGGATGTGATTGGCTGAGATGGAGGGTGTGAAGTGTGCATGTGCTATATAAACTGGGTGCAGTGCCTGTGGCAGGCAGATAGGGATGTGATTGGCTGAGATGGAGGGTGTGAAGTGTGCACGTGTTATTTAAACTGGGTGCAGTGCCTGTGGCAGGCAGATAGGGATATGATGTGAGATGGGTCAGAACAGAGATTCAGACCATAGCTAGACCTAAGGTTCATCCCTGGATCGTCCAGGGGTCAGACCTGTTCATCTAGGTGACACACAGGGGATCCACTGCTCAGGCAGGGGCGAACCCTGGATGATCCCAGGATAAACCTTAGGTCTAGCTGTGGTCAGAGTCAGAGAATTAATGTATGAGGGTTTAGAATTTTAGAGTTAGGATTTTAGGAAGCTGAGAGTGAGTTAGGAAGCTGAGAGTGAGTTAAGGATTCAGTGATTGTTGCAAGGATTGTTTGAGAGAGTGATTTTGGAGTACTATGTATGAAAGAACATATATTTAGAGCCATTAAGAGTTACTTATTTGTCATTCAACAATTAATTTACTTTAATTAATAAAGCTTTCTTTGTTTATAAAATCATATGCCTTCTGCTCCTGGCTACATGATAAAGGGAGGTCATAAAGAGAGCAGTACAATGTTATAAAGTAAAAAGTATAAGTATAAAGTTATAAGTATAAAGTCTGTGTGTCCATGCAGAGAGAGGACAGAGGCCTTAGCTAGACCAGGCTATATCACAGGGTGAACCCTGGGATCGTCCCTGTGCGTCCACATGACGCACAGGGGATCCCGGGATCAGGGAGGGATCATCCCTCCCTTGCCCCGGGATATAGCCCTCCCCTTTGGGCCCGCTTTTTCCGCAGTCTCGAGACCACAGAACGTCTGGCCCATTTCCGCAGCTTGACCCCGCTCCACGCGATTACTTGCGAGGAGCCGGGAGCCGCGCACGGGGTGCAGCGCTCCTCATGAGCACTGCGCCCATCGGGGTTAGGGTTCGGGGAGCAGGGAAACCAGATTAAATTTTTAAGACTTACCTTTAGCGCACGAGCATTTGTGCGCTGCGTCCTCTTTAAAAAATAATAAATGGCAGGCGTGACGCCTCTCTTCCTGAGGTCGCCGCGCCTTACGTGTAAACGGGGCAGAGATCTCGCGTTAATCACAACGCGAGATCTCCCCTCGTCTGTCCCAGACTTTCAGGTAGGTCTGGCTAAGGCCTGAGTAAAGGAGTCTTAAAGGTCCTGGTAGCAGCGAATTGCAGCGTGTGTGAGAGAAGATGGTTCCTGCTTGGAGTGAGAAAGGCCTTAAAGAAAGGGAATTCTCATGAGGACAAGGTCAGGAACGGCACAGATGCAGTACTCCCTCATCCCTGCCACTGCACTGCCAAAATTTCTGCCAAAATTTGGCAACCGCAACAACAAAAGCGGTGGTTTTTCTTTAAGAGAAGGTGTGCAGAGCGTGCACATTTTCACGCAACATCACGCTCCTGGAAGCCTCCGGACAGCACAACTTTGCATGAAAACAAGGTGTGTACTCCTGGCATGCCTTCTTTCAAAGCGAAAACACAGGGCTCTTCGCTGTGCCGCAGCGACAAATTTCAGCAACAAATTTGGTGACGCCGCAGGGTCAGGACGCAGCCTCCGGTGGCAGCCAGGGAGGCAGTGCGGCCACTGTCCCCCTAGAGCAGTGGTTCTCAACCTGGGGCACTCCAGATGTGTTGGACTGCATCTCCCAGAATGCCCCAGCCAGCTGGCTGGGGCATTCTGGGAGTTGTAGTCCAACACATCTGGAGCGCCCCAGGTTGAGAAAGGCTGCCCTAGAGGTTGCCAACTCCTGCTCTAGAAGAAGACAGATAAAGGCTTAACAGATGTTGGTTAACTGCGCCTCTTATATTTTCAGCCTCTTACCAGCAGCTTCTTTTAATGAGCAATTCTGCACTGTCCCTTATTTATTCTTTTTCTTTCAGGATTGAACTCGTGGTGGCATCCATGGGGTTCCCCAGAGTATCTTTCATCCAGGAAGTACCCAGACACAGAACTGCTTAGCTTTTGCATCGTGTGCCTTTAGACCAGCCTTCCTCAACCTGGGGCGCTCCAGATGTGTTGGACTATAGTCCAACACATCTGGAGCGCCCCAGGTTGAGGAAGGCTGCTTTAGACCAAGGTCTTGGACATCATTGTTATTATTATTACATAACCAAAGTCTGTTGTGTTCATGGCGGCTGAATGACAACCTTCGCCCATTAACCACTGGTGGAATGCTTGTGTCTTTTCCTGGATCCATTTTGCTCTGCTCCCTGCCACCCGTTGGATGCTGTAACGATGTGGCTGGACTTAACATCCATTTTCACCTATTGCTTTTCCTAATTAATTCCCCCAATGCAACCTTATTAATACTAGAAGCCTGAAGTAAAAGCACTGAATTAATTGACAAGTTAGTTCAAATCAATTTGGGAAATTCAACACCGCTGCCAGCAATTGCTTCTTGGCCGTCTTCCTCTTACGTTTTCCGGTGCTGCAGTGATGGTAGAAACCAGAACTGGCAGAACTCCCATAACAATCTAGACTGTAAAAGACAGCAACCTCATGGCCCCCTTTCCTGCCTACCATTAGTCCACAGGTCCTCTTATCTCTTTAACTCCATGTTTCCAGTCCCTGTGGTTCCCTTCACTATTTTTTTTTCACCTTGAGAGGATGGGGTGCCATTAGGATTTTGTCATCCCATGACCTAAATATCTTTGGACAACCCTGTACCTCAAGGATATATAGGCTAGCCACTAACACATTGCCAAAAAAAGAGAGCAAAAAGATCACCAAAAAAGAGCACAACGATTTGCATAAAATTTGCATGTGCTAATTGATTTGTTTAGACCAGGAGTGGATAACTTTGGGAGGTCCAGGGGCTATTTTCATCCCTTATCTCCCAGGACTACCTCCCCCCCCCCCATCCCATTGATATTGGATTCTGACACACTAATTTTGGATCTTACATTCAAGAAGGGTGGCCATGTATCTTTTTAGCAGAGGACTGTCCTTGATTTGATGGGCTGGCAGAAGATTGTCCTCTATTTAAAAGAGCACCTTTTATCAGCTTAGGCTGATATACCAATTGCGCCCTTATCTGGACAGTGATAGCCTAGCTACAGTTATCCATGCTCTGATAACCTCTCGCTTGGATTACTGCAATGCGTTATACGTGGGGCTGCCTTTGAAAATGGTCCGGAAACTTCAACTGGTACGAAATAGGGCAGCACGCTTACTAACAGGGACTGGCCGATGAGACCACATCACGCCAGTCCTTTTCCAGCTTCATTGGCTGCCAGTCCAGGTCCAGGCCCTATTCAAAGTGCTGGTATTGACATTTAAAGCCCTAAACAGCTTGGGGCCAGGCTATCTGAAGGAACGCCTCCTCCCGTATGTACCTGCCCGGATCTTAAGATCATCTACAGGGGCCCTTCTCCATGAGCCCCTGCCGAAGGAAGTGAGGCAGGTAGCTACTAGGAGGAGGGCTTTCTCCGCTGTGGCACCCTGGTTGTGGAATGAGCTCCCCAGAGAGGTCCGCCTGGCGCCTACACTGTACTCCTTTCGTCGCCAGCTGAAGACCTTTTTATTCACTCAGTATTTTAACACTTAATTTTAACTTAAATTTAAATTATACTGTTTTAACTCTGTATTTTTAACCTTATATCAATTTTGCTGCGTGGTTTTATCCTGGTTGTGCTTTTTATATTGTATTTTGTATTTGTGTTTTTAACTTGTTGGTTGTTCTATGATGGTTTTAATTTTTGTGAACTGCCCAGAGAGCTTCGGCTATTGGGTGGTATAAAAATGTAATAAATAAAATAAATATTTTAGAACCTAAGAAGAGCCCTGCTGGATCAGATGAAAGGACTCTCCAGTCTAGCACTCTGTTCACACAGTGGCTGGCCAGCTGTTGACCAGGGGCCAGCAAAGCAGGATATGGTGCAACAGCACCCTTCCACTCATGTTCCCCAGAAACAGGTGCCTATAGGCTTGCTGCCTTGGATACTGGAGGTAGCACATAGCTATCAGCTGCAGGAGCCATTGACGGCCTTCTCCTCCAGGAATTTATCCACCCCCCTTATAAAGCCATCCAAATTGGTGGGTGGCTTTGTGTTCTCTATTTGTAGGGCTTGTCCAGTCCAATTCCAGTTGAATGATAAAGCACCAGCAGAAGGGAGTGCTGAAGGGCTTTGAAGCTGCCCATCAACAGACCGAGCAAGAAACACAGGCCTCCTGGTCACAGTCTTCTAGACTATGGTGAAACGTGCTGTATTTCTATTTAAATTATAGTAATTATTTCTAAAGCTGCATCTATACATATACATTAGCATACGCACATTTTATGCAAACAGGTGTCTCTTTTTATTATATGCTTCCGCTTCGCTGGTGATTTATAAGTGGCCATCCTATTTTTAAGGTGCTGAGTTGCACCAATTAGGAACACAGGAAGCTGCCTCAGATGGAGTCAAAGCGTGGGTCCATGTAGCCCAGAATGGTCAGCCTTGACTACCAGCAGCTCTATAGGGCTTCAGGCCAGAGTTTTTCCCAACTCTACCTGTTAATGCCAGGATTGAACCTAGGACTTTCTGAAGTAGGTGCTCTACCAGTGAGCTGCACAACACCCATCAGGTCTATCTTTCTTGACCCTCCCTGGTGTCTTGCTTCCATTGCATCTCCCAGCTGGGATACAGTTGGTGCCACCAATCACTCTCCATGCCCTACACTTGCCCTGAGTGGCTTGTCATAGCCTCCTCACCCTCCTTTACATGTTCCAGTCTGTGGCCCATCTCCACCTCTTTCATCTCCCAGTTTGGCTTCCGCCAGGGCCTTTCTTAGCCTCCTCCTTCCAGGACTCTTCTCCAGTTTCCAATGTCTGCTTTCTCAACTCCTGGAGCCATTGGTTTCACCCCTCTTCTCTGGCCACTTCCCTGGTTAACCCTTCTATAGGCACCTTACCGTAACCTTACCACGGGCCTCTTACTTTTGATACACCCAGCACTTGCTCCTCAGGATGCTCTCCCTCCCTGCAGATTCTGGCTCAGTTCAGACAACACGTTTCTCAACAGTGGTTTTAGGACTCCACAGTGGAGTTTTTACACCACCGTTGAGAAATGTGTTGTCTGGCGGGAAAACTCCACGCAACAGTGGAGTTTTTTTTTGTTTTTGTTTTAAAACACTCCATGCAGAATATCTATGCAGTGCAGAGGAGAGTTCCTGCACAACCGTTGTGTTGCATGCTGTGTGGTGGGCTCCATGGAGTTTCCTGTTGTGTTGAGTTGACTTTACCCACTGGCAACAGAGTTCCCTGGCAAGAGTGGCGAAAGGAGCGGGTGCCACTCTAGGAGAGCCGCTGGGATTGTTTTTTAGCAGCAGTGGCTGATGGGATACCTTTGGGAGGATCGGGGGAGGAGAGAGGGGGAGGAACTGTCAATCAAACATCACCATGGATTTCACTCAACTCACCATGGATTTCACAGTCACACAACAACAGTGGAGTTAGAACATGTTGTGTGGGAAGTACCTCCCAAAAACTCAACCATTAAGTGGTGTTTTCACACAGCATTGACTAACGTGTTGTCTGAATTGAGTTGATGTCTCTCTTCTGCCTCCTCCCATCTCTGTTCTCACACACAGAGGTTTCCATCATTTTATTATGTCTGATGAGGCCTGAAGAGTCAGATACATGCTTTGGGGGATTTCTCATTATAAAAGAAGACATATAGCTTATTTCTTATTCTCTGGAACCTCCATGCAACATTTGTCTGCAATGGAATTATTAGGAAAAGCAATCCCTAATATAGCTCTTAGTAGTTAACTATATTCCTTCACAAATATTTATCTTTCATAGTGCAGACCAAACACACAAGAGAAAGTTAATCCAGCATGTTTAGATAATTTTGTTTTGCAATATATTATCTGGTGATTATTCTTGATGTTCCAAGTGTTGACATTAATGAGCCAAAGGCCAACTTTAACTTATAAAGGAGATGTACGAACTAGGGATGTGCTCCGCTTCTAATCGGACCGGAGAAGCAGTAGCGGAGCGGGGGGCTTCGCCTGCCCTTAAGGCGGAGGCGAAGAGGATTGGGGGGCCGGCGGAGCGTGGCGAAGAGGATCGAGGTGAAGGCGGATCCTTCGCCTCGATCCGGAGCTCCGCCAGAAAGGTAAGTGGGGTTTACCAGGCCCTGCCGCTGTCGCTGTCGCCCATGCGGCAACGGCAGCAGGGCCCGGTAACGCCCCCCACCCTCCTCTCCCTTACCTGCCTCCGTCCGCGGTCCGTCGCCGTCTTCAATTGAGCCCATGGTTCCAGCAGGAAGTCTGGGCCGCACTTGCGGCCCAGACTTCCTGGTGGAACCACGGGCTCAATTGAAGACGGCGACGGACCATGGACGGAGGCAGGTAAGGCTCCCTCCTCCTTACCGGGCTCTGCCGCCATCGGCGCATGGGCGGCGATGGCAGCAGGGCCCGGTAACCCCCCCTATGGGGGGGACCGGAGCTCCGATCCGGATCCGGAGCTTCGAGCGGAGCGGAGTGGGCACAGGCGGAGGGGGGGCGGGGCGGAGCGGGCCGATCCGAAAATGGCGGATCTTAAAGTGAAGCGGAGTGGGGGGTCCGTGCACACCCCTAGTACGAACAGTCCCCTCCTGGTGGATTTTTAATGAAACATGGTTATGGGAGGCTACCAGCTGAGAAGAACAGTGGGGACGGAGGTTGTTTAATGCCTTCCCCTTTGGCTTTCCCCACACCCAGTGAAATTACCCCCCTGGTGCTTTTCCATATATTGGAAATAAATTACAGGGGCACTTCTCCCCTCAAGTATGGAAAATTAGCTGGGGGGGGGGGAGTTGAACAGAAAAAACTCAAGTGGAAAGGGTTAAGCAGTCCCTCCTCCAACTTTCCCGTGCTCAGCCTCCCTTGGCTGCTTTTCATTGACGCACACAAGCTCTATTCATGCATCTTTTCTCCAATGTCCAGTTTGGCCCCCAAGTCCCTTGTGTCAGTAGAAGCTGATCAAAGTTGGAAATACAATAAAGAGGGGGGAACTTGTTCAAGAAGTGACGAGCAATCTTATAGGGGCAGAGAAAGAGGGAGCTGAGAGGCACAGAAGGAGAACGGAAAGGGAGAGTGAATCGGAAACATCTCAGGGTTACAGGGGAGAAGGATTAGATACCGTAGATGGATGGACAGAAAGATATGGTGGTTCTCATCCATCGGAAAAGACAAGCCAATATTATAAATATCCCCCCCCCCAATGAAGTGGAGATATATTTGGTTGATACTTGAGAACGGAGAAATCCTCAAAAGTAATTCCGCATTTTGATCCCAAACTCCAACGTATCTATTACGTATCTTAAAATCTCTTCAATGGCTGCCAATTAGTTTCCAGGTGAAGTATAAAGTGTTGGTTATTACCTTTAAAGCCCTACATGGTTTGGGTCCAGGCTACCTGCAGGATCGCCTTCTCCCGTACAATCCGCCCCACACACTCAGATCCTCTGGGAAGAATCTACTTCAGCCAATTCTTCAATTCTAAGACACACTTTCCCCCCCATATAAACATCTCTAAAAATGGGGTGTGTCTTAGAATCACGGGTGTGTCTTAGGTGTTTTTTTTCTGTTGGTGGTACTGAAATTAATGTGCGTCTTACAATCGATGGTGTCTTACAATCGAAGAAATACGGTATTATCCAGAGGACCTTCTCTTCTGCTGCTCCCAGACTGTGGAATGGCCTGCCGGAAGAGACTCGTCAGTTTGACAGTCTTTTAGCATTCAGGAAAGCTATCAAGACTGATCTCTTCCGGCAGGCCTATCCAGTAGAATTTTAGGATACTTTTAGTGTGCTTTTAGGATGTTTTTAACAGTGTATACTATGTTTTTAATCAGTATTTTATGTATTTTATGCTTGCTGTTGTTCTCCACCTCAATCCAATCAGAGAGGCGGGTAAGAAATATATTATTATTATTATTATTATTATTATTATTATTATTATTATTATTATGCATTTTGTCAGCACCATTGTGGTTAGTCTAAACTTTGCATGACTAAGTAAGGAAGCCCCAACTTCCCCCTAGACCTGGTTTTTTAGGATGAGAATCACTTACTAAGAGATGCCAGTCTTGCTCATTTGAATCTCACCTTATTTGAAGCAGTCGTTCCTGGAATGTGCCTGGTTTTAATTAAAGTTGTTGTCCAGTTCACGCTTCTCCTTTTTAATCATTTAACTCTCTCGCCTGCAATCCTGTTCACACTCATCTGGGAGTAAGTGCAATTGAACTCAGTGCGGCTTACTTCCAAGTAGATGTGCATAAGCTTGCACAGTTAAATGTGTTTTAAATATGGTGTATTTGTGGGTCCGTTCTTCAGAGGCTAATGCAACTAATATGTGCAACGAAGGGTGCAATCCTATGCATGTTTAGACAATTACAACTCAAAACATTCCCCAGCAAGCACTACAATTCCCACCATTCCCCAGGATTGTACCATAATGGAAGTATGACTCACCTAGACTTCCTGTATTCTTGCATGTCATTAACATCCAGAGTATCCTGTGTCTTCCCCCTGTAATCTCACTTTAAAAAGGATCGGAGATAATGCACTATTTTAAATTGTTGCGGGATATTGCAAGCTAGTAGACGGCGCTGTTTCATTTGACTTTATGGAGCATTGCTGAGATGGGAAGTTTTCAATTACAAATCACATGATTGCCATTGGTTGCCTTCTATAAAAGCCATAGTAAATGCTGAAAGACCACAGCAGAAGAAAACCTACTATGTGTGTGTGTGTTTTCCTTAAAGTAGAGATACTCAAAGTCTCCATTTCCACTACTGAGCTGCTTTCCCTTCAGCAGAAGTTTGAATTTTTCAGACCTTTTCTTTCTTCTGCTTTAGCCAACATGCACACATGAACATACACACACTAAGCTCTCTCTTCCCTGATAGCCATGATTGATTTAGTTTTGCCTAGGTTACAAGAGGATACTCAGTCAACAGGACAACAGAGTTAGATTAGAACAGGGGTGCACAGACGTCAGGCTTGTGGAATCTACTTAAAGTGCAATCCTATGCATGCTTAGGCAGAGATAAGGCCTACATCTCCCAGCATGCCCCAGCCAGAATCCCACGGTCCAAGAGCTGAAGCTAGATGCAAAATTGTGGCTCACAGATGCAGACGTTTGGCTTTTCTACAGAGTGCTGTTAATCCGCTGCATCTACTTTTGGTTTCATCACAGAATTGAGATCCAATCACTACACAAAGAGCCTTTCGTTTCCTGCTTTTCCACTACATAAACTCTAGGTGGCACTGTGGTATAGCAGAATAGCACAAATACGCAAGTGGAAAAAGTGTTTTCTTTCACTCTCACAAACAACACCACATTTTCCCTGTTCTAAAAAAAAAAACTCGCCGAAACTGTTCTTCAAACACAGAAGTGAAACTGGAAGATCACATCATTGTCTAAAGAACCCATAAACAACTGTGAGTGGGGGAATGATGAGCGCATAATAAATGCCTGGTGTAGAAAAGCTCATACATTTAGAATTGCATGTTATTCTAAACGTTCCAACATTGTTATCTTTTCGGCGCCAGGTCAAGACTTTTCTCTTCTCCCAGGCATTTTAACAGCATTTAACAACGTTAAGTTTGTTTTTAATGGACCCTAGAATTGTTGTTTTTAAATGGATACTGTTGTTTTTATACTGTTTTTATGTTTTTTAATTTTTTTTATACTTTTAATGTTTACTATTTTTAATTGTTGCAAACCGCCCAGAGAGCTTCGGCTGTGGGGCGGTATATAAATGTAATAAAATAAATAAATAAATAAATAAATAAATAAATAAATAATAAAGGGATGCAATTTGTCTGAGCACATGTTCCATCCAGGAATTTGTTTTCAAGACCAGTTCACAATCCTTTTGCACAAAAATCCACCCCTGAATTCCCTTTTAAAAAAACCAAACCTTTGTTTCAGCAGCATCGTTTAGGCAAAGATCATCATTACAGCTATTATTAAACAACCCCGAGCTTTGCTGATCTACAGCAAATCACCCAGCGATCTACCAGTAGATCCCATTCTGCTTTCTAGACCACCACCTGAACCAGAAGATATAACGCATTCCTCTCCAGCCCAGTGAACTTTATTCATGTCCAGTGTTGGCTCTGAATCAAAATGTCGGTCCTTATCAGGTCAACATGACCCTTTCTCTTTCTCTCTCATTTCTCACCACCTTGCCCCTTGCCGTCAGCATCCAGCAATTAGCGGCTCTGCAGAACCGCTTGACGTTTCCTCCATCCTGGATGAATCAGTACTCTCTTCTCTGCGCCCTTTAAAATTCAAGTATGTTGTGAACAAACAGCAGATGGCCGAATGAACTGTGGGATGTATCCATGCTGGAGCTATGGTGACATCCCACCCAGTCAAGCTGGCATTGGTTCATGATGGGTGAATTGTTGGAAGCAGTCTTAGAACATCGTAAAGGCCATCCAACTGTACCTGCATGTACCTGTTGTGCTGCAGTTTGATCTTCCTAGATCTTTTGTGTGATTGTTATGGGCTGCATTACATGGGTGGAGAAGGGCAACTACCTGATTTGAATTTAATATTTCCCACCCCCTTCTCTTCTTTGAGAGGGTGCAATCTAGCGGCGGAGGATCCCGCTTTCCCCCGGATATTATCACATTAAAAGTGATTCTTTTCATAGCGGGATTTCCAGGGGATACCGCAGGAGCCGTCCTGTTCATGTAATGGACCCGAAAACATCTGTGAATAACCAATCACAAGTGTGCAATAAATTACTCATATAGGGACTGGCTGGCGAGATCACATTATGCTAGTCCTTTTACAACTTCATTGGGTGTCAGTCCAGGTCTGGGCCCGATTCAAAGTGCTGGTATTGACATTCAAAGCCCTAAACGGTTTGGGGGCGGGTTATTTGAAGGAACACCTCCTCCCATATGTACCTGCCCGGACCTTAAGATCATCTACAGGGGCCCTTCTCCGTGAGCCCCTGCCAAAGGAAGTGAGGCAGGTGGCTACTAAGAGGAGGGCTTTCTCCGCTGTGGCACCCCGGCTGTGGAATGAGCTTCCCAGAGAGGTCCGCCTGGCGCATACATTGTACTCCTTTCGTCGCCAGCTGAAGACCTTTTTATTCTCTCAATATTTTAACACTTAATTTTAACTTAAATTTAAATGTCACTGTTCTAACTCTGTATTTTAATCTTATATCAATTTTGCTGCGTGGTTTTATCCTGGTTGTGCTTTTGATACTGTATTTTGTATTTGTGTTTTTAACCTGTTGGTTGTTTTATGATGGTTTTAATTTTTGTGAACCGCCCAGAGAGCTTCGGCTTTTGGGCGATATAAAAATGTAATAAATAAATAAATAAATAAATAAATAAACAAACGAAGGAGCCCCTAGAAATGGAGTGAACAAAGGACCATGAGCGAAGGAAGAGGCATTGTTATTCTTATATTTTGGCCACGATTTGAACTTGTTTCTCTTTTTTTACTTTTAATACCATGTAAACCAGTCCAGGGTGGGCAAATTCCGGAAGCCACATTGCACCCCTGGACACACACCCCCATCCACCGCACTCCTGAAATTTAGTGGTGCAGCGGCAGCAGTGGGGGGAAATACCTAAAAGAAAGATGGGGCTGCATTCTTTCCAATCCATTTCTGATCCCCTAAAAGCCTCATGTGGCCCTGGTCCTGCAGTTTAGCAGTGATTTGGAGGGTTTCCGTCTTCCCATGCAATTCTTAAGCACATTATTCTGATTATTATTATTTTCTTACTTTACCAACTTGTCAGTTTATGGGTTAGGTGGGAGGTAGGGAATTACAAACGTTATAGCAACTTCCACGTTCCGCTGCACAACTGCCAGGTTTTTTTTGGGGGTTTTTTTTTTTTTTTGGTTTTTTTTTTATCATGTACTTCATTACCTCGGTCGTAAAATTGCAAACAATCCTTTTTAATTTTTATTTCCAACGGCAAACATACTGCAGTCGATCGAGGAACGTGGCTTAGTTCTTAAAGCAGCTCTGCCTTTCTTTCCATATCATTCACTCTGATCTTTTAAAAAACATTTTAATTAAGGAGCTACCTCATCTCTGATTTCTCTCTCTCTCTTTCTCTCTCTCTCTCTCTCTCTCTCTCTCTCTCTCTCTCTCTCTCTCTATATATATATATATATATATACATATACATATATCAGTGAAGCTTGGTAGCTCTGATGTCAGTGGGGTAATGAATCCACTCAGGCTTCCAGTCAGAACCAGTCAGATTTCTAAAGGAGCTGTCCAAGGTAGTTCCTTTAGAGTTCTTACTGGTTGTGATGGGAACACAGAGCAGATTCATTGCCCCACTGATATTGGGGCCACCAGCTTCCACTGATTATATACATGAGGCCTATTCTCGCCTTCCCCAACCTGGTGCCCTGTAGATGTTTTAGACTTCAACTCCCATCATCCCAAGCCAGCATAACCAATGGTCAGCAATGCTGCAAGCTGCAGTGAAAAACATCTGGAGGTCAGCTGGTTGGGGAAAGCTGGACTTTCAAAGACAACTGAAAGAGACATTTTGAATATCTGTTGCTAGAAGTTCAAAGTGATCTTGACAGGCTGGAGTGCTGGGCTGAGAACAACAGAATGAAATTTAATAAGGATAAGTGCCAAGTTCTACACCTAGGAAAAAGAAACCAAATACTACGAGCGAGAAGGATCTTGGAATTGCAGATCACAAGCAGAATATGAGCCAACAGTGTGATGTGACTGCAAAAAAAGCAAATGTTATTTTGGGCTGCATTAATACAAGTATAGCTTCCAAATCACGTGAGGTACTGGTTCCTCTCTATTCAGCCCTGGTTAGGCCTCATCTAGAGTATTGCGTCCAGTTCTGGGCTCCACAATTCAAGAAGGATGCAGACAAGCTGGAGCGTGTTCAGAGGAGGGCAACCAGGATGATCAGGGGTCTGGAAACAAAGCCCTATGAAGAGAGACTGAAAGAACTGGGCATGTTTAGCCTGGAGAAGAGAAGATTGAGGGGAGACATGATAGCACTCTTCAAATACTTAAAAGGTTATCACACAGAGGAGGGCCAGGATCTCTTCTCGATCCTCCCAGAGTGCAGGACACGGAATAACGGGCTCAAGTTACAGGAAGCCAGATTCCAGCTGGACATCAGGAAAAACTTCCTGACTGTTAGAGCAATACGACAATGGAACCAGTGACCTAGGGAGGTTGTGGGCTCTCCCACACTAGAGGCCTTCAAGAGGCAGCTGGATAACCATCAATGGCCTTATAGGCCCCTTCCAACTCTACTATTCTAGGAATAAGAGAAGGGATCTCTCTCTGTGTGAGTGAGTGTGTGTACTTCTCTTTTAAGTGAAGTGCTTTACAATGTATTGGATATATTTATTCCCCATATCATAACCGAGTTACACAGACTCCATGAGCTGAAATCTACCCGCCTCTCCCTTTGGATCGAGGTGAGGGACAACATTAAATACAAAAATACTATAAAATACAGTGAAATACATACAACTGTTTAAAAACATAAAAACTAATACATTATTAAAATAACAGCCAGCATCTTAAAATTCGACTGGGTAGGCCTGCCAGAAGAGATCAGTCTTTATAGCTTTTTTTAAATTCGGAAAGACTGTTAAGTTGGCAAATCTCTCCTGGCAGGCCATTCCACAGTCCAGGGGCGGAAGAAGAGAAGGTCCTCTGGGTAACAGTTGTCAGCCTACATTTGGCTGACTGGAGTAAACCCTTCCCAGAGGACCTGAGCGTGTGGAGCAGATTGTACGGGAGAAGGCGATCCCGCAGGTAACCTGGACCCAAACCATGTAGCGCTTTAAAGGTGATAAACAACACTTTATATTTTGCCCAGAAACTAATGGGCAGCCAGGGAAGTGATTTTAGAGTTGGTGTAATATGGTCGCCCCTAGGTGACCAACCTGGCTGCCATATTTTGAACTAGTTGAAGTTTCCGGACTAGGCACAAAGGTAGCCCTATGTAGAGCACATTGCAGAAGTGGAGCCTCCAAGTTACCAGCATGTGCACTACCATCTTTAGATCTTCCAACTCTAGGAAGGGGCACAGAAATACAGGACATTTCACCATAGTCTGGAGGACTGTGACCAGGAGGCATGTCTACCTCGCTCAGTGTGCTGTCCAGGTGCTGTTGACGGGCGACTTCAAGGCCCTTTAAATGGATACTGTTGTTTTTATACTGTTGTTTTTATGTTTTTTGATGGTTTTTAAATTTTGTATACTTTTTAATGTTTACCATTTTTAACTGTTGTAAACCGCCCAGAGAGCTTCGGCTGTGGGGCAGTATATAAATGTAATAAATAAATATAAATAAATAAATAGTGCTCCCTTCTGCTGGTGCTTTATCTTTCAACTGGAATTGAACTGGGCAGCCTTTCAAACAGAGGATGTCACATGTATGACTACCTGCCTGTTGGAGAGAAGTCATGGGTGTGTGCTTGGTGTAATGAGCAAATTTGTTCCCTTGAGGCCAAGGTTGCTGACTTGGAGAAGCTAAGAGAGGTTGACACATGAAACCTTCAGGGACCTAAAAGCGATGTCCCACTCCATTGGTGACAGGTCCTCTGCAGTTATGGAGAATGCGGGTCTCGAGGAAGGAGGGCGTCACTCCGAGTAAGAAGGAAAGGATCCCTTAGAAGGGACCCATTCCTCAGGAGACGTCCAAATATCCTCTTGCACCGAGGATGTGCCTCTGGGGGGAGGGGGCTTGTGGTAGTGGGAGATTCAATCATTAGGCACATAGACAGATGGGTTTGTGATGGACGTACAGACCGCATGGTGAACTGCCTGCCTGGTGCAAAGGTTGCGGTTATCACGTGCCGTCTAGATAGCATAGTAGGTTCTTTTGTTCTTATGCTTTCAAAATAGAGAACAGTCCTCTAGTACCAGTACAAAATAGAGGACTTGTGCTTTGAGAGCCAGCCCAGTCGCTGGCAGGATGCTGAGCAGGCCATGCGTTCGTTCATTCACTTATTTTGAGAATGTTGACCTGAGTGGGTGGAGATTGAACATCTTAGGAGGGGGGAGGAGGATATATAAGGGAACGACTGAGGAGATTATTATTATTATTATTATTATTATTATTATTATTATTATTATTAATTTATTTATATAGCACCATCAATGTACATGGTGCTGTACAGAGTAAAACAGTAAATAGCAAGGCCCTGCCGCATAGGCTTACAATCTAATTGTGAGCTCTCTCTGTGTTAGCTTTGTATGTTAACTTTTGGTGTGTAGAGTACTTGGGTTCTGGAGAATTTGAGGTTCAGTGTAGAGAGTGGTGTCTTTTGAGGGTGGTGTGCTGATAGTCAGTCGGTGTATATTAATCAATACTAATAATAAAGAAAATTCAAGAGTGAATGCGTGAGAGAAAGGAAAGCGTGTATGAGAAGAGTGAAAGGATTGGATGAGAGGTTTTAAAAAGGTTTTTTTTTTAACTGTTTTATTATGAAACAAAGCTTGTGAATTTTTTAAATCAAAAAGTGATAAGGGTGGGTGTGTTTTTAAAGTACTTTGGTTCGTGGGAGAATTAGAGGATCAGGGTAAAGAGGGTTGTCTTTTGAGTGTAGGGTGCAGAAAGTCAGTTGGTGTATATTATTAAACAATCCTGATAATAAAGAAAGTTCAAGAGTGAAGGTGTGAGAGAAAGGAAAGCGTGTATGAGAAGAGAGAAAGGATTGGATGAGAGGTTTTAACAAGGTTCTGAAAAGTTTTATTATGAAACAAAGTTTGTGAACAGTGAAATAAACTTTTATTCAGTTTGTTTTACTACCACAAAAATCCCACGTGTCTCCTTGGCATTCATCATCTGCAGTTATATACATATAACACCCGTCCTGACATTCATTCACCATCAGCACATATAATTCACAGCACATTATTTTATTCCTGAAATTATTCCTGTTTAACCCCTTTCTCCACATAGTTTGTAGAAAGGTGGTGTTCGTCCCTCACCTCAAGCTCATAAAGTGGTGGCGCTTAGCTTGAGCAGGGAGTGTCCACGGACAGGCCTGTTGTCAAGAGCCTTAGAGTGGCTTCACGCGTAAAAAGGGCAAAGTTGTGATTTTATGGTGCACCATCTGTTTTATACAAACTATGGGGAGAGAAATGTCTTCCTCACATGCGGTCTTTGCAGCATGTCCCCTTGTGTTCATGCTAAAAACGTAACATGCAAAGCTGCTAACTAGCCTTTCATCTCATCTCTCCTCAGATAGAGCCTTCTAAAGTGCCATTCAGCCTTTCCCAAATTTAGGTCCTCAGATGTCAAGGGGACTCCAAGATCCATCATCCCTGACCATCAACTGTGCTGGCCGGGAGAGATGGAAACTGTGGTCCAACAAAGTCCAGGGACCCAAAGTTTGGACAGATTTTCAGGCAAAACTATTCCCCTTGAATGCTTGCTCTGTGTCTCTTTATATAGTGGCTGAGGCTGCCCAGCCCCGCCTTCCATCCAGTCACATGGCCATTCTGGTCCAGCCCATTTGTGTGGGGGTGGAGTCAACTCAGGCCAGAGCTTTACACAATGTCCTGTGTAGTGTCTCTTGCTTGATCTGCTGCCTACGAGTTAGAATGGCAATTCTGTCATCAGAAAAGGCTGCCCAGGCTAGGGTGGCCAGGTGCCCTACTTTACAGAGAGATGGCAGAAGAAAGTCCTCTATTGGAGAGTTAGCACAGGACAGTCCTCTATTTGAGTTCAAGTCCGATATAAGGTCAAAGAACCTTAAAAAGGGGAGAGACCATCCTAGACACCAAACCGACCAGGCATACAGACCACCTGGTCAGTGTCCTACACTATGGTGAAAAACATTGTATTTCTATTTTAGTAATAGCTATAATTTCTAAAATTGCACCTATAAATATAAATTTGCATATGGAAATTGGTACCCTCTTTTCTGGATGATGGGTATCCTCTTTTTTGGGTGATGTGTAAGCAGCCACCCTACCGGTGCCTCTTCTGTCTATTTTTAAGACAGGATTTCCCAACTCTCTGCTCAGGCAAGATTGACAGGAGCGGCACCCTGTTGCAATGAACGAAGGAAAGCAGGAAAGTGGAACAGGAGTTAGGACCACGTCTGTCCCCACCTTCATTTCCTCCAAAGACCAGTTGACTGAAGGTGGTGTGGTGTAGTGGTTAGAGTGTTGGACTGGGAGTCGGGAGATCCGGGTTCTAGTCCCCACTTGGCCATGGAAACCCACTGGGTGACTTTGAGACAGTCACAGTCTCTCAACCCAACCTACCTCACAGGGTTGTTGTGAGGATAAAGTGGAGAGGAGGACGAGGATCATGTACACTGCCTTGGGTTTCTTGGAGGAAAAAGGGTGGGATATAAATGCAATACTACTAATAATAATCTCCCACCTGCTAATGCCATGACACTAGCATGGCCATGTGTCCTATGGTATGGAGGACAGTCCTCTTTTTGAAAGCCTCCTCCGTTTGAAGAGCTGCCCGGCCCAAGTCCGGCTGAAAATGAGGAACTGTAAAATGAAAGAGCAAGAGCTTTAAAGATGCCCATAAACACTTGTCGGCACCTGGACAGCAGACTGAGCAGAGAGTACAAATCAGCTTGTCACAGGTGCGATGCACTGTATTTCTGTTTCCATTATAGTCATTGTTTCTAAGCCTGCATCTAGAGGTACAAACTAGCACATGAAAATTTTGTGCAAGTTGGCATTGCCCCCTTCTTTTGGGCAACATGCAAGTTGCCACCCTATATGACACACTCCTAGCTCCAGCTCTGCTTCCAGCGGCCAGGGCCGTTCAGACTTTTAGGGTGCAATCCTGTGCATGTTTAGACCAAAAGAAGTCCTACAACTCCCAGCATTCCTGGCTGGGGAATGCTGGGAGTTGTAGGACTTTTGTGGGGGGGGGGAGTGTCTAAGTATGCATAGGATTGTGCCTTAAATACTTTAGGGTCTGGTCGATTTACAAAATTCTAAAAGGGTACCGCTTTTGCTAGCTCCCGATTGCAACATCGCTAGGAACTCCGCCAGCTCCAGAAAACATTGCCAGGAACAAGCCAAGGAGTACAGTTTAAGTGGGAGTTAGGGAAACAGCCAGCCTGGGGAAAACAGAAGACTCATCACTGTGATTAAAAAAGAAGAAGAAAAAGTCCCATTGGAAGCTGTACAGAGGGCATTGCTTTCAGGGTCACCATGCTTTATGAAATCTTTTATTTTTGTTTCCCTATCTGTGGTTTTCCTCCTTCTTGTCTGATGGGACCGGAGAATCCCAGGCCTTAAAGCAAGCCGCCACGTAACGTGGCCAGCTTTAAACTCAATACTTGTAACAGTCAAAAACATAAAAGCCAGAGAGCTTCAACACTGAGTAGATTAGGCTGTGATTCCATACACACCACCGAGAGTAAGCAGTTGGAAAAAGTGTAGAGTTGGGGGGGGGGAGGGGGGCTTTGTAGGCCGTTTAGTCCACCGGCTGCACCCCAAGAGATGGCTGCCTTGTCTCTTCTTGTGCCTCACTTATGCTGGGTCAGACTGGGCATCAAGTCAATTGAAGGACAAAACCAGGGGCAAGTCAATAAACGGGAAAAAGGTCGAGCGCGGAGGTATCAGTCCTGCAAGAGAGCAGTTCAAGGCAGGAGTAGTGAGTAAACAGACAACAGTCAAAGGCACAGGATTACCAGGCAAGAGAAAGGTCTGAGGCACAGTCAAGGTCCACAGGCCAGATAGCACTCCAATACAAACACAGTCCGAGAAGCAGTCAAGCAGGGGTCCATAGCACGAAGGTTCAGTCACACAGCAAAGTCAAAGAAGTGTTATTTCGAGCAGCTCTCAAGTTCTATAGCTCCTTTAGAGTTCTGACTGAGGGGATTCATCGCCTCACTGACCTCGGAGCCATCTGCCTCCACTGGCCTTCATCAGTCCTCCAGATAGCCACGCCCTCTTCCCTTAGCCCCACCCTCTTTCTCCCATGCACCAATCATTTGCTGGTTTCCTTTCTTTTATGCCATTTCCCCTCCATTCTAAAAATTGCCACTCCTGAGACTTAGGGCATGTCTAGACCATGCCTTATCCCGGGGATCGCCCCTGGATCATCCCTGTGGGTCTACATGACACACAGGGGATCCCGGGGGGCGGAAGGGAAGATCCCTCCATTTCCCCGGGATAACCGGGACGGCTTTTAGCCTGATTTTTCTGGCAGTCTCAGGATTGTCTCGAGACCGCAGGAGGTGTGGGCGGCCGTCCCGGTTTTGTCCCGGCTCCTCATGAGTAAACGCAAGCTGGGAACTGGGCATGGGGCACGGAGCTCCATGCCCATCGGGGGTGGGGAGGGGAGCAGGGTCAGGGCTTTTAAAAATTATTTTTACCTTTTAATTTTCGCTGGAGTGCGAGTGTCTATGAAATAAAAAATCACCGCCACAACTGGTGTGATGCCTGGGATGTCACGCGGCCCATGTGGACTGAGGAAGGAGATCTCACGATCAGCATATTGCGAGATCCTGCCCCCCCCCACTCCCCTGGTGTAGACAATTGCCCTTAGTTACCAGAAGCAACCTATGGCTGCGAGAGCTGGACCATAAGGAAGGCTGAGCGAAGGAAGAGAGATGCTTTTGAACTGTGGTGTTGGAGGAAAATTCTGAGAGTGCCGTGGACTGCAAGAAGATCAAACCAGTCCATACTCCAGGGAATAAAGCCAGACTGCTCACTTGAGGGAATGGTGTTAAAGGCAAAACTGAAGTACTTTGGCCACATAATGAGAAGACAGGATACCCTGGAGAAGATGCTCATGCTAGGGAAAGTGGAAGGCAAAAGGAAGAAGGGCCGACCAAGGGCAAGATGGATGGATGATATTCTGGAGGTGACGGACTTGACCTTGGGAGAGCTAGGGGTGGCGACGGCCGACAGAAAGCTCTGGCAGGGGCTGGTCCATGAAGTCACGAAGAGTCGGAAGCGACTGAACGAATAAACAACACCAGCAGTAAGGGCTTCAAGTTACAATATGTTGGGATTTTTCAGTAGCCCACCCATGCCAGTTTGGGAGCCCCCAGAAGACCTGGCAGCAGCTTTACCACCTCTTGTATGGAACTGCCCTGCTTCCCACTGAGGAGAAGAGAGGCCTGTATATTTTTAAATCCGTGTTTCATCAGGGTCATAAAGCAAAAGAGGAGAAAAGAAGCGGTATCGCCCCCCCCTCTTTTTTTCGGTGTGAAGCAGAGAAGAAGCATGTTTCTTTAAACTCTCCATGACATGCATTACTCCCGACAGCCAAAATAAAACAATATTTACGAGCTTTTGTCCGTGGGCAACGAGAGCTGCAATCGATTCCAGAGGAGCACTCTCGCCGGCGTAATTCACGGCCCTTCTTCCCGCTCTCGACGGCAAGCTCTAATTTAATATCATTATGTTTTGATGCCCCCACACATTCCAACGGTCTCATCCACAGAGGTTTTATTGGACTCTGGATAATTTACAGCTGGATGAGCCGCCTTCACCCTGACCTATTTTTAGCGAATCTGGCGTTTTTGCATATTTTCCTTCCTCCTTTCTAAACGGAACAAAGCCACTTCGTACAAAGCGTACGAAGCGGCTGGGGTGGAGGCAGTGTATGTACGCACATGTATGTGTCTGGTTTCTTTAAATATAGATCAATAGGTGTCAAGTGAAGGAAGCCAGAGATGGCGTCCAGCACAAAGGGTGCCTGGACTGGCATGTGGCATTGAGTCAGTGGCGCAAATCGAAGCGATGGGGCGGCGGCTGCATCCATCAAAGTCTTCCACGGGAAGTCCATGAGGGGAGAGTGGGATGGGAGTGGGGGAGAACAGGACTGTGTGAGCAGAGCAGGGACAAATGGCTGTACTGTTACCTCAAGAGAACTTGGCGAGCGGGAACTGTACCTCCCACAGGAATATTCCAGGCCCTGTTCAAATCTCTAAACCCAGGTCTCCAGTATGGTGCCTGTGGGCACCTCTCATGGTGCTCACCAGGTTCTCTGCCCCTCCTGATGTTATCAATGGCTATCAATAGCTACTAGCCCTGACGGTTGTGTGCTATCTCCAGTATTCATGGCAGTAAGCCTGTGTGCACCAGTTGCTGGGGAACATGGGTGAGAGGGTGCTATTGCACCATGTCCTGCTTTTTCATCCCTGGCCGATGGCTGGTTGAGTGCTGGACTAGATGGACCCTTGGTGTGATCCAGCATGGCACTTCTTACGTTCTTATGTTTATTTTATTTTTTAAGGTTATTTTTAAACGAGCAGAAGACCCGACTTCACATGGGTTGAAAGAGCCTTTAGGTTGATACAGAGAAGCCTTCCAAAAACACATTGGGCCCGCCCAACCTGAGTGAAGGCACACTTGTGAAGGCACATTGAG
Source organism: Elgaria multicarinata webbii (assembly GCF_023053635.1). NCBI lineage: Eukaryota > Metazoa > Chordata > Lepidosauria > Squamata > Anguidae > Elgaria > Elgaria multicarinata. Next base: position 41,200,689 of record NC_086171.1, on the reverse strand, counting down.
TGAGGACACTGCCCCTCCCATGGTCCACCCCTATAGACTGATGACGGAGGGTTCTATCCACTCCATCCCCCTTAGGTGGAGCTGCCCCACAGCAGAGTGGAGGGGGCAGGCCTATAAGTCTGCCTACTTATATTCCCTGGCTTCAAACTGTGCTTATTCTTTTTTTTTTTTCATACCTTAATTCCACCCCCCACCTCACCCAATATTTGGGGCTTCTTGTGTGGTTAAATCTGCTCTCTGAAGTGCTGAAACATGATGTGAAGTTTGGTTGAAATTGATCACATGGTATTGAACCAGTAAATCTTTTTTAAAAATTGATTTGCCGCCATTTTGGTTCAAGATGGCGGTCAAAACTTTCACTTCCAAAACGATCCCAGTTAGAGACAGAACAAATCCTAAAAGTGTCATGACAATCGGATGTACGGGTTTTTTGATTTTTATTTTTTTTTAGAAAATTATTTTTCTTTTTAATTAAATTTATTTATTACTACTTAAAATACAAACCAATATAACAATTAACATACCAATACCGAACAAATTACTTGAATATATAATTATTAACATATAATGCTTTATCATAACACAATCCAACATAATTCAACATAATAACAAGTGCTCCCCCTTCCCTTCGGGATCATTCCTGTTTCCAAAATCTTAACACCTCCTCTGCTGGTGGTTTCCCACTTCCCTTAGAAAACACAAATATTAGGAACTGTTTCCAAATTTCCTCAAAATCATTCGTTTTTGCTATACCTCTTCTCACTTTAATATTACATGTTAATTTGTCATTAATTGCAATCTCCCATACTTCTTTATACCACTCTTCAATACAATAATTACCTTGAATCTTCCAGTTCCTATCTACAATCAACCTTGCTGCTGTCAGCAAATTCGTTATCAATTCCTTAATTTCTTTACTACATTATAAATCTTCATATAGTGAGAGTAATGCAACTCTTGGTGTTTCTTCTATCTTCATTCCAACAATTTCTTCAATCTCAGAATTGAGTCCACCAAGGACATACAAGCATTTACTTTTATTTATATAGATTAAAATATATATATATATATATATTTAACTGGGAGGCCAGCATGCTGCAAAGGGAAATGTCAGTCTTCAGTGTCATCTTATTTCCAAGAATGCCTCTGGCCGCCACAGCTCAGGGCCTGAACAATTTTCCTTCTGTGAAATGAACTTTGGAGCAGAAAATTGCGTGTTCAGAAGAACAGTGTTGTCTTTTGGAGCTCAGACTCCACTCTCTCCTGTACATAGATTTCTGGGCAATTTACTTTTCTTTTAGTCTTTCTAGGGAGGTACAGGTAATGTAAAATCCATTCCACCTGCATTTTGTGGATTGTCAGATGTGTTTCGCTCCACCGTTGACGCATGGACAGAATAGGATTTTTTTTTCCAATTTCCCAAATTTGTGCAAATTTGCACTTGCAGAAATGCACAAATCCCCACAAAATGCGCAAATTCGCCCACCCAATGCTTCTCCTATGGCTTGGTTACTGGCATTAAGAACTTCAAGATAATATCTGATAGTCACTTTAGTCCTTTGGGCCCTACCCATTTTGCCGTCAGCTTTGCCTACCACCAGAAATGCAAGAGGTTCTCCAAAATGCAGTTTGGCCCTCAGGTTGAAAGAAGTTTTGCATCCCCTGCCATAGTGCCTAGTCAAAGTGTGAGATTGGCTACCAAAACCTGTGGTGATGGCCACCAACGTGGATGGCATTTAAAGGAGATTAGACAGATTTGTGGAGAAGAAGGCTATCAATGGCTACTAGTCGTGAGGGCTATATTTATTTCATTTCATTTCATTTTTACACCGCCCAATAGCCGAAGCACTCTGGGTGGTTCACAAAAATTAAAATCATGAAGAGCATAAAAAAACCAACAATCTAAAAACACAAATATAATATAAAAAGCACAACCAGGATAAAACCACACAGCAAAAATTGATATAGGTTAAAATATGGAATTAAAACAGCAAAATTTAAAATTTAAGTTAATAGGTGTTAAAATACTGAGAAAATAAAAAGGCCTTCAGCTGGCGACGGAAGGAATAGAGTGTAGGTGCCAGGCGGACCTCTCTGGGGAGCTCGTTCCACAGCCGGGGTGCCACAGCGGAGAAAGCCCTCCTCCTGGTAGCCACCTGCCTCACTTCCTTTGGCAGGGGCTCATGGACAAGGACCCCTGTGGATGATCTTAAGGTCTGGGCAAGCACATATGGGAGGAGGCGTTCCTTCAAATAACCTGGCCCCAAGCCGTTTAGGGCTTTGAATGTTAGTACCAGCACTTTGAATCGGGCCCGGACCTGGACTGGCAGCCAATGAAGTTGTAAAAGGACTGGCGTGATGTGGTCTCGCCGGCCAGTCCCTGTTAGTTAACGGGCTGCCCTGTACCAGCTGAAGTTTCATGGGCATCTGGTTTCCGCTGTGGAAAACAACATAGACCCTGTTCAGACAACACAGTAAGCCGTGGTTAAGCCGCTAATCCTTTTGCAGCAAGTGCTTAAACCGTGGTTATGTCGCCACTATGGTTAGGAATGATTCACACGACACACTAAGCCATAATGTTAAGCTCAAAATACTTTACCACCATGGCTTAGCGTGTCATCTGGACAGGGCCATACTGGACTAGAGAGGCCTTTGGTCTTCTTACGTTAACTTCCAAAGGAGGGAAAGGAGGAAAGAAATGCCAGTGTTTATCTTTAAAACATCTTTGAAGTGATACAGCAGAATTCTTGGGCTCATCCTGTTCTGTTTACACAATAGATCTTCCGCGGTGCTATAATAAAATGGTGGTATTTTGCCTCTGAAGGATCCTTAGGCAAAATCTTTTAAAGCCAATACATTGAGCAAAGAAGCAACATTCAATGAATAATATGCTCTAAAAGACATTATTAAAAAAATCCAGTAATAAACAAAAGGGGGGGGGGAACCTTGCAAAACCAAACATCAGAACCATTAAATTTAATCTTACCGTTTTGTACTTTAGTTATATATTTGTTTTTGTTTGTTTGTTTGTTTTTTAAAAAAACTGCTGTAGGGAATAAATGATTTTTTAAAAAACCATTAAAAGAAGAACCATACACAGCAGACAGTTTCCCTGAAAGCCTGGGCTTCGTTATGCTGCTCTCCCAAAATAAATACATGAAAACAAGCAGGAGAAAGTTGTTTACCGTCTCGCACACAATGTGATGCTAATGAGCGTCTTCCTGGTTAGTAGGCACAGCCCATAAGTTACGGGGCTTAGTTTTAACACCTTGGCCCCAAGGGCCTGTTTTAAAATCTAACAGCTCTGTTTGACTGATGTAAGTGGAAACAGAGACATTGAACTAAGCCTGCAATTCTAACATTTGATAAGAACATAAGAAGAGCCCTGCTGGATCAGACCAAGGGTCCATCTGGTCCAGCGCTCTGTTCACACAGTGGCCCACCAGCCATCGGCCGGGGATGAACAAGCAGGACATGGTGCAAAAGCACCCTCCCACCCATGTTCCCCAGCAACTGGTGCACACAGGATGCCTCAAATACTGGAGATAGCACCCAACCATCAGGGCTAGTAGCCATTGATAGCCTTCGCCTCCAGGAATTTATCCAACCCCATTTTAAAGCCATCCAAATTGGTGGCCATCACTACATCCTGTAGTAGTGAGTTCCATAATTTAACTATGCCCTGTGTGAAGAAGTCCTTCCTTTTATTTGTTCTGGATCTCCGCCAATCAGCTTCATGGGATGATCCCGGGTTCTATTATTTTGGGAGAGGGAGAAAAATGTCTTCCTATCCACATTCTCCACACCACGCATAATTTTGTACACCTCTATCATGTCTCCCCTTAGCCTCCTTTTTTTTTATCTTAGCCAAAAGGCGGAGAATGCTGTAATCCTATACACAAGGAGTCACCAACCTTTGTGGAGCCACAGGCACATTTGGGAATTTTAGAAACCGCTGTGGGCACCGCCACAAAATGGCTCCCATGGAGGATGTGGCTGATTACGCAATGGCTGCCGTCGGGGTCTAGGTGTATGTGAGAAATAGCAGTAGAGGCTAGGAAGGGCGTGGGGAGAAACAATGAGGTAAAGGGGGTAGAATGAGCAAGGATAGAGGTTGGGAGTGCAGAGAAACAGCAAGATAAAGGGGCGAGTGGGAGAGAAAGAGCAAGACTAGGGGTTAGGAAGGGAAAGAAAGATGGCGGCTGGGGCCAAGGAAGGGAGAGAAATTGCAAGGAAAGGGGTTGGGTGGAGGGAAGTAGCAAGGCTAAGGCTGGGAGTGGAGAGACAGAGAGAGCAAAAGCGAAATGGATGAAAGAGTTTACACAGTGGCCAACCAGCTGTCGACCAGGGACCCACAAGCAGGATATGGTGCAACAGCATCCTCTCACCCATGTTCCCCAGCAACTGGTGCATATAGGCTTACTGCCTCTGATACTGGTTTAATTCAGAGAGGGGAAATCACAGGTTCTGAAGTCCGAGAGCGTAGTTTGAAGAACGCTGGACTGTTTCATTGCTAAAACTGAGCAAGGAATCCTTTGTTTTATTTATTAAGGCTGCAATCCTATGCACGTTTAGAAAGAAAGAAAAAGTCCTACAACTCTCAGCATTCCCTAGCCAGCATGGCTGGGTAGGAAATGCTGGGAGTTGGAAGAGTCTTTTTTTCTGTCTAGACATGCATTGGATCACACTCTTAGGAATGTTTGTAGACCACCTACGCGTTGACTCCCATCATGACATAAGAACATCAGAAGAGCCCTGCTGGATCAGACCAAGGGTCCATCTAGCCCAGCATTCTGTTTACACTGTAGCCAACTAGCTGTCACAAGCAAGAAACAGTGCAACAGCACCTTCCCACCCATGATCCCCAGCAACTGGTGCATATAGGCTTACTGCCTCGAATACTGGAGATAGCACACAACCATCAGGGCTAGTAGCCCTAATTTCTCATCCTCCATGAAATTGTCCAATCCCCTTTTAGAGCCATCCAAATTGGTGGCCATCACTACATCTTGTGGTAGCTTGATGTACCACAAGATGTATGTACCACAAGCTGAAATAACATGGTATCAAACCACCAGGCTGAGAGGGCAGGAAAGGGAGAAGGTGGGCATGATTTTACTTATTTCTTTTATTTAGCCGTTATACCCCACCTATTAAAATAAAATAAAAATTCGAAAGGAAGTTTGCATAATGAAAAGAATAACACAATTTAAAAACTAGAGCTCAAAACAGTGGACACGGACACACACACACACACACACACACTTGCATAATGACATATAAAAGAGTCAGCAGAAAATCATTCATTAACTTTTTTTCTTCTTCTTACATTTCTAATCCGTCCAATAACTAATGTTTTCCAGGCAGGTTACAAACATCTAAAAACAACCCTAAAATGCCATATAACAGTTCAAGATATAAAATACAATACAAATGTTTAAAAGAATAAAGTACAAGATAATACCAAACAAAAAAACGATCCAGCCATAATACTCTAGAAGTAATAATAAGCCTTGAGAAATAATAATAATAAAAAATACTTTAGAGCCCACTTCAAAGCAGGTAGAGAATGGCGCTTGCAAATCCACCTCTCCCAGAAGGGAGTTCCACCGTAACAGAGCCACTGTCGAGAAGTCCCTGATGCTTGCCAGTGTTATTATTATTATTATTATTATTATTATTATTATTATTATTATTATTAATGTATATAGCACCATCAATGTACATGGTGCTGTACAGAGTAAAACAGTAAATAGCAAGACTCTGCCGCATAGGCTTACAATCTAATAAAATCATAGTAAAACAATAAGGAGGGGAAGAGAATGCAAACAGGCACAGGGTAGGGTAAGCAGGCACAGGGTAGGGTAAAACTAACAGTATAAAGTCTGCACATCCTGCCTCAGTGCACTTGCTTGATAGTATGTTTTCAGTAATACCCTTATTAAACCACAATTCCCAGGGTTCTTTGGAGGAGGCCTGGCCTAGCTCCACCCTCACTTAAACATTCCAACCAATGAGGCGGAGTGTTACTTTCCTTCCTCATACAAAATGTCCCCATTGGACTGCTGTAGCTGGTGGGAAAAGGCTTTGCCTCAAAACTTCCGGTCGGAATTCAAGGTGCTGGTAATGACTTTTAAAGCCCTAAACGGCTTGGGACCTCGATACTTGAGAGAGCGCCTCTCCTTATATATGCCTGCCCGAGACTTGAGATCTGTTGGAGGAGCCCTTCTCTGCATCCCACCAATGCAACATATACGTTATGATGGGACAAGGGAGAGGGCTTTCTCTGTGGTGGCACCCCGACTGTGGAATGCCCTCCCCTTGGAGGCCCGATTGGTACCAACATTGATTGCATTTCGACGCCAAGTGAAAACATGGCTTTTTAACAAAGCCTTTGATGGTTAAACTCACTGGCATATTGTTTTAACTGTTTTAACTGTATCTATTGCTTTTAAATTATATATTGTTTTAACTTGGATCATGGTTTAATTTGTTTTTAACTGTGTATATTTATTGTTTTATACTGTATGTTTTATACTGTTTTATACTGTACACCGCCCTGAGATCTTAGTGATATAGGGTGGGATATAAATATTTTAAATAAATAAATAAATAAATTGCACACCAATAGCTTTTACACCTTCAGAGCCCTAGAATTTGGTAGTGCATGTGCTCAATTGCCCCATGCACCATGGGAAGGTGGAGGTGTTCGAGATCAAGGGAAATGCTTGCAGGTTTCACTGTGTGACTCCAAGGCCGACTCGATTCCAGGCAACTCTTATTTTGAGATATCAAGACCTAATCTAAGTGCTTGGCTCTCCCTCCTCGCCCACGGGCGGGCCCTGAGCCCGAATTCTGATCCCAGCTTGTCTGTGGTCCAACGTGGAAATAATGATTCATCCAGACTTCAGTTGACCTATTGAGAAACTATGGAGAAATTGACAAGGCTCGCCAAGAAAGATATCTGAGGCCCCTGCTCTGGAGTTGATGTCATTCCAAGTCGGAACATAGCATGGCAAGCTGAGCCATGCTTTCCAGTTCTCCTGGCACCGTATCTATCAGACTCCATCTGCTGTGTTTACTATTATGTTGGGCACAAATATCCCTGTTGCTAGGCAGTGTTCAGGGCACAAGTAATAGAAAGCGCTTTGTTGAGAAGGGGACAAGGTCCTGTGTGAAGTACAAACAGTCAGTGTTGTTTCTACTCCTTTCTGTTTTTAACCCGTCCGCTCCCTCGAAGACTCCAGCCAGGTAACATTTCTCTTGGCGACAAAGTTGATGGTGTTTCGAAACACATTTGCTCTGTCACTGATCTCCCACTTGGTGCACTCCAGGTGGTTTGGACTATAACTCCCATCATCCACCAGCAGCATGAAACTTGCAATCCAACACATCTGAAAACTGCCCGGTTAGGGGAAGACTGCTATACTAGGGTGACCATATGAAAAGGAGGACAGTTGCATAGAAAAGGGAATTTCAGCAGGTGTCATTTGTATATATGGAGAACCTGGTGAAATTCCCTCTTCATCACAGTTAAAGCTGCAGGAGCTATGCTTGGGTGACCATATGAAAAGGAGGACAGGGCTCCTGTATCTTTAACAGTTGTATTGAAAAGGAAATTTCAGCAGGTGTCCTTTGTATATATTGGGGAACCTGGGGAAATTTCCTCTTCATCACAACAGTTAAAGCTGCAGGTGCCCTGCCCTCTTTTAAATCTGGTCACTCTATTATAGCTCCTGCAGCTTTAACTGTTGTGATGAAGACGGAATTTCACCAGGTTCTCCATATATACAAATGTCACCTACTGAAATTCCCTTTTTTATGCAACTGTTAAAGATACAGGAGCCCTGCCCACCTTTTCATAGGGTCACCCTAACTATGCTAGAGTGACCAGATTTAAAAGAGGGCAGGGCTCCTGCAGCTTTAACTGGTGTGATGAAGAGGGAATTTCACCAGGTTCCCCATATATACAAATGATAACTGCTGAAATTTCCTTTTCAATACAACTGTTAAAGATACAGGAGCCCTGTCCTTTTCATATGATCACCCTAGCTATATCCAATATTAAAATGTGGCCATCACATCCTCAAGGTACAGTGATGGCCACCACTTTGGATGGCTCTAAAAGGGGACTGGACAAATTCCTGGAGGAGAAGGCTATTAATGGCTACTGGTCCTGATGGCTATGTGCTACCTCCAGTATCCGAGGCAGCAAACCTGTATACCCCAGTTGCTGTGGAACATGGGTGGGAGAGTGCTCTTGCACTCATGTCCTGCTTGTGTTTTCCTATCAGCAGCTGGTTGGCCACTCTGTGAACAGAACGCTGGACTAGATGTACTCTGGGTGTGATCCAGCAGGGCTCTTCTTGCATGCTTATGAACTGGTCAATGGCAGCCCTAGCCATCAAATGCTTGCCCATAATATGAAAAGATGCTGCATCAGAACAGATCGTAACACTGCTTTGATTTTGGAATGCTCGCTTTCAGGATGAAGTACATCCTTATTCTTCATTTACTTTGATTCTAAAAAGATTTTTTCTCTCCACATTTCTTTGGGGTACAATTATTGATGAGAAAAGCCTAGCAGTATTGTCTGCAATACTAAAATCAGCTTTCCTTCTCTCTGTCTGCCTACTGTGTGTGTTTGGATGTTAACAGTGGGATTACTATTTAGACCATTATGTGTATATGTATGGAGAAATGGCCTCTGTGATAATTTTAATGTTTTGATATTTACTCTTTAGTAAAGTTGTATTGCCCTTCTTTTAAATCTAAGTACGGTCTGTTTCTATGGGTATAATCTCTCTTTCTCTCTCTCCATAAATAAAATAAAACAGAAGAGCTTATGCAATCCGATTCGGCAGAGGAAAGGCTTCAGGAAAATGAATTAACAATTAGAACAATGTCAAATTACCAGACTGGATGGTAAGAACATAAGAAGAGCCCTGCTGGATCAGACCGAGGGTCCATCCAGTCCAGCATTCCGTGCACACAGTAGCCAACCAGATGCCCACAGGAAGTCCGCAAGCAGGACATGAGTGCAACAGCAGCCTCCTACCCATGTTCCCCAGCAGCTGGTGTATATAGGTTTTTCTGCCCAGAGGCATACCATCTGGACCAATAGCCACTGATAACCTTCTCCTCCAGGAATTCATCTAACCAGCCCTTCAAAGCCATCTAAATTGATGGCTGTTACCACATCATGTGGAAGTGAATTCCATAGTTTAACTATGCATTGGGTGAAGAAGTCCTTTTATCTGTCCTGACTCTCCCACCAATCCACTTCATTGGGAGAGCCCATTGGGTTTTAGTATTATGAGAGAGGGAGAAAAATGCCTCCCTGTCCCCATCCTCCACACCAGCCTTCCTCAACCTGAGGGTCTCCAGATGTGTTGGACTACAACTCCCAGAATGCCCCAGCCTGGGGCATTCTGGGAGATGCAGTCCAACACATCTGGAGCGCCCCAGGTTGAGGAAGGCTGGTCCACACCATGGATACTTTTGTACACCTCCATCGTGTCTCCCCTTAGCCTGATAATTCTGGAACCTAAGGATTCTGGAACTTATGAAAGCATTAAGAGTGTTGCTGCATCAGGCCAGAGGCCTACCTGGCCTGGAATGCTGTATACCACCTTGGCTAAGCAGGTGCTTCTTAGAAATCCACAAGCAGGACATGAGGGCAAGGGCCTTCTGCCATGGTTGTTCCTCTTCGACAGGCGTTTGGTGGCCTCTGCTCCTGGAGATGCTACATTACGTGATGTTAGACATGGAGTTGAACCTCTTTCAGCCGAATTCAATTTTGGACATGGTCCAGTAATGAACGGGGCAAAAAGCAAACCAAAGCGAAGTGCAGGGCCAAATACATAAAATACAAGCTAATTTCAGTGTAACGCTCTTACTGCCAGTCACTACATCAAGATCTACACAACTTCTTTGTAACTGTTTATAACGGTATTGACAACTGTTGGGGCCCAAGACACATCTATTATGCTGTTTTCAAACCGCTTACAAAGTGTTATATCCTGCTTGGTGTAGATCAGGCCTAGTAGGCCTCAAGAGGGACTTTTCAACCTTTCAACTTTTCGACCTCTCCACTTCTGTGTGGGGGGGGACTCCACCTGTGTTGACGTTCCTTTAACCCAGGGGTGCAGAAACTCTTTCAGCACACGGGCCGAATTCCATTTTGGGAAGCTCTCTGGGGCCACATTTCCATGGTGGGCAGAGCCAATGATAAAAGAGGAAGGTTAAAAAATACCAGAATATTTGAGAGTAAAGCTCTTGCTGTCGGGAACTATGCTTTAAGAGAAGCAGTGTGGTGTAGTGGCTAAATTGTTGGACTGGGAGTCGGGAGATCCGGGTTCTAGTCCCCACTCGGACGTGGAAATCCACTGGGTGACTTTAGGCCAGTCACAGACTCTCAGCCCAACCTACCTCACAGGGTTGTTGCTGTGAGGATAAAATGGAGAGAAGGAAGATTATGCACGCCACCTTGGGTTACTTGGAGGAAAAAAGTGGGATATAAATGTAATAAGTAATAATAATAAAATATACGCCACTGGCCATGGAAGTCAAAGAACTATGGCAACAGGAAAAGGTCACAATTATTCCATTAGTCACATCAGTCAGTGGCATCACATCAAAAAACTATACAGAAAACCTTCAGAAACTGGGGCCACAGCTAGACTTAAGGTTTATCCCTGTTCATCTAGGTGACACACAGGGGATCCAGTGCTCAGGCAGGGGCGAACCCTGGATGATCCCAGGATAAACCTTAGGTCTAGCTGTGGCCTGGGCCTACCAAAATACATGCACACCAACATCCAGAAAGCAGTCATACTTAAACATCCTCAATTGTCAGGAAATTCCCGAATCTGTAAAAGAGAGCATGACTTGGCAATGCCCATTATGTCTGTCTAGAAAAACCACCATGAGTGAGAAAGAGAATTATTATTATTATTATTATTATTATTATTATTATTATTATTATTATTATTTCAAGCTGTCAGAATGGGAAAATTACCACAGAAAAACCAGGAAACCACCCAATGACCAGAGCTCGGGGAAAAGGGGGCAACTCCGGAGGGCTGGATTGGGACCCCAGGTGGGTCCATTTTGGTTCGTGGGTCTGAGGTTCACCACCACTGCATTACACCATCAGTTCTACTTACCCATTATTATGTATTCTGCCTGACAGTGACTTGCCAAGGGTGCAAGGAATGGTCTTTTCTCAGCCTTTTAATTGCAGGGATCGTGTTTTGGGCCTTCTGGATGTAAACCTTGAGCTCTACCCCAAGCAATATCCTGTGCCCTGAAGAACACACTTGTGAAATCAACAGAACCATTAGCAAAAATGTGGACCTCTTTCCTTGAACTCATATATTCTACCTATTGATGGCGTATGGACCATGGCTCAAGGCAACTAACATGTGATGTAGTGTCTAGATTATCGGGGGGAAAGACTAAGGAAACGCAGGTTCAAATCCCAGCACAGTCAAGAAGGACAGTGACCCTGTGAAGATGTTAGAACTGGCAGAAATGGCAAAACTTACAGTAATAATAATAATAATAATAATAATAATAATAATAATAATTTCTTACCCGCCTCTCCCTTTGGATCGAGGCAGGGAACAACATTAGAACAGGAATCAATACATCTTAAAAATTCTTGATTTAACATTGATCTGGATAGGCCTGCCGGAAAAGGCTAGTCTTTAAAGCTGCCTTAAAATCACACAGAGAGTTAATTTTACAAATCTCCTCCGGCAGGCCATTCCACAATCTGGGGGTGACAGAAGAAAAGGTCCTCTGGGAAACGGATGTCATAATCATTATTATGTCAATAATGAGAGAAATGGAATGGAAGCCATTGATAGAATATTTGAAAGAGACAGAGAAAAATGATTTATTTGTTTGTGGTTTTTAGCTTAAGTGGGGGGAAGGGAAAACAAATTCTGTGAATTCAAGGTTGTAAATTAGGTGGAAGGGTAATTAAGAATATAAGGGTCATTTCTGGCATGAAGAGGACGGAAGAAATATATATCCTAACCTTACCCTTAAATGTCATTGTAGTTGTTATACGTAGTTTTGTGGGTATGTATAATGTGTGTGTATGTATTATGTGTGATGCTTGTTTAGATGTTGCTGTTGAAATAAATAAATAAAATAATAATAATAAAAAAGGACAGTGACCCTGGACAAGTTGCTATCCCTCTGTGAGGATAAAATGGGTAAATGCCGTGTGCAGCTGGCCTGTACTCCTTGGATTTGTATGCAGATGTGATAAAATAATAAATAAACTGTGGGTCTCGTAACCCAGCTTCTAAGCCAGAATACAGTGCTTTGAAATCTAAGGCACCCTTCTGAAGGTTGGGATAACGCATCTGGGCGGGTGCCGCATCGTTCAGGCAGCTGAGCAAGTACAAATAATGACTTCAGCACAGAGAGAGTTCAGAGAGGGAGGGAGGGAGGGAGGGAGGCAGAGAGAAAGAGTGCATAGTGTGTCAAATTTATATGCATTGTCCCGTTTTTCAGCCCGTGAGCACATGAATCAGGAGAGAATAACACTGCTTACATGGAGTGTTCTGTGAGTTCAAATCACTTTGCATGCATTATCTCACAGCCGGCCGAGATGTTTATGCTTCTGATGTAGATCAGGGTCTACATCGGTACGTTTTCCACTCATTCATTGTCTGCCACGCAAACCCAGGCCGTAGCTAGACCTAAGGTTTATCCCAGGATCATCCTGGGTTCGTCCCTGCCTGAGCGCTGGATGCCCTGTGTGGCATTTAAGATGAACAGGACAATCCTGGGATAAACCTTAGGTCTAGCTACGGCCCCAGTGTGGAATAGGAGCTGGTTTGTTGGCCTGGGAGACCCCTGGGAGACCCCTGCCACTCCCAGGTGGTGGTGATCTCTCCGGAGAATGTAACACCTACATCAGCTCTGAGGAACCTTTACAACAGCCCTGTGAGGTAGGCCAGCATTATTTCCCCCTGCTACCAATGGTGGGAGCTACGACTGAGGGGCAGCGGCTTGGCTAATGCAGCACAGCAGGTTTGTGGCTGAAGTGTACAGGCCAAGTGCGATTCCCCAGCACCCGTAGGAGATTAGTCGTTATTTGTTTCAAAAACTATTATTTTTCTCCTTCCAGGAAAAAAAAGTGCTGGGGCTGTGTGTGGAGCACCCAACCTGCTTCGGAGGCCAATTCGGGCCAGACCCGCTTTGGATCTGGATACTGGGCCAGGGGGGATTCCACACGTCGTACTGAGGGCGCCCCCAGTGCGCCCCCAAAGCGATCGTGTAGCTTGCCTGGAAGAGACGAGGAAGAGGCGTCCTTGCTGCCGCCGCCGCCGCCACCCACCTACCTCCGACCCGGCCGGCGAGGAGGTAGGTGGGTGGCGGCGGCAAGGACGCCTCTTCCTCGTCTCTTTGAACAGGCAAGCTACACGATCGCTTTGGGGGCGCACTGGGGGCGCATGGAAGCACCCTCAGTACGATGTGTGGAATCCCCCCAGATCTACACTAAGCAGGATATAACACTTTGAAAACAGTCTGAAAATGGCATATGGAATGTGTCCTGGGCCCCAACAGTTGTCATTTCAATACCGTTATAAAATAGTAGTGTAGATCCTGCTCAGATAAGCTAGGCGCAAGGCCAGGGGAGGTTGCGGGCACCCTAAACCCACCCCACCCCACCCTGCATTCACTCCCTGAACCCCCTCAAACCTGGCTCCCCCTGGCAGTGCTTGTACCCGGGACTTCCCAGTCCTGTCTTCTTGCGCCTGGCAGCCACTCGCTCCTTCATGGAAGCTGCCATTTTAACTGAAGATGGGGTTTCTCTCTCGTTGAAGATGTATGTTGTGCGCAACAGTGGCGGCCTTAAAAGGTCATTTCTGGAAAGCGGGGTGATTCAGAATGATCCAGTCTGACTCTGGGTCGGGTCTGGATTGGTCCTGTAAGTCCCAGGTGCGAGCATATGATGCAAAGGCCTTGAAAGGGCCTCTGAATCATTCAGATCAGTTTGAAGTGCCCCAAAGCGCTTCAGACCAATCATGAACAACTTCACGTGAATCCTGGCCCAACCCAGATTCGGAATGAAAAGGTCCAAAGCACCCCACTTTAGCTCAGGATCACGGCCCTGAAAAAAACCCTCTCCTTTTTAAATGTTGCAGTGATTGTGATGGAATCACCTGAACTTGAAATTAGCATTGTGTCTGCTTTCCAGACACATGTTCGATTTGCTTTGCATTTCTTTTCTTTTCTTTTTTGCATTTTGAAACCGGGCTCGACTCTCTCCTCTGCAGCTCACCCACTACGCGAGACAAACGTTTCGCTGCAGCCCAGATCTGAAAGAGATGCAATGGAAGGAATCACTTGAGTAGTACGGTGGGTGCGATTTGCGTAAGACCTTTGTTAAATAAATACTTGAAAGGCCGATGAATTAGAAAATGGGCATGCTGGCGTGAGCCAAAACATAGGTGCACGGAACAAATTATTTAGGCGTGCACTCGAGGCAGAAATTTTCCGCACTTCAGTCGAAACTGCTAATTGGCTCAACAAAAATACACACAATTTGAATCTTATGAAAGCAGAGTACTCTGGCCCATGAAAGCTAGTGCCAGCCTTCCTCAACCTGAGACCCTCCAGATCTTTTAGACAACAACTCCCATCATCCCTGACCATTGGTCAAGCTGGCTCAGGCTTATAGGGGTTGTCAATAGGGATGGTGGAGATGTCCAGAATGGATTCAAATGAGGTTTCTATGACTCCCAACTTGCAGGTTCCACAATGAACCGGCTTTTCCCAACTTGCACAGATTCCACGGACTTGAGAACCCACTTTTCACTTTTGGGGTAGATTTGCGTTAATGTACATTAGCACTAATGCACATTTGTGCTAATGCACTTATGCACAATCACAGTAACTACCTTGACTCACACAGAACATCTGCGCACTAGTACTTTATTGCTCAGTAGCCACCCGGCCTCCTCTCTGGGCTCCCCCCTCCCTGCCACTCCCCCCCCCCCCGCTACCCCAGTCACCCCCAGCCGCTGCCCCCTCCCCACTCAACTGCCAATCCATGGGACTTATGTGAGGCTTCTGTGTGTGTCAGTGAGTTGTGTCACCTATTGGGAGTCCATTGTACTCCCCCCCCAAGCCACTCCCCCAGTTCCCTCCCAGCCAGTGGTTCGGCAATGATATGTTTCAATGCCAGCTGCATCATTTGTGTTTATATATCACGTTGCTTAGCAACACAAAGTTCTTCTCATAGTTTGGAACCTCCAGCATACGAAGTTCTTCTCATAGCTCAGGACCTCTAGCGTACAACGTTCCGTGTGATGCACTGCCATGCATCACCTTCACATTTTAGAGAGAGAGAGAGTTTAGCACAAGCAAACTGAAATTCTGGGTTTTTAAAAAAATCTTCCAATGACCAGACGGCGGAATGAAAGCCTCGACAATCCATGAAACACAATCAGAATGGGTTTAACAAAATCTGTTCATCCCTAATTGTAATCCAAAATGTCTGCATATGACCAAGTTGGTGAAGGCTACCTTTTGCCATAATAATGATCTTACTCTTTAAGGTGCCACAAGACTCTTGGATTATCATCCGAAGCCCCACTCTCATGCCCATCTATGAGAACCACTAGGTTGGCAGGCATAAGGGAGAGGTGTCTTTCTGCGCTGTCCGTACACTTCGGGAATGCTCTGCCCATGGACATCAGGGCCGATCACTGCAGACCTAAACAGCGACGGGGAACGTTGGCCCTCCAGATGTGGTTGGACTGCAATTCCCATCAGCCATAGCCAGCATGGCTAGATGTCCGACAACCTCTGGCGAGCCTTGCGTTTCGCCGCCTCTGCCATAAAGGGTCACTTGTTCTCTGCTTTGTTTTCTCAAACAGAATTGAATCAGGCCGTTGAATATATAAAATGGTTTCAGCTGTAATGATTTATTGGATCTCGGTGGTTTTCCTGGGCAAGACGTGTTTTTAAGGTTATTGCTGTCTTGTAGTTCTTGATTTTTATTTCTGTGGTTTTATTGTCATTGAAAGTTATTGTCATTTATGTTGTATATTGATTGATGGAAGCTGCCTGGGAAGGAGGGGGCTTTCATCCTAAAAGGCAGCTTCTAAATATTTTGTATTGTTATTAAGTATTTGCCTCCTTTTCCTCTCTTTTCTGGTAACTCAGGGAAAGCTCCTGACACAGCCCAGAGACCAAACAGCAAAGCAACAGTCTAGACAGCTTAGCGGTGCGCTTGCAAAAACCTCCCCCACTGCCACACACACTTTCATAACAGACATCACTGGCATCTCAGGTGGCCTTATTGGCCTGTGTTATTCTTCAAGTGGACTCTGCAACATAGGGCTTTGCTAGACCAGGGTTTAGCCCGGGCTGACACCCGGGCTCGCCCCTGTGCGTCCAGATGATGCACAGGGGATCCCGGGCTCAGGCAGGGTTCAACCCTGCCTGGCCCCGGGGTAACAGGCACCACTTTTGGCCTGGTATTTCCGTAGTACCGGGCTGAGCCGGAAGGTCTAGCCCGTTCTGCGGCTTTTCCCGGCTACGCCGCTTACTCGCACGTAGCCAGGAGAAGCCGCGCATGGGGCAGGGGGAGAGATTGGGGGCGGGGGGGAGATCGGAGCCGGGGAGATCAGGGGGGAGATCGGAACGGGGGGGGAGATCAGGGGCAGGGGGAGCGGAGAGAATGTTTTTTTTTTAAAAAAAAATACTCGCCTAAGCGCACGAGCATTCGTGCGCATCTGGCCTTTAAATACAGGGGGGGGGGGGGAATGGCAGCCGTAATGGTGCTTTCCTTTAGCCCGTCACGTTTGACGTCTAGGTTAGAGCGACAGCCCGCAGTAGCTGCACCGCGGGCTCGCCCCTCCTGCTGCACAGATTAAGAGGTAGGTCTAGCCATGGCCAAAATGTTGTGGTACTGAAAGCTTCCGCTCAGGATTTCAGCCAGCCAGCCAGCCATAGCCTCTTCCAAAATACTCCATTCCATATCCTCTCTGAGTCCTCTCCCACCCCAACCCCCTGGGTTACTCCCCATTCCATGCCCACTGGACGTGCTGAGTCTCACTGGGCTGTCTTTGAGAATGAGGGGACTCAGGTGTTCCTGCTTTAGGGCTTTTTCTAAAGGCCTTTTGTATTTCTGCAAACTTTGGGGGTTCTCCAAGCCTGCAGTCATGTCCCTCGTGTGCACGGATGGTACTCTCTTCAATTAAAATAGAAGCTGGTATTTTCAGGATGTTGAATTCTGCAACCAGTACCGCCCCCTGAGCTACTTAAAAGTGCAGGATAGGCACTGTCCTGTGTCTATTGGCCTATCTCCTAGTTCAGGAGTGGGGAAACCCAGGTCCAGTGGCTAAATCTTGCCCTCCTGAAGTCCCAATCTGGCCCCTTCCCCGGGCCCCGCCCCTTTCCCCAAACCACTCATCTTTCCTGGCTATCAGTTAGTATTTTTTAATATTTCTCCTTGCCCCTTTTGCCTTTGGCTTCACCCACAACTGGAATGCGGCCTTTGAGAGCTTCTCCAAAATTGAATTCAGCCCCTCGGGCTGAGAGAGGCTGCCCTGACAACTCTGAGCGCATCCTAAGGCCATGGCTGTGAACTTTGGAAGGCACTGCTACACATCCTTATCTATGAAATCTGGCTTTGGACCAAATATCCTAGAATGTGACCTTCGGACATTTGCGATTCGGGTTGCAGCTTGTTTCTCCTTCCTCTTCCTCCTCCTCTTCTTGCTCTTCCTCATATCCTACTGTTGGAGATCATGAACCCAGGTTCATTGTCCTTGAAAGTTGCAAACGTTCACTGCAACATTCACACCGCTCCCTTAGCAGCCCGATCGGGACGGAGATCCACTTGCCGGCTCGCCCGCTTCCTCGCGGATTTCTCCTTGTGCGACGAACCATGGGGAAGCAGTATTTAGGGCACCGCCGGCCATCATTGCCAGCCCACGTCAATGCATGTAAAGAATGGGTGACAGGCACATGTGAGACAGCTCAAAATAAGTTCAGGCGTGAACAGGGCCGGTGCCAGACTATTTTGTGCCCTAGGCAAGGCGAGCTACTTGCACACACACACCCTAAAATTGCGTGGAAGTCCAAACGTGTGCGCCGAGTGGAGAGCTGGGACTGACTCACTTCGATTTGGGACCGAGCTGTCTGGAATTCACCAGGACTTACTTCCATGCGAACGCAACCCGCTATGCAGCCTGGCGTCCCGATCCCCTCCGCACGTTTACTCGGGGAAATAAGGCTTCTGAGTAAGGAGGCATAGGCAGATCGGGCCGCACTGGTGCCTCCCGGTGCAACGCTTTCTCAGATGCAAGTCCCGTTGATCCACATGCGCAGGATCAGGAAGCAGGAGAGTTTGCCTTGCGAGGAGTCCACAAGTCCCTAGCTTTCCTGGGGGAAGGGAGAGGGAGTCCTGCTTGCCCGCTTGCCTGGACATTGCGGCCTGTTTGAGGAGAGAGGTGAGGCGACCCGGTGCCCTTTCCTTGGGAGTAAGGCAGAGGCTGGCTTGAGCCAGGGTCGAGCTCGCCACGTGCTTTTTCTTCTTCTGGTGGTGGCCTCCCGGCTCTGGGAGGGCAGCTTCCGGGTGGCTAGAGCGGCTCTGGGAGGGCAGCTTCTGGGCGGAAGTCCAAACGTGGAGCCGCCCCACCCACCCCAGCGTCCCTGGCTTTGCTTCAGCTGGGCGGGTGCAGGGCGCCATCTTGCCCACCCAGGCCCAGCTGAATCCTCGGGCCGGGCCGGCTCACAGCCAACAACGCGCGTTGTTGCACGGCGCCCCTCTTAGCTTGGCGCTCTAGGCGGCTGCCTGAGTGGCCTCAATGGTAGCACCAGCCCTGGGCGTGAATGCATGGCAGGCTCTCATCTCCCAGACCTAGCTGGGCAGAGCAATGTACCTTTTTCTCCTGTCTCACTAAAAGTCACCAGCAACGGCCATTCCATCAGGCTGCAGCAGAGGGGAGGGAGGAGGGGAAACAGGGCTATCCCGTCGGCTACACTGGGAGACCAGCAAGCTTGAGGTCTTCTTCTCCCTCAGCTTCACCCAGTTGTAGCCATCGCATGAGGCTATCTGCATAGTTTCTATCCCAGCTGGTCATAAGAACTGTCACAATAAGGGATGAAGACTGATTTTGCTTTCTTAAACTTCCCTCCCCATAACTTTTAGATGGTATAACCAGGGTGGAGAGTAGGGACAACTGGTAAAGAGCCAGTGTGGTTAGAGCATTGGACTAAGGGTCAGGAGATCCGGCTTCCAGTCCCCAGTAGGCCATGAAGCTCAGTGTGTGACTTTGGGCCAGTTGCTCAGGCCATAGCTAGACCTAAGGTTTATCCCTGGATCGTCCAGGGGCCAAACCTGTTCATCTAGGTGACACACAGGGGATCCAGTGCTCAGGCAGGGGCGAATCCTGGATGATCCCAGGAGAAACCTTAGGTCTAGCTGTGGCCTGGGTCTCAGCCTAATCTACCTCAAAGGGTTATTGTGAGGATAACATGGGCAGGAGGAGGGCCATGTAAGTCACTTTGGGTTCCTTGCAAGAGGGGGAAAGTTGAGATATAAATGTAATGATAAATAATATAATATAATATAATATAATATAATATAATATAAAGCTTGAGGACAGAGAACGTCTTGTGTTTTTAAATTATTATTATTATTATTATTATTATTATTATTATTATTATTATTATTATTATTATTATTGATTTGTCAGCTGCACTGGGAGCCTCCTGGATGAAGTGCAGAACAAATAAATGAATAAATGAGAAATAATGGCCTGGCACGTGTTTCCTGTGTCTGAGAAGTGGGACTTTGTTCTGAGTGAGCTGTGGCCAACACCTTCACAAGATGGTGCTGGATTTTCTCCGCTGTGCTATGGGGACTGGCCACGCCCTCTCACCTTTACTTACTTGAGTACTTGAGTTTAAATGAGGGGGAAGACCAACAGGGCCTCTGAATCATCCGGATCAGTCCAAAGCACCCTGATGCACTTTGGACCAATCCCGACCTGTTTTGGATTGATCCCGACCCGCTTTGGGCCAATCATGGCCTGACCCAGATTCGGACTGGATCAGTCCGAATCACCCTGCTTCAGCTCAGGATTCGGACGCAGAACCAAATTTGAAGTGGTGCACAGCCCGAAAAAACAAACCAACCCAAAAAACCCTCTCCTTCTTTTAATTGTGAAGGTTGCAGTGGTCTCGCTCTTGGCTATATTCAACTAAACTGCAAAACGAGCTCATACACACACTCCCAAAAGCTATCTCAAAAGCATATATCTGGCTAGTGGTCTTTTCAGCCCAGCTTTCTGAAATCCTTTGGGGGGGTTTTTTAAGTGGAGATGTGGGGAATTGAACCAGTGACCTTCTCCTCTACCACTGAGCTGCTCAGCTAAAGCCGAGCATTTAAACGGCTTGCTCAAAGCCACCTGGTGAGTCCGCAGCGGAAGGGAGATTTGCACCAGGGACTCCTTGGAATGTCTCGCACATAGTCTCCCTCCTATGTTATTACGGCAGCACTTTATTGGCTCTGCTTCTTGCCACATCCTCTGTGTTCATCCAGGGAGTCCTGCAGCGTTCATTGTGGATGGTGCATTTGCCAAAGTAAGAGACTTGCCGGTGGCCTTTTTGGAAATGAATCCTCCTCTGCCAGGGTGGCTGTCAGCAGCTGTAGCGGACACTTCTTCTTCCGGTACGGCTCTTCCAGTAATTGAGATCGGTCTTGACCTTGGGCTTTGTGTGAAGCATTAACCGGGCCATGCTCTTTCTCTCCCTTCTATCGAGAAGCAACGCTGTGCTGTAATGAAGAGGGGGAGGGGGAGGGGGAACCTCCAGCTTTTTTGCCTGATTTGTGGCCTTTGCAGGTGTCCACTGAGGACTGGCCACTTGTTAATTTTAATTGAGGATCATGATTTACATCCGAGTGGGGCGCTGCTTAGGTGCTTTCAGGGCCGTGATGCCTTATTCCAGGAACCAAGGGGCTTTACATTCCCAGCCCAGCCAGCCAGTGAAGGATTGGCAATAAATAATAATCCCATCCAGGAGAGAAAAGGCAGCCGGTTGAGAAATGAGTACATTCATTAGCTGTGATTGCATTGCTGAAGCGATAAGGGCCGTGGAAAGGGGGGGGCGGGAATTGATCGAATGAAAGCTTAAACCTTTTCTCTAAGTCACTTTCATAAGATGCTCCTCTACTACGGAAGTGCAGAAAGATGCACACCTGCAGGGGTGCCACCAGCGCAGGGCTTTGGGTTCGAGTTCTGGGGCCCCGCTTCGAAGGAGCAAGAGGGCCCCTAAATGTCTCAACAGTTAGTGACGCAATGCCCATTGCCATCTGAAGAGGGGACGGGTCTCTGCTTCAAACCGATTGCTAAACCGATTGAAGGGCAGCTGATTGCACTGCTGCCCTTCCCACCACTACAGTGACCTGCCGTTGAGATCTCATCGCCCCGTCCTCTATGGAAATCGTAAAATCATGAGCAGGGCCAGTGGGCAGGAGGAGAGAGGTTACAATGAGAGGCTACAAAGTTAAGGGAATAATGAAACAATAAACTTATATAGAGAGAGAGAGAGAGAGAATAAAATGTGGAACACTTTTTAGAACAGCCTTTCTCAACCTGGGGCGCTCCAGATGTGTTGGACTGCATCTCCCAGAATGCCCCAGCCAGTGGCTGGGGCATTCTGGGAGATGCAGTCCAACACATCTGGAGCGCCCCAGGTTGAGGAAGGCTGTTTTAGAGGCATACACACAAAAATCATAAGCATACAGACAACAGTAATACAATAATAAAACTGCTCCACAATATCTGTGAGAGAAGGCCAAACGCGTTTCGACTGGCGATCTTCTTCAGTGGCCTGATAGCTAAAATAAATAAAGATAACATGCACAAAACAATAATAATAATGAGTGTTTCGGAGGTAACAGCGGGATTGATAATTTCAGCAGTTTTGAAAGTACAGTCGAAACGCGTTTGGCCTTCACTCACAGGTATTGTGGAAGAGCTTTATTATTGTATTACTGTTGTCGGTATGCTTATGATTTTTGTGTGTATGCCTCTAAAAAGTGTTCCACATTTTATTCTTTTTTAAAATATATATATATAAAAGATTGTTTTCGCTATAAGTTTATTGTTTCATTATTTCCTTAACTTTGTAGCCACTCATTGTTTAACTTTTGGTTAAGGTGAGCACCTGTTGTTCATACAGCGAGAGGTTACAAAGGAAAGGAAAGGAACCTCTCGTGCAAGCACTGAGTCATTACTGACTCTTGGAGGGATGCCAGCTTTCGCTGACGTTTTCTTGGCAGGCCTTATAGCGGGGTGGTTTGCCGTTGCCTTCCCTGGCCGTGATTACCTTTCCCCCAGCTAACTGGGTACTCATTTTACTGACCTCGGGAGGATGGAAGGCTGAGTCGACCTAAGCCGGCTGCCTGAAACCAACTTCCGCTGGGATCGAACTCAGGCCGTGGGGAGAGTTTCAGCTGCAGAAACTGCTGCTTTACCGCTGTGCCACATTGAAGCATCACTTTCACACATTGCAAATATGCATGCAAAAGAAAAAAGGGTATTTCCTTTGCCTTTAGATTTTTAGGCCACTTTTTAACCACAGTAACAGGAAGAACATAAGAAGAGCCCTGCTGGATCAGACCAAGGGTCCATCTAGTTCACACAGTGGCCCACCAGCCATCGGCCAGGGATGAACAAGCAGGACATGGTGCAACAGCACCCTCCCACCCATGTTCCCCAGCAACTGCTGCACACAGGCTTATTGCCTCGAATACTGGAGATAGCACACAACCATCAGGGCTAGTAGCCTATAGCCATCCTACAGTGAAACCAAGGTGGGTATTTTAAGCTAGTTTTAAGAACACAAATAGAGCCCTTCTGGATTAGGCCAGACGTCTATCTAGCATCCTGCTTCTCGCGACGGCCAACCAGGCGCATCTGGAAGCCCACTAATGGCGCTTGTAAGCAACAAGCGACTCACACTGTCGCAGCCCAGATGGAGGTTCTGTTTGCGGCCCCAAAGCCAAGAGTTATTGATAGACCTCTCTATGTGAATGTCATTGCATGTGAATGTTTCTGTAATATCTCAAGCTGCCTTGTGGGGACAGTACACCATGAATGGAGGACTTTTTTAAAAAAAACACCTCTTACATAAATACATCTATTTCATATGTGAATAAATTATTTTCGGACAAACATAAGAAGCTGCTGGATAAGACCAAAAGTCTATCTAGTCCATCTTCCTGTTTCCCACAGTGACTGAACAGATGCTTCCAGTAAGTCAACTAGCAAGACATGAAGGCAATGGCCCACACCTACTGTTGTTTCCAAGCTTCTGAACCTGGATGGACCATATATGATGGTATCATGATTCCTAGCTTTCTAGCTTCAGGGAACCTTATTCCACATCATTGTGTCTTCCAGGAACCCCAGCGTGCTGCAGTGGATTCTGGGAAGAGATGTAGCCCACAAAGGGTGTTCTTGAGCCTCATTATTAACCTAATTCTCACCCAGCATACCCCACAAGCTGTGCATTTTAATGGCAAGGTCTTTTCAGAATGCTTGGTCTTGCTCCACCTATCTCTGATGTAAAGTTGTATCCTATTCTCCCATCTGGAAGCTCAGAGTCGCTGCCACAGGGATCTCTGCAGACTTCCAACCAGCCTGTCAAGAGCTGCTAGGTCACAAGGTGACAGTCTCAGGATCTACACATGGTTGCCCTGTGTGGGTGAGTCTGCAAACTGAAGGCTGACACATCTACTGTCTTAGGCAGTGAAGTACCTCCAGGTTCTGGACTGACCCTGCCAACCCAAGAGGGTCACTGGATCCTCATGGACAGGAAGGAGTATAAAGGACTTCCTGTTCCAGTTGACCCTTATTGCCTGAGTAAGCAAGATCTTCCTACGCTATGGTGCTGTCCCATTGTTGTTGTTGTTGTTGTTGTTGTTGTTGTTGTTATTATTATTATTATTATTATTATTATTATTATTATTATTATTTGTTGTTCTTCAGTCCTGATTCCTGGCTATTTGGTTGTGCCTTCTGGTGTTTCCCTCACTCCTGACTTCTGGCTTGCTGCACAATCAATACTGCTATCTTGATTTGTCCCTTGATCCTGGATCTGGTGTTCAGTACGGTCTTGGACAAGTCAGAGTCAATTGGATTCCAACCAAATGGGAGGCAGATTTCCCAGGAAGGCAGGAATAGGATAAGACAGCACCTCATAGACCTCTTAGTATTGGATCTGGAACCTAGAAAATCTTGCCTGCATATCACTCCAACAAGCAGCAGACTGTGAGAGAGCCGTAAGTATGGTTTTAGTCTAATTTAGGCTGAAAGCCCCACTTCCACACTGACTAAGGCCTTCTCTCTTAAATGGTCCTGGCCTATTTAAGCAGACTCAAGCTGCAACGATCTGGGGGTGTCTGTGGCTTGCTAGTGTCTTCATTGCTGGAGCCCTCAGAGTCCAAGGACAGTATAGCAACTAGGGGTGTGCATGGACTCCCCAATCTGCTTCGTGGCCCGATCCGCTTCGCGCTGCTCCACCCGTCTAGCTCCGAGATCCGGCTTCGCCTCCGTCACTATATGGACGGTGGCGGCGGCGCAAGATAAGCCACCCACCCACCCCGCCCCCTTACCTTCCTCTGTCGCAGGCTTCAATTGAGGCCCCGGTTGAAGCCGGAAGAGGCCTTGGCCTTCACTTCCGGCTTCAACCAGGGCCTCAATTGAAGCCCGCAATGGAGGAAGGTAAGTGTCCCTCCTCCCTGCTCCCTTACCTGGCGCTGCCGCCGCTGCCACCGCATGGATGGCGGTGCCGGCAGAGCCAGATTAGTCCCCCTTCCCCCCCCCCACTTACCTGCAGGCGAAGCTCCGGATTGAGGCGATCCTCTTCGCCTCGATTCGCAGCCCCCCTGACTCTCTTCGCCTCCGCCTTTTCCGGAGGCGAATTAGGCCGCCTCGCTCCTGCTTCTCTGAACCGAAGAGAAGCGGAGCACATCCCTAATAGCAACCTCCTCCAGATGCAGGGAGCAGGTACAGAAAAACTTCCTGGAGAACCTGGCACTGAAGAATTGGATTCCACATTTATTTAGCTTTAGCAATGCTACAGTGCCAGGAGCTCTGTGAATGTTCACTGAGCCTCATCTGAATGGTGTTTGCAATCTTGAATTGCAGAATTTGGATGCAGGGTTTACCACTATGGTCCAGCCACTTGGGAAATGGTTGGGTCACAAACTTGAAACATTCCCTCTGCCTCTTTTCATCAACTCATATGTTTGCTTCTTCTTTTTCTCTCCCTGCTTCCTAAATTGCCCCCATATGTCAGCAAACTAGCATGTCATCAGAATGACATCTAAGGGCAGATAAATTAAGACTTTCTCCGTTCGTGGAATGGGCTGTTGTCTTGGAGTTCTTGGAAGTGAAGTTGTTGAAAAAAATGGTAACAGATGCTCTGCACAAGTGTGGGAATAAGGGTATTCATATCGAACTTAGTCATCCGCTGAAATGAATGCTCAGAAAAGCAAAAAGAGTGGACTGTGCCTGGATTGGCTTGAAATCCACTTGGTGTCCCTTGAGCCTCTACAGCAGCCTTCCTCAACCTGGGGCACTCCAGATGTGTTGGACTGCACTTCCCAGAATGCCCCAGCGAGCTGGCTGGGGCATTCTGGGAGTTGTAGTCCAACACATCCGGAGCGCCCCAGGTTGAGGAAGGCTGCTCTAGAGGGTAAACAAGTTAATACAGACAATTGACGGCCTACTTATGATTGCTGTATCAACCCAAAGACTCATGGAGTCCCTAGTGAATTGGACGTGCACTAATTGGCTCATGGGATGAGAGGGTTAATTTGGGGGCAATTGCAAGGCAAAGGCTGAGCCACGACATCCAGCTGGACGAACAGGCCTGCAGGAAGAAACGCAGGGAAGGTGCAGTTGGCAGACTTCTTCACACAGCGCATAGTTAAACTATGGAACTCACTACCACAAGATGTAGTGATGGCCACCAATTTGGATGGCTTTAAAAGGGGGTCGGACAAATTCCTGGAGGCTATCCATGGCTACTAGTCCTGATGGCTAAGTGCAACCTGCAGTATCATAGGCATTAAGTCTATATACACTAGTTGCTGTGGAACATGGGCAGGAGGGTGCTGGACTAGATGGACCCTTGGTCAACAGCTGGTTGGCCAGTGTGGGAACAGAGTGCTGGACTAGATGGAATCTTGGTCTGATCCAGCAGGGCTCTTCTTATGTTCTTATGAATGGGAGAGGAACAGGCAGGCTCACTGCTGTGCAGGCAAAGGTGCAGGCCTGACTGGAAGCATTTATAGCTAGTTCGGGTCCAGAGGAAACTATGCACTGCTCAGGCGAAGGGGCCTAAGACAGATGTAGGAAACCTCAGGCCAAGGACCAAATCCAGCCCTTCTGGGGTCTTAATCTGGCCCTCTGGGTTTCCCCAAATAGCCACGCCCCTTCCTCTGGCCCCACCCCCTTTTCCCCAACCACCAATCATTGGACGGTTTCCTGGCTTTTGTGCAGTTTTCTCCCCATTCTGAAAGGTTAAATTGCTTCTCCTAAGGCTTAATCACTGATCATCATCATCATAATAATAACAATAACAATAACAATAATAATAATATTTCTCTCCCTCTGGATCGAGGTGGGGGTACAACACAAATACAAAACACCATAAAATACATATAATTGATTAAAAACATATGAAACTAGTACATTATTAAAAGGCATCTTAAAATTCAACTGGGTAGGCCTGATGGAAGAGATCAGTAAGAGCTTCAAGCTAAAATAGGCTGGCATTTTGGCCCTGCCCCTTTGCCTTAAGCCCCACCCACCACTGGAATGCGGCTCCCAAGAGCTTCTTTGGCAGGGAATTTGGCCCTCGGGTTGGAAAAGGTTCAAGAACCTTGGCTCAAGGGAACAACACTGCCCCTTCTTCCACAATTTGGTGTTTTAAGTGGGGAGACCAAGGCCCTTTCTACACCTAAGGGCGTTCAGGAAAAGAGGGGGGGACAATCCCAGATTTACCTGATTCCAGGATCGTCCCCTAGGGTACAAACGCCAGAGCGACATCCGAGAAACAAACAGGGCACCATTTTAAAACAAAAACAGGAGACAGGTGCACAATTGCACTCCACCGAAAAAGTAAGGTGTTTTTTTTTAAAAAAAAGGCCCCCACCCCACTCCCCCCACCCCCAATGTCCCTGAACTTTAAGCATTGAGCTTTAAGTGTTGTGATGAAGAGGGAATTTCACCAGGTTCCCCATATTTATTTATTTATTTATTTATTACATTTTTATACCGCCCAGTAGCCAAAGCTCTCTGGGCGGTTCACAATTCATATACAAATGACACCTGCTGAAATTCCCTTTTCTATGCAAATGTTAAAGATACAGGAGCCCTGTCCTCCTTTTCATATGGTCACCCTACAGATACAAAAGAGGGCAGGGCTCCGTGTAGCTACTGACATAGGGTGACCATATGAAAAGGAGGACAGGGCTCCTGTATCTTTAACCGTTGCATAGAAAAGGGGATTTCAGCAGGTGTCATTTGTATAGATGGAAAACCTGGTGAAATTCCCTCTTCATCGCAACAGTTAAAGCTGCAGGAGCTATACTAGAGTGACCAGATTTAAAAGAGGGCAGGGCATCTGCAGCTTTAACTGTTGCGATGAAGAGGGAATTTCACCAGGTTCTCCATATATACAAATGACACCCGCTGAAATTTCCTTTTCAATACAACGGTTAAAGATACAGGAGCCCTGTCCTCCTTTTCATAGGGTCACCCTAACTGACAGATTTTAGCAGAAAAAAAGATCACTCACCTCTGCTATAAACACTTACCTGGGAGTAAGTCCCATTGAACTCTTTTGTATCTGGTCAAGACGGCAGGGCTCCTGCAGCTTTAACTGTTGAAGAGGGCATTTCACCAGGTGCTGCATGAATACAAACAGCCCCTGCTGAAATTCCCTTGGTCACCCTCATCACCCAGGGCTACATTTCATTTGTAAAATCCTGCTGGAGATTCATCACATATATTTGCGCATAAGTTAATTTTCAAAATTAACTTGAGTTGCTTTTTGTCCCCCCTAATTCATGAAAGATACAAGAGTCAACCATCTCAGACATACATAGCTTACCAAACAAAAAAATTCCCAGGGAATTTTGGGGATGGGAGGAGGGAATTTCTCCCCATTTTTCTTCCGGGGGGGGGGGTTCCCCAGAAATTTTGTTTCCAGGCCATGATATCTCTGATCCTGGGGGTGAGTGGGTGAGTGGGGGGGAGGCCTGAAAAACCCAGACAAAATGTGTGTGTGTGTGTGTGCTTTTTTCTGGGAGTCTGGGGGATTTGGAGGGGAAGAACATCCCCCCCAATTTTTTCTAGGTTTGGTCCCCCAGTTTTTGTTATTCCCCCTCACCAGGCCTCCACATTTCTAATTGTGTGTGGCATTATTCATTTTTCACACACGCCCAGACCCCTTCCTTGCTTACCGTAGATTCATTGTAATCCCCGCTTGGCCTTTTGAACCGGGGTTGCTATTCAGAGACAGGCACCACCTTCTCTCTGACAGATGGCAATGATGGCTGAGGAGCTAGAGCAGAAGCGTGTCCCTTTGCATCTGATTGCCGGAGCGTGGAGGAAGGTCTCGGATGGCCGTCCAAGAATGTCGAAATGGCACCTGATGCTGAAGGGTTATGTCAGCTCCGGCGGTGATGACTGAAATGCTAAAAATAGCCCATGCCCAGCTTGGAAGAGTGTAGGATTCATGGAATGAGGCTTAGTCATTTGGGGCGGGAGATGAAAGACCTTTTCGCTGGTCGTGGCAGCTCTCGCATGACGGAGAAGGCAGGGAGGTCTAAAGTCGCAGCTGGCCCAGGTTTTGTTGAACTCATTCAGTGTTCATATTAGTGTAGCTGAAGTGGAAAGATGGTATCACTGTGTGCCCACATGGATATGGGCATCGAGGGTGGTAGCTAAGCTCAATTCACATTCTCCTTGGCAAACAACATTTCAAGCAGGGCTAGCTCCAGGTTTTGGAGGGGCCTGGGGCAGGACACCCTCAATGGGCCTTCCATGAGTCTTCCTTCTTTCCACCATTTTTACCAGCTGCTATTGCTCATCATCTTGCTCATCATCATCATCATCATCATCATCATCATCATAATCATCATCATTAAGAACACTAGAAGAGCCCTGCTGGATCAGACCAAAGGTCCATCTAGTCCATCTCTGTTCACACAGTGGCCAACCAGCTATCAACCAGGGACCCACAAGCAGGACACAGTGCAACAGCACCCTCCCACCCATGTTCCCCAATCATCTTCAGTTAAGACTGGAAAAGAGATCAGCCTGTTCCTTTGGGGAGGGGATGTTGCTAATGAGACTAGATGCTGGGCTACATGAACCAGACATGTGGGAATATCAGGACACTTCACATCTTTACTATGTATTTGGTCATTTATTAAGTGGAGGGTGACCATTTGAAAAGGAGGACAGGGCTCCTGTATCTTTAGCAGTTGAACAGAAAAGGGAACTTCAGCAGGTGTCGTTTGTATATATGGAGAACCTGGTGAAATTCCCTCTTCATCACCACAGTTAAAGCTGCAGGAGCTATACTAGAGTGACCATTTTAAAAGAGGGCAGGGCACCTGCAGCTTTAACTATTGTGATGAAGAGGAAATTTCACCAGATTCCCCATATATACAAATGACATTTGCAGAAATTCCCTTTTCAGTACAACTGTTAAAGATACAGGAGCCTTGTCCTCCTTTTCAAATGGTCACCCTCCACTTAATAAATGACCAAATACATAGTAAAGATGTGAAGTGTCCTGATATTCCCACATGTCTGGTTCATGTAGCCCAGCATCTAGTCTCAAC
The DNA here is from genome assembly GCF_023053635.1 of Elgaria multicarinata webbii. Lineage (NCBI taxonomy): Eukaryota > Metazoa > Chordata > Lepidosauria > Squamata > Anguidae > Elgaria > Elgaria multicarinata. Next base: position 41,170,772 of record NC_086171.1, on the reverse strand, counting down.
TTAAAACCTGGGCAGACTCATATGGAAGAAAGCAGTCTTCCAAATATCCCAGAAAGACGTCTGCCTTCCAGCCAGGCTTCCAAGAGCTATAGGCCTGGTGATTTCCCCCCGCCCCCCTGAGATGAAGTTCATACATCTGAAAAATGCTTTATGAAACCTATGATGATATGGTCTGCTGGCTTCAAAGTTATGCCTTTGCTTGAAGGAAACGCATAAATCCACTTCTTCGGAAAATGAATAATAGAGAAAAGGCCATAAAGAAGATGGTGAGGGGCAAAATTAACCATGCTAACTCTTGAGACCGCAGTGAACGGTTCCCGTAGAGTAACCATGTTATGAGAATGGATGAGAGGGCCTCAGACATAAAGGAGTAATGAAGTACAGGCCTGTACTTTTCTGGCCTAGCGCAGGGGAGCAATATAGGTGACGGACATAAATCTCGCGCAAGGTGAATGGCAGCAGTGGCATTAAGGTGAAGGTAGAAACGATTCCCTTTAATAGGGTGCTGGTCGGACGCAGAAGCTGCATGATGTATTGCGAAAGTAATTGCTGCAAGAAAGAAAAGTTAATGGCGAAGCTGTAGCTCCCCGCCATCCGCCCAATCCTTTCTTTGCGAGGATATACAAAAAATAAAATTTGAACCGACTTTTAGGATTCAGCACAGCTTTCAGGATAGGAGCGAAGAAAGGGAATGAGCTGAGTTAATGGCTCGGCCATTCTGTAGAGACATTTATTTCTCTCATTATTTGATGGGAAGAAGGCGCTACGTTGGCTTGCCAACTTTTATGCTGGTGGGGCTACTGTGCCTTTAACAGTTGTGAAGCCGGGGCGGAGGTTTAGCAGACAAAACTGTGCTTATTGCTGCATCTACATACCAGGATTAACCACCTTTGTTGCACGCTTTGTTAAAGGTAGAGAAGCTCTCTCAGTGCCACCTCAAGACATTTTCCTGGCTGAGGTGAAGAAGAAGATGGCGCCCACTTCCTTCCTACGTATAAAAGCCAACTGGACTGACCATTGATTCTTTGTTCAATCATGGCAATGTGATATAATCTTCCCTGAACGCTGCAGGCTACCTTAAGAGGCAGAGGCAAACCACATGGCACACAGCTCTCTCCTGCAACAACTTGCAGGCACCTCCCTGCATCTGACACCTGAGACAATTGCCTCACTCTGCCTTATGAGAGGACCGGCCCTGAGCCCTATCCTCGGCTGCACATGGCCATCCCAATAGAGTTGTTAGTCCTGGTGGGGATCAAACAACCAGTTATCAAGAGTGACCCTATGGAGAGGAGGACAGGACTCCTGTATCTTTAACAGATGCATAGAAAAGGAATTTCAGCAGGTGTCATTTGTAGGCATGCAGCACCTGGTGAAATTCCCACTTCATCACAACAGTTAAAGCTGCAGGAGCCCTGCCTAGCATGACCAGATACAACTTCACATCAGGATTGTTCCTAAGGCTAAGGATGGAATCCTAAGGTCACTTTATATAGGATGACCATATGAAAAGAAGGACAGGGCTCCTGTATTTTTAACAGTTGTATTGAATTTATTTATTTATTTTTATTTTATTTTATTTATTACATTTTTATACCACCCAATAGCCGAAGCTCTCTGGGTGGTTCACAAAAATTAAAACCATTTGTATGCATGCAGCACCTGGTGAATTTCCCTCTTCATCACCACAGTAAAAGCTGCAGGAGCTATACGAGAGTGACCAGATACAACAGAGGGCAGGGCTTCTTCAGCTTTAACTGCTGTGATGAAGAGGGAATTTCACCAGGTGCTGCATAAATACAAATGACACCTGATGAAATTCCCTTTTAAACACAACTGTTAAAGATCCAGGAGCCCTGTCCTCTTTTCCATATGGTCACCCTACTTTATAAAGGATGAAACAATCTGTTGATTTCAGATCTCTATTTTTCACCTTCCCAATCTTAAATTAGGTTCGTCTCAAACTTTAAGAATTTCTCCAGCCTTGAGTTTGTTTCATCCCCAAGTTTCAGAATTATTAGTCTTGAAAGTTTGCTTGAAAATTCATAAGCATTTTATCCACTGTTCTCCTCATTTTGCCTCATATACACATTTTTGGCCAGCAATTTTCCTAAATATAAGTTGATTGGCGAACACCATTGCAAAATTCGGAGAAGTGCAAATTTCGAAGGAGAATTGGGTTTCAATTGGCATAGTGGTCCAAAAGTGCTAAATTTGGTAGTGAACAACTCCCCCACCCTATCCCTATATTTCATGAGGGAGTAAGTCCCACTGAATGCATTAGAACTTACGTCTATGCATTAGAACTTACGTCTATGCATTAGAACTTACTTAGGATCATACTATATGACTGCAAAACTGCAGTCTTACTTTTATTACTGTTAGTTTTACTCTACCCTGTATAAAATCTTACTTTTATACTGTTAGTTTTACTCTACCCTGTGCCTGTTTGGTGCATTCTCTTCCCCTTCTTATTGTTATGATTCTATTAGAATTCTATGATTCTATTCTATTTTGCTATTTTATTGTTTTACTCTGTACAGCACCATGTACACTGATGGAGCTATATAAATAAATAAATAAATAAATAAATAAATAAATAAATAAATAAATAAATAAATAATAACCTACCCAGGAGGAGTACATGCTGTTTAATTCAAACTCAGACATGAATCTGAGCAGATGTCCAGAACATTCAGTTTTAAGAAGCATTTCAACAAGGCACTTGCAAATCCATCCATCACATGAACCCAACTCAACTTTTCCGTCATTTTCATGGAATATGACATCCCAGAGGCATAATTATGAAATCTCGCATTTCCATATTTTTCTTTCTTTCCTTATTACATTTATATACTGCCCCATAGCCGAAGCTCTCTCGGGAAGATCATTCCATAATTGGGGGGCCACCACTGAAAAGGCCTTCTCCCCTGTTGCTATCCTCTGAGCTTCCCTCAGAGTAGGCACTCAGAAGAGGACCTTAGATGTTGAGCGTAGTGTTCACATCGAGAGAAGCGTTCTGTCAGGTATTGTGGTCCCAAGCCGTGTAAGGCTTTATAGGTTACAACCAGCACCTTGAGTTGGGCTCGGAAACATATTATAAAGGGTTTTGTTTGTTCCTCGTTTTCTATTTCCAAATTCGCAGGAAGACAACGCACAACAATCTGCAGGTGCCTTTGTAGCCGTGTCTACAATACAGACTTACCTGATCTGTCAGGCAACCGCCTTCCCCAGATTCCAGGAAACTGAAGTTCTATGTGCAGAACTCGGAATCTGAAGAGAGAATTCTTAGCAGCCTCACTAGACAGCAACACGTGGGACCGACCTGCAACCAAAACGTTCCAGTGTGGAGTGTTTGTGTCCTGGAATCCAGTCACTCTACTCCGTTCCCTCCCCGTTGCAGGCCGAGGACCAAATTCAATTTTGGAGGCGCTCCCGGGGGCCGCTGAAGGCAAAAGGGGCGAGGCCAAAGGCAAAACAACCAGCATATTTTAGCATAAAGCTCTTAGTGCTATTAACAGCCTTAGCAGAGGCATTTTAACTTTTTAGAATGGAGGGAAAACTGCACAAAATCCAGGAAATCACCAAACAATAGGCAGCCATGAGAAAGTGAGTGGGACCAGGGACCACATCTCACTGTGGGCCTTGCTAGACCTACCTGAAAATCCGTCTGGGAGGAGGGGCAACAGCGCGCTACAGCTAGCGCGTGCCGTTGCCCTTTTCCACACGTCAACACATGATGGGCCAAGGGAAAGCCCCGTCCCGTGCTCCGCTTTTTCCCCCCTTAAAGGGCCATGTGTGCAGGAGCACACCGCTGGAAAGGTAAGTGCTTTTTTTTAAAAAAAAATAAAGGGTTTCCCGCTCCCCCTGAATTCCCCCCCATGATGTGTGATGCCCCCCCTGCTCACTTGCTCACCCGTCCTCCCCCCGTCCGCCATGCCCTGTCCCCCGTGCTCGTTCTTCTTCCCCTGCCCCCTGTCCGCCATGCCCGTGCCCGTTCTTCTTCCCCCCCTCTCCTGGCGGGTCGGTATTTCCCCCGGCCCCCATCTCCCCCCCGTGATTCCCCCCGCCCCGGCCCTATGGGCACAGCACTCCTATGGAATGCTGTGCCCAGTCCGTGGCTTCTCCCGGCTAGCGAACAGCCAGGAAAAGCCATGGAAGTCGCTAGACTTTCCGCAGCCCCGGCCTCAGGCCAGAGCTGCGAAAAAGCCGGGCCATAAGCGAATCCGCTTATCTCGGGTTAAGGGAGGTCTTAGCCCGGTCTGACCCCGGAATCCCCTGTGCGTCATCTGGATGCACAGGAGGGAGACCAGGCCTCACAGGCCTTGTCTAGCTACGGCCTGTGTAATCATATAAATGCACATCACATAATAGCACATGCATAGCAGAATCATTGAACATTTTAGGAAGAAATGGTGGATTTGAATTTTATCATATTACTTAACATATTATATCACATCAATCCAATACAGTAATTGTTCCCCCTCCGTTTTTCTTCATTTTCACATTTCAACTCGCATGTGTGTCTAAAATCTGGATTCACCTCATTGCAATGCAGAAATTAAAAACAGAGCCCTGTTTTTAGTGCGAGCCAATTACGCATTTTGAATTTGAGGTTCAAGATCTCAATTTTCAACCTTCCTAATTGAAAAGCTGTTCTAATGCCAAACAGTGAGCGATGCGAATTCACGCGAACGACGCCAGTTCAAAACACTCTTCACATTTGAATTGACGTGTGCAATTCCTTATTGATTTTCCCTGGACCAAAAATGTCCTGTCTCCGAAGCAAAGGTTAAAACAACAGACAAGACCAAGGGTGGGCTTGAATGGGAACATGAAAGCATTAAAGAGAAGCAGTTTAAACAAATCACTAATTATCAAGTTATTCCAGCAGATGATAACTTCGAATGGCTTATTACAAAAGCCATCTGTTGAATTGCCTAGCCTTTCGTGTCATTAAGAGGTAATGATCTTTGTTAAGCTGCCGTGAGAAAATAATTAAAAACTGTATAACAAGATATTTTATTAATGACATATACGCTCTCAGTTTGTTGCTTTGCAAAGTCTCGTGCACGCATTCTTGCAGGCCATCTCCCGAGGGGCGGTTTGCCACTGTTTTAATAATAACACGAGAAACAGCTGTGTAAACTTGAGATATGGCTTGCAAAGGGAAGAAAAAGAAATCCCAACACAGAATCGTACACAGATGATATAATCTTTTATTTATCAAAAGCTTCCAGCCAAAAGTCCCTTTCCATGGAAGAGCAAGGCATGGGCAAAAGGGCTGGAACGCAAACAGAAATCTACAGAAATGCTGAAGTCTTGCGATTGTGTCTAACAGAGGACCCACAAATTTCGATCAGGTCTGGTGTCAGCATCCGGCACAACTGGGCGGCATTGTGCCCTGGCACCCTGGAGAAGAACAGGGCCTAGCTCCTTCCTATCTCTCCTCTCTCATCTCACACTATTGCCCCGCTCGTGCTCTTCGCTCCTCTGATGCCATGCTTCTCGCCTGCCCAAGGGCCTCTACTTCCCTTGCTCGGCTTCGTCCATTTTCGTCTGCTGCCCCTTACGCCTGGAACGCTCTTCCAGAACATTTGAGAACTACAAGTTCAACCGCAGCTTTTAAAGCTCAACTAAAAACTTTTCTTTTTCCTAAAGCTTTTAAAACTTGATGTTGTGCAGACTTCTACTGTTACTTTCTACTGTTAGTTTTACCCTACCCTGTGCCTGCTTACCCTACCCTGTACCTGTTGGCATTCTCTTCCCCTCCTTATTGTTTTACTATGATTTTATTAGATTGTAAGCCTATGCGGCAGGGTCTTGCTATTTACTGTTTTACTCTGTACAGCACCATGTACATTGATGGTGCTATATAAATAAATAAATAATAATAATAATAATAAAACCACCATTTTAATTTCCCACAATCCCTCTGGTGCAGTTTTGCTCCAGGACATTATGAGAAATCGAAAAGAGGGCTTTCAACTGTGCTGAAGTGGCTCTGTGTCCTCTTTCACAGAGCACATCCTCCATTTGGAAGCATCCTCTCTTTGAAGGACTGTCCCTGTCCAGTAACACTTCAAAGATCACCCCTGATTGATGGATGGTTTCTCAGCTTTTGTATAATTTTCCTAAGATGTTGAAATGCCTCTCCTAAGGCTTATTTACCGGTGGTAAGAGGTTGAAGATAAAATATGGTGGTATTCTGGGGCCTGCCTCTTTCTGCTTTGGCTCCTCCCACCACCCCTGAGAGCTCATCCAAAATTGAATTTGGTCCTCAAGCTGAAAGAGTTTCCCCTTCCGTAGGTTAAAGAAACGTCAACCTGAGTGGGGATCTCCCCAGAAGTGGAGAATTCATATTGCCCTACCTGATGAAAAATCTACATGGGAGGGGGAAGGAGGGAGTGTTTCTGGGACATTGTGACCAGGGTGACCATTTGGAAAGAAGGACAAGGCTCTTGTATATTTAACAGTTGTATAGAAAAGGGAAATTCAGCAGATGTCATTTGCAGCACCTGGTGAAATTCCCTCTTCATCCCAACAGTTAAAGCTGCAGTGTAGCTCTGGTTGCACTAGCTATACTCCTCCAGCTTTAACTGCTGTGATAAAGAGGGAATTTCACCAGGTGCTGCATGAGTACAAATTACACCTGCTGAAATCCCCTCATCATCACAACTCTTAAAGATGCAGGAGCCCTGTCCTCCTTTCCACATGGTCACCCTAACTGTGACAATGCTGAGCTATATGTTCCTCTTGCATTGCGACACAGGGCACGCTCTGCATAAGTAAAAGATTAAATTTCATTCCAGACATAATTAACATGCCTTACATATATTCTTTACCATTCTTGCTGAACTGTCTGTACTCTGTAGAGCTTCAGGTCATCTGGAAGCTGTCCCACTAGTTAATGGTATAGAAATGCAAATGATTTATGGGCACACAGTGATTATTTATGGTATGGTGGGGAGAAGAATTAAAATTAAAACAGCTGGAATCCAAACCAAACAAGATTTACCAGTACTATAAATCATCTGTCGCCTTTCACTGAAGTCAAAACAAATGGAACAGAGTTGGTGGGGACCAGTCTTCACAGGGGAAGGAGGACAGGGGACACTATTCTTAGTTGCACCAAAAAACAAAATTATGAACTCTGGTGCCAAAAAAGTACCTTTTAACTGAACAGGCCACCATGTCTAGAAGGTAGTCACAGAATGACAGGTCTTGTTGCACAGGTTCCAAACAAATCTGCCTATGATTCTGTCTTACAGCATTTTTCAACAGCAGTGCTTTATGGCAGAACATGTCATGGAGTACAATGTTCACAACCCTTAAGGCAACCTGCCCCAACATGGTGCCTTCCCAATGTGTTGGACTACCATTCTGTCTGGGGATGATGGGAGTTTTTAGTCCAACACTAAGTTGGAGAAGCATGCCTTAGAGAAGGAGTGAACCGCCCAGAGAGCTTCAGCTATTGGGCGGTATAAAAATGTAATAAATTAACTAAATAAATAAAAGGAGTGGGGAGAAAGTAGATCTCCAGTGTTTTGGACTTCAACTCCCAGCATTCCTAAGCATTGGCCATGCTGGCAGGGGATTATGGGAGTTGAAGTCAAAAAAATCTGAAGATCTACCTTCTATTCAGCCCTGCTTGAGAGTTGAGGGCTAGACTTATACAAATGTTCCATTGTCAAAAAATGAGACTCTTTGTTATTTTTTTACACCATTCTTTCTTTCTCTTGGGGAAAAAACAATAGCTACCAATGTAACTCCCCACTTGAACCCAAGAAACAAAAGCAAAAAAGCAAAGACAAGGAGTTCATGTTCAGCCCCCAGCCCTACCAAGTCTTATTTTGGGTGATGTCTTCTTTAAAGTTTTTGAAACATTTTTTTTAAAATTGCCCAATAAAAATGCAGATGTGGTCTATCGTTATTATCACCATAGTGCAAGTGGAGGGGTCGTGGCTGCAGCTGACAGGAAAAGATTTATGACAGCCCTGCAATGTAGCCCACAGGTGATATTGCATGTTAGAGAGATAGCAGATGTAAAACAGGCAATATGGCCCGTGTTATTAGACCCGTATAGCTGGGAAAGGACTTAGGCCGTAGCTAGACCTAAGGTTTATCCCTGGATCGTCCAGGGGTCAAACCTGTTCATCTAGGTGACACACAGGGGATCCAGTGCTCAGGCAGGGGCGAACCCTGGACGATCCCAGGATAAACCTTAGGTCTAGCTGTGGCCTTAGAGGGAGCAGGAGTATATGACAGTGTAGATCAGGGCTGTTCTCCAGCCCATCAGTGGAGAATGTATTTATTGATAAGGAAACACGGTCCTGGGAGGCAGCTTATGAGGAAAATTACAGAAGGCCCCTTCTGGCCACACTCCCTTTTTGTTGACGACCAATCCTTTGGGGCTGTTCAGTTTTTACACAGTGTTTTCCCCCATTCTGAAAGGCTGAGCAGCTTCTCCTAAGGATTATTTACTGGTAGTAAGAGTTTTAAGGTAAAATATGCTGCTGTGTTTGGGCCACACCCCTTTGACCCCACCTGTCATGATTCCAAGACCGCCCGCCGAGATGTAAGACAATAAAAAGGTCTGCCGGGTCATCCACAAAGCTTTATTCAGGAAATAGACATCCCTTCACACCTCAAGGGAGTGTGAATGCTGGGAGCTATGCTCTAAGCTTAATTAGCCTAACAAAGCAAGGCAGTTGCCTATCAACTAGATGGACAGTTTCTGTCCATGCCCGACAGGCTTTTACCGAACCCCTCCTTCAGGGAGGGTCTTCAAGTTGTAACTTCTGGTGAGTGGCTAGCCTAGTAGACCACCTCCCACTTCCTCCTCTCAACTCCACCCACTTGATCCTGCCTCAGATTCTGGGATCTGTCAATCCTGATGCTCCCTCGCCCTCTGAAAAAGGCTGGGGGTGGGGTAGATTGGGGAAGTTGATCTCTGAGCCTGGGCCTCCTATTCGATAAGCTCCTAGGAAGATTCCTCCTTGACACCTGGAGAATCTTGGAGAATTTCCTCCTCTGCTTCCTGTCTTGTCTTGGCTGGACTTCCTTCTCCTTCTCCTTCTCCTTCTCCTTCTCCTTCTGTCTTTGGCCTTAGCTAGACCTAAGGTTTATCCCGGGATTGTCCCAGGGTCGTCCCTGCCTGCTCCCGGGATCCCCTGTGTGTCATTTACATAAACAGGGATGACCCCAGGATGATCCTGGGATAAACCTTAGGTCTAGCTAAGGCCTTTGAGTCCAATTCAGGATACATACCAGGGCGAGCAGGCCTGTTCCTGACACCACTCGCTGCTGGAACATGGCCTTCAGGAGCTTCTCCACAATTTAATTCAGTCCTCATGCTGAAAGCTCTTGTTTTATTGGATGTCCACTAATGTGGAATGGGCGGGGAGGGCATGAAAGGGGGTGACAGAGGGTAATAGTCTACAGATACAAGCCAAAGCTACCAACATGGGCCAGTATAATCCACAGTGGAGCAAGTCAGAAGTAAGGAAATCAGGAGCAAAGGTTGGACAGTCAACACATCTCACTGGAAAAGGAATGATACATCATATAGAGAGCAGTGAATCGAAGGCCATGTGACTGATGACACATGGGGAAAGTATGCTATATGGAACAAGGACATTCAGGAAAATATCATTCGTTCTGGAAATATTTTCTCCCTTGGAGTGGAGCACAACCACCTACATTGGTCAGAACAGAATAGACAATGTATAAAATGGGGGTGGGGGGGGGAAGGAAAAGGCCTGTGCAAAATGCTTTGTAACTAGCAGTGTTGTGGGAATTTGAAGCAGAGATTGATCACATACTCGAATGCTGGACTAGATGGACCTTCGGTCTGATCCAGCACGCTCTTCTTAGGTTCTTATATTCTTAATTTTGATGGACACAATCAGGGTGTTCATAACCTGATGAAAGCAACTTGGACATCACTCACACGTCTGTGTCCCATGAGTGCCCACTGCAACCTCCACTTGCTCCTACAAGGTGTACTGATGGCCACCAACATAGAATCATAGAACAGTAGAGTTGGAAGGGGCCTAAAAGGCCATCGAGTCCAACCCCCTGCTCAATGCAGGAATCCACGCTACAGCATACTTGACAGAGGGTTGTCCAGGTGCCTCTCGAATGCCTCTAGTGTGGGAGAGTTCACAATCTCCCTAGGTGACATGGATGACTGTAAAAGGGGATTAGACTATCAATGGTTACTAGCCATGATGGTTATATGTAATCTCAGGCATCGTATATGCGGGCACTGTTGCACTCATGTCCTAGTTGTGATCTTCCTGCTGGGGCATCTGGGTCTGTTCACTAGTGAGAAGATAAAAAGAGCTCTGATGGATTAAGTCCAAGTGTCCGTCTATTCCAGCATCCCACTGACGACATTAGCTGTCCTAACAATGCCCAGAGTTACACACCATGTGAGAACAAGCCCTTAATTTACTTTGAAAATGACAGAGGGCTGTTGGCGCATTCCACTTCATTTCCTGTTGGCAGCGTTGAGAATTCCAGCATAGATTAAAAGTAGGGTTGGCATGGCCTTCTCTTTATTCTTTTTATTGCCTCCAAGACAGAGATAAGGCAGTCATTTGAAGTTCCTCACCCAGCTCTGCGCTGGTGTGACCCTAAAGGGTGTGTGTGTTCTTTGTTCATCTTCTTGGGCCTAACATCCTGCCGGGCACGGTTGGCTCATCATAAGAACATAAGAAGAGCCATGCTGGATCAGACCAAAGGTCTATCTAGTTCAGCATTCTGTTCTCACAGTGGCCAATCAGATGCCTGTGGGAAGCTCACAAGTAGGACACAAGTACAACAGCATCTTCCTGCCCTTGTTCTCCAGGAAGTGTTGTATACTGGCTCTGATACTGGAGGTAACATATAGCTGTCAGCTGGCTGGAACACACTGAGAGAAGTTGGATTTTTTTCTGTCTAAACCTGGATAGGATTTCCCCCTTATAGTTAGTTTTTCCATTAAGGCTGTTGACTGCATTCTCTCCCACCGTTGTGTCAAATTTTGATCCCTCTTCTACTGTCTAGCAATCTCTAACTGTGCTGCCATCGAAACCAAAAAATAAAGACGGTAGATACATTTGTGAAGGTTTGAGACCTACAGAGGCAAGGTTTTTCTGTTGGGAGGGGGTATCCCTGAAAGGTGTAGCTTCATTTCTCTGGTTAACATTCATTCCCTGGTTAAGTTTCATGTTTCCAGTTAAGTTTCATTTCTTCAAAGTTGGAATGGTACTATCGGGGGGGGGGGGGTTGGGGGGGAGGGTATAAAAGTGTAAGAGAGCCAGCCAGGAGAGAGAGAAAGACCAGATTATGAGGGATAATCAGAAAGATGCAGCTTGAAGAAAACTAGGTGCAGCATAGGGTAAAAGTACTTGCATTTTTGCAACTTCTATTTTCTTTTAAATGCCTTTTGTATCACTCAGCTCTATTGACTAAATACCTTTAATTGTAATTTGTTTATTTAATTCACTAGTAAACTGTTGTGTTAAGCCACAAGTGTCTGGAGTGTCATTAAACCAACATCTACAGCCTAAACCCCACATTACTGGGAAGGTAAAAAGAAGGGAGCAGAGAACCTTAAGGAGTCATAGGAAGGAACCTTGACAAAAAATTGTATAGCTTAAGTATTTTTGACCTCTGCTGGTCTTTGACTTTGCTAAATGAGTTTGCCGCTGAGCCTGACCCATCTAGAGCAGGATGGTTTATTTCTAGGGGTCATGAAGAGTCTTGTTCCTTTAGCCTGTCTTCCCCCAAGTTAGACCCCCCCAGGCGGTGTTGGAATGCAACACCCATCATTCCCAAGGCAGCATGATGGGAATTGGAGTCCAACACCCCTGGGGGGCATCAGTTGCAGAAAGGCTGCCTTTAGCTATCAGCCTACTTTTATTTCCTGGGGGTGGGTGGGTCTGTTTTCATTTCCTTGCCGTCCGCGTCTGCTGTGCCACTTTCTGAATCCACTTCATCTCTTGCTCTCCTCCTACAGAGCCAATTATCCCCTCCCTATTTTGAGTGTGCTGCCTTCTGCATCCATAAACAAAGCCAATATCTATTTCCTAATAGCAGGCATTTTTAATTAAAACAATGTCCCTTAGAAAGCTGTTTCATAACAGCCAATTAAGTGTTGACAACGGAAGAAGCCTCCCAAAATGGGGATGTCTGTCAGGGGGTGTCGGGGAAACGGTTCAAATCAAATGGAGTGTCCTGGGCTTCTGCCTATTTTAAAGCTGGATGAATCCATCCGACGCACACACCCGACACATCTTGTCAAAGTGCAGCAAGGAAGGGAACATGTTCTGCCTTTGCTGTGTAGGGCAGACTTGACCCAGAGAACTTCCAGCAACTAAGCTGGGAGAAAGCCATAGGCCTCCTTGTGGAAAACCAAAGGCCTCTTTTATTTATTTACAGCCAACCTATGGTTAAAACCTCAGAGCAGACTGTCCCCTATTTTATTATTAAAATAATAATAATGGAACAAAAGTCTCTTCACCACTGGCCTAAAACTGGGCAAAGATGGGCACATTTGGTAATTTGAGAAACTGTCCTGGGCACCAAGACAAAATGGCTGCCATGAGAGGTGTGGCAAAGGACAAGTAAACTGCCCCAAAAGATTGCGTACAGGGAAGAGGTTTGGACTGAGCCCAAACATATTAAACAACTCACAGTTTTCAGCACCAACAGTTGCCCACCCTTGTGTTAGTACAACAACATACAACTGTTTGCCCATCCTGATATAGATATAGATATAGATATATTATATTTTGTTGTTGTTTATTCGTTCAGTCGCTTCTGACTCTTCGTGACTTCATGGACCAGCCCACACCAGAGCTTTCTGTCGGCCGTCGCCACCCCTAGCTCCCCCAACGTCAAGTCTGTCACCTCCAGAATATCATCCCTCCATCTTGCCCTTGGTCGGCCCCTCTTCCTTTTGCCTTCCACTTTCCCTAGCATCAGCATCTTCTCCAGGGTCTCCTGTCTTCTCATTATGTGGCCAAAGTACTTCAGTTTTGCCTTTAATTACCATTCCCTCAAGTGAGCAGTCTGGCTTTATTTCCTGGAGTATGGACTGGTTTGATCTTCTTGCGGTCCAAGGCACTCTCAGAATTTTCCTCCAACACCACAGTTCAAAAGCATCTATCTTCCTTCGCTCTGCTTTCCTTATGGTCCAGCTCTTGCAGCCATAGGTTACTACGGGGAATACCATTGCTTTAACTATGCGGACCTTTGTTGTCAGCGTAGTGTCTCTGCTCTTAACTATTTTATCAAGATTTGTCATTGCTCTCCTCCCAAGAAGTAAACATCTTCTGATTTCCTGGCTGCAGTCAGTGTCTGCAGTAATATATAAATATAAAACAAAAAACTATATGCATGTGCAGTTTCGCATGTTAAACTCAAATCATAGCACCATAGTGACAAAAGGGATATAGTGGTTTGCATCTGTTGCCCTCATCACTTGCTGCTCTTTCTGGATGGTCATTTGGTCAGGCTTGGGCTGGGCTAGGGTGACCCTATGGAAAGGAGGACAGGACACCTTTATCTTTAACTGTTTTATAGAAAAGGGAATTTCAGCAGGTGTCATTTGTCTGCATGCAGCACCTGACGAAATTCCCTCTCCATCCCAACAGTTAACGCTGCTGGAGCCCTGCCCTCCTTTCCATATGGTCACCCTAGGCTGGGCTGCAGAACCTTGAACGTCAGCCCCAGGGTCCAAGCCCAACTGTACCACTGCCTGTGAGCAAAAATTCCCACCACTGAATTGTGAGTAGTGGCACGTAGACTGAAGCTCTCAGGAACTTCTTTCCAGATCCAATACCTGCAGGTCACTAGGACAAGTAATAAGTTAGCGAAGGAGATTCTTCTCGTTTGCACAGGTTTTTTTCCCCTTCACTTCACATGCCAAAGATAACCTGGCACCCAAAGCATTTGGAGTATGTTGTGTCACTGGAAATGCAAAGGTCGCATTCCAGCGCTGATGGAATGCGACCTCAGCATCCCTCGTATCGCAGCGTTAAATAAATGGAGTGCCGTGCGGGTTTTTTGTGGGAGAACGTAGGGGGAGAATGGTGACATCTCAGCAAACATTCTAAGGCTGGAGAAAAATCTCTCTGCCCCCCCAAGTGTTGAAGTTGGTTTGGAAGGGAGGCACAGATTCCGACAGCCTGATCAGTAAGACCATATTTTGCCAATATTTAGGGTTTGAAAATCCACTAAAATCCAAGGTTCTGCCAAAATCAACACATTGTATGCCAGATTCTTGGGGCCGGCCCTACCATTAGGCAAAGCGAGGCAGCTGCCTCTTGTGTAAAATGCTTGTGGGGAGGGGCACTAATGAAGCATTGGAGGGGAGATCTGTGGGTGCTAGACAGCCTTTACGCCATCCCTTAAGCTATTTTTCTGTCCTTGGGTGTTTGAGGGAGATTGCCCCATTGGAAGGGCTGAGATAAACAAGACCACTACTCTCAGGTCCTTTCTACACCTCCCGGCCTTCTGGGAAGGAGGATCTCAGGATTTCCTGGTTCCAAGATCCTCCTCCTGGGTCCACACGCCCGCGCCACGTCCAGGGACAGCATGGGCTCCATTTATTTATTTTGAAGCAGCAGCGGGGCCCATCGTGCAAGAGCAAGGCCCTACTCCATCAAACATGTGAGTACTTAAAAAAAATGAAACCACGGGAAGAATTGGGGTTTCCTAGCATTTCCCAGGGAGTCCCCCCACCCGACCCGGGGATTTCCTGGACACATAGGGACTCAGCCGTGACCAGCCCAGACTATCGTGCTGGTGTAGACATGGACTCAGTTTACCCTGAAAGATAACATTCTTCCATATGATCCTTCCCTGGGTTTCAGGTCTTCAGGGGAGGCCCTTCTCTCAGTCTGCCACCATCAGAGGCAAGTTTGATGAAGACACGAGAGAGGGCCTTTTTGGTAGCCGCTCCTAGGCTCTGGAACTCCCTGCCAAGGGAGGCTAGGTAGCCCCCTAGCCCTCCACTCTGTTTTCCTTCCACCAGTGTGCAAAGACCTTTTTATTCAGGCAGGCTTTTGTCATATAAGCCCATCTGTTACCAAAGGGTTTTTTCAATGGTTGAGTGCTGTGTATTTCTTTTATTGTTGTGTTTTAATGCATTTGCTTTTATGTTCCCTTTTAATTAAGGTTTTGTTTTTAATCTGGATTTTATTTCCAGCTGCCTCGAGCACTCTTTTTGGACAGAAAGGCAGGATATTAAATAAACAAATAAATAAATTCAGCTGTCCCTCTAGCTGGGCTCCGTAAGCGGGGCAGGATGTTGCACTATGAAAGCATTATATAAGAGGCAGGAGTCACACGACTGCTTTATAACGAGATTGAAGAGCACTGACAACTGTTGAGCCCCATTGACACATGCCATATACCTCCTTCATACCTCTATATCCTGCTTGGTGCGGCTCCTGCCTTTTATATACTGCTTTCGTAGTGCAATATCCTAGGGTGACCACATGAAAAGGAGGAAAAGGCTCCTGAATCTTTAACAGCTGTATTGAAAAGGGAATTTCAGCAGGTGTCATTTGTATATATGGAGAACCTGGTGAAATTCCCTCTTCATCACACCAGTTAAAGCTGCAGGTGCCCTGCCATCTTTTAAATCTGGTCACTCTAGTATAGCTCCTGCAGCTTTGACTGTTGTGATGAAGAGGGAATTTCACCAGGTTCTCCATAGATACAAATGACACCTGCTGAAATTCCCTTTTCTGTGCAACTGTTAAAGATACAGGAGCCCTGTCCTCCTTTCCATAGGGTCACCATAGAACATAGGAAGCTGCCTCATACAGACCCTTGGTCCACCTAACCCAGTGCTGTCAACACTGAGTGGCAGTGATTCTCTGGGGTTGCAGGTTTGAGTTTTTCTAGCCTTACCTGGAGTTTCTAGGGACTGAACATAGGACCTTCTACTCGCAAAGAATCTCCTCTACCCCTCTCAGTCTGACTAGGCTGTCCATGGCTCAAAACTGAGAGCAACCGGGGGAAAGACGTTGTCAGACAGAAACAAATTCCACTGTCACCTCTCCTTTCCTTCCCCGGTGAACCCCACCCCCTCATTCTCCAAACAGAACAGTGTATTCACTATGCTACATTACTGTTGCATGTTGGGTGGTTTATGGGAAATTATGTTTGCAATGAGGCCTTCTCCCCTCCGGTGTACAAACATCAACCAGAAGGGCACATTAGAAGCCATTGGCTGATTCTGCAAGGCTCTTAACATGTTGCCATGGTAGGATGGACGCAATGGATACATCCCTGCCGACAGGACGCCGCACGGTAATTTGCTGACTGCATGCTGCAATACCTTCAGCCAGGTGGCCATTATTTTTCCCAGCGGGGAGTGCCAGCGCATGCCTTGAATGACATGGCGTCCTGGCGGCGGAAAGGTAAACATTGTGACTCCGAGCTGCTAGAAGGAGAGCATTTAGGAGTTCCAGCAGAGGGGAGTCGTGCATCCATTCAAAATCCTCTCGTGCGCTTCCTAAATTCTTCCCCCACCCTGAATTTCCCACCCAGCCACCTGATCAAGAGAAGGCAGATGTATAAGGCTCTAGGGATCACAATCTCTGGGCTCCTGGGGCTGCTGCCATTGCTGTTCATCCTTCCAAGAGGGTCCCTGGGAAGACAGAATCGCAGTCGCCTGAGCTCCGTTGCCGTCGGTGCCACCACAAAGCTTCCAGCAAAGCCAGAGGATTAAAAACAGTTAAAAAGAAGAAGAAAGAAAATCAGAAAGAGACTTGTAAAAGCTCACCTCAAACCAGCTTTTAGACCCCCTGAATTTTCCCGCAGCTCGGACCAAAATCCAAGCCGGAGAAGGATTTCTGGCTTCCTCCTTTCTTGGCCACTCCCTGCTATGGTGACTCTAGGGAAAAGAGGACTGGGCTCCGGTATCTTTAACAATTGTATTGAAAAAGGAATTTCAGCAAGTGTCATTTGTATGTATGCAGCACATGGTGAAATTCCCTCTTCATCACAACAGTTCAAGTTGCAGGAACCCTGCCCTCTTTTGTATCTGGTCACTCTAGTATAGCTCCTGCAGCTTTCACTGTGGTGATGAAGAGGGAATTTCACTATACAAATAACACTTGCTGAAATTCCCTTCTCTATACAACTGCTAAAGATACAGGAGCCCTGTCCTCCTTTCCATAGGGTCACCCTACTCCTTGCTTCCCCAAACACCATGTCTTCTAGCTCCCCCATCACAAACACACAAGCATGGTCACACATCCACTTTGCAATGGACAGTCTATCACAAGCAGTGGAGGCTGGTGGTTCCGATGTCAGTAGGGTGGTGAATCCGCTCTGGGTTTCTTTTAGAACCAGGCAGAACCAGTGATGTCCGAATTTTGTGAGATCCGTCCTGTGTGTTTCATGGATTGCGGCATCCATTAACAGACAAATTCATTCCCCCTGCCCCATTATCCAGAAAAAATATGCAAATAATTCTGTAGGAAAGTTCACAAGATTTATGCTAGTACATAACATTTAGCCTATCACTCTCCATTCCATCCAACTTTCCCCCCACATAAATATTTTACAGCATGGCATATGTGTCAGAAGAAACTTGCATAATTTCCTGCAAATGAATTTGCCTAATTTGGGGGAAAGTAAAATAATAATAATCCAGAAGTCCATGGAAGCCATGTGGCCACTGGTTTGGAGTGGGAAATGCTGGTGTGTCCTTAAGCCCCACCCCTGGTTTCTGATTGGCTCCCTGGGAAAAATGCCTCTGGGAACTCCAGTAGGAATTCTACCTTCACCACTGGGTGGAATTTGCTATTTCCAGGATGTGGTTGGCAAAAATCATCACGTTCAGATTTTCTCATTCGCTCCAGAACAATGCATCAGTGTGCTTTGGGAGCCAATAGGCAGTTTGTTAAGCTCCATGTCTTATTTGCCTGCACCGCAAAACGGGTCTAGAGCATGATTTACACCGTCTGTTTTGGGTACGCTTATAATCCTGGAAGCCGGCCAACGGCTTTCCATAACCTGGCTCATTCATCATGTATACTTCTGATTGGCTAACGGAGCGCCTGTTTAGAAAGGGAAAAAAGCCCACATCTCTTTCACCCTTTGGAGGTCACAACAAGCAAAAAGAAGGCAGATACTTTTATTTTATTTATTTATTTATTACATTTTTATACCGCCCAATAGCTGAAGCTCTCTGGGCGGTTCACAAAAAGATACTGTGCGTTGTTGATTGCTTAACATTGTTCAGATATATGTGTGTCTCTGTGTGCGCTCTCTGTTTTTATGTAAATGGTTTTTACACTACAGATAATGTATTTTAATGTTTTTAATCTTTGCAAACTGCCCAGAGAGCTTCAAATATTGGGCGGTATAGAAGTGTAATAAAAGAAATGCCTGAATAAATGAAATGACTTCCTGCTGAGTTGGCTATCATAGAATCATAGAATAGCAGAGTTGGAAGGGGCCTACAAGGCCATCTAGTCCAACCCCCTGCTCAATGCAGGAATCCACCCTAAAGCATCCCAGACAGGTGGTTGTCCAGCTGCCTCTTGAAGGCCTCTAGTGTGGGAGAACCCACAACCTCCCTAGGTAACTATTTCTGCTTGTGGGTTCCTAGTAGGGATGTGCTCCGCTTCTAATTGGACCGGAGAAGCAGGAGCGGAGCGGGGGGCTTCGCCTGCCCTTAAGGCGGAGGTGAAGAGGATTGGGGGGCCGGCGGAGCATGGCGAAGAGGATCGAGGTGAAGGCGGATCCTTTGCCTCGATCTGGAACTCCGCCGGAAAGGTAAGTGGGGTTTACTGGGCCCTGCCGCTGTCGCTGTCGCCCATGCGGCGACGGCGGCAGGGCCCAGTAACCCCCCTCCCTGCCTTCCTCTCCCTTACCTGCCTCCGTCCGCGGTCCGTCGGCGTCTTCAATTGAGCCCGCGGTTCCACCAGGAAGCCTGGGCCGCAGCCCAGACTTCCTGGTGGAACCGCGGGCTCAATAGAAGACGGCGACGGACCACGGACAGAGGCAGGTAAGGTCCCCCTCTCCCTTGGTCCTTTACCGGGCTCTGCCGCTGGGACTGCCTTGAGTCTTGGCGTGCGTATGTATCCCTGGACAAGCTATCATGGTGGCGAGTTTGAGGTTTCTAAAGTGCAAATTGACGGAGCTATGGAAAGGGGTGTGAATGGGGTGCCCGGTTTTCATAAATTCCCCAAAAATCAGGGGATGATGGGACTGCCTTGAGTCTCGGTATGCATGTGCACCCCTGGATAAGCTTTCATGGTGGCGAGTTTGAGATTTTTAACGTGCAAATTGACGGAGCTATGGAAAGGGGTGTGAATGGGGTGCCCGGTTTTCATAAATTCCCCAAAAATCAGGGGATGATGGGACTGCCTTGAGTCTTGGCGTGCGTATGTATCCCTGGATAAGCTTTCATGGTGGCGAGTTTGAGATTTTTAACGTGCAAATTGACGGAGCTATGGAAAGGGGTGTGAATGGGGTGCCCGGTTTTCATAAATTCCCCAAAAATCAGGGGATGATGGGATTGCCTTGAGTCTTGGCGTGTGTGTGTATACCTCCATGAGGTGTCATGGTGCTAAACTTGAGGTTTCTAACTTTAACAGAAAAAAGTTCTATACTATTTTAGCTTAATGCAAGCCTATGGGGGGGGGGGGGGGAAACGGAGCTCCGATCCGGATCCGGAGCTCCAAGCGGAGCGGAGCGGACATGGGCGGAGCGGGGGCGGGGCGGAGCGGCCCGATCTGCAAATCACGGATCTGGAAGTGAAGCGGAGCGGGGGGTCCGTGCACACCCCTAGTTCCTAGTCAACAGCTGGTTGGCCACTGTGTGAACAGAATGCTGGACTGGATTGGGCCCTTGGTCTGATCCATCCTCAGGGCTCTTCTTATGGACAGGCAACTTCAAGGCCTGTCTGCTGTCTTGGCTTCTAATGGTTCCTTAACTTTAAACTGGACTTGCACCGCACAGCCCTTCAAACAGAGGACTGTCATTTATAAACACATACACACGGCCACTCTTAAGTTTACAACAGCTCTACTTGCTGACAACTTTTCCTAGGCACAATTAAAAGTGTTGGTATCCACCTTTAAAAGTGCAACCCTAAGCATGTTTAGACTGAGAAAAGGCCTACAACTCCCGGCATGCCTCAGCTAGCTGTGCTGGCTTGGGTTATATCCTATTTCTTCAATTCTAAGACACACTTCCCCCCCCCCCCCATATAAACTTCTCTAAAAATGGGGTGTGTCTTAGAATTGAGGGTGTGTCTTGGGGGGGTTCTGTTGGTGGTACTGAAATTAGTGTGTGTTTTACAATCGATGGCGTCTTAC
Source organism: Elgaria multicarinata webbii (assembly GCF_023053635.1). NCBI lineage: Eukaryota > Metazoa > Chordata > Lepidosauria > Squamata > Anguidae > Elgaria > Elgaria multicarinata. The sequence goes on along the minus strand of NC_086171.1, from coordinate 41,150,433 downwards.
AATCGAAGAAATACGGTATTTTGTAGGCTTTTTCTCAGTCTAAACACACCTAGGACTGTGCCCTAAAGCACTAAAATTTAGGGCAGTCATGGCTCAGGCCAAAGATCTCCAAGTGACTGTCCAAAGCCAGAAACCCTTGCTTTCTGGTTATCCTGCCTGTTCCTAGCCTCTGTCTGCCTCCCAATCACGAGTCTACTGCTGCATTTCCACACTCATACCTGGCCCATCCTATGTTCCTGGTTGTCTGTGCCTTGGCATTGACCTCTGTGACAGTGTCACTGGCCCCCCAAGAGTTGTGAAAGGCAGATTTCCCTCATTGGGCCCGTTCAGACAACACACTAAACTATGGTTAGGCCACTTAACCCTTTTGCAGCAAATGGTTAGTGAACGTGTTTAAACCGTGGTTATGCAGTCACCATGGTTCACATGACACGCTAAGTCATAATGTTCAGCTCAAAATGCTTAACCAATGTGGCTTAGTGTGTTGTCTGAACAGGGTCGCTGGATTCTTCCTTGTGGAGTCATGGTAAATTCCAAAGCTCCTCCGGACAGTTCCCCTAGCCATGACCTCAAGGAGAGGCCAAAAATGTCGGCAGCTGTATTGATCCAGATCAGCAAACCAATTCTAACAGTTTTTATCCCAACCAGAGCAGGAGGAATTGTTTTTTTTAAGTAATGGGCCTTAATTTCCCATTTAAGATCAAGTCACTCCCAAATACTTTGCATTGCCATAGCAATGGCTCGCAATTATATATTGTTTCTGGGGGAAATCCATTTTCCTGCCAGCAACTGTGTGGATTTCAGCTTAGCTCAGAGGGAACAGGGAAGGCTGAAGGGGATGGCAGGTGACGTCAGCGTCCCTGCTAATAATAAAACCCAAAACTATCGGTGCTTCCACCCTGTGACCCCTGCTTCCACGGCACAACTGGTCCATCCGCTCCCTACAGAGTAATAAAGTGGCCAACCTTGAGCGGAGTAATTTTGCGAATCAGCTGTCATTCTGCGAAAATTAAGACACCAACAGCCAGCACCATCGGAGGCAAAGGTTTGCTGGACTGACATCAATCAGCACAGTCAAAAGCAAATCAAAGGCACAGCCAGGTTCCCAATGGTTCTCATTCACCCTTGCCTATAAGGATTTCAACGCGGATGTTTTTGCCCTCTGGTTCGCTTGGTTGAACCCAGCCAACAGGCCTGCATGTTGTTGTTGTTGTTATTATTATTATTATTATTATTATTATTATTATTTATATAGCACCATCTATGTACATGGTGCTGTACAGCGTAAAACAGTAAATAGCAAGACCCTGCCGCATAGGCTTACATTCTATTAAAATCATAGTAGAGCAATAAGGAGGGGAAGAGAATGCAAACAGGCACTGGGTAGGGTAAAACTAACAGTATAACAGTATAAAGTCCAAACAGCATCAAGTTGTGAAAGCTTTAGGAAAAAGAAAAGTTTTTAGCTGAGCTTTAAAAGCTGCGATTGAACTTGTAGTTCGCAAATGTTCTGGAAGAGCGTTCCAGGCATAAGGGGCAGCAGAAGAAAATGGACGAAGCCGAGCAAGGGAAGTAGAGACCCTTGGGCAGGCGAGAAGCATGGCATCAGAGAAGCGATGAGCACGAGTGGGGCAATAGTGTGAGATGAGAGAGGAAAGAGAGGAAGGAGCTAGACAGTGAAAAGCTTTGAAGGTCAACAGGAGAAGTTTATATTAGATTCTGAAGTGAATTGGAAGCCAATGAAGAGATTTCAGAAGTGGAGTAACATGGTCAGAGCGGAGAGCCAAGAAGATGATCTTAGCGGCAGAGTGGTGGACAGAAACCAACGGACTGATGTGAGAAGAAGGAAGGCCAGAGAGAAGAAGGTTGCAGTAGTCCAACCGAGAAATAACCAGTGCATGAACAAGCATTTTGGCAGAAGAGACAGACAAAAATGATCGAATCCTGGCAATATTATACAGGAAAAAACGACAGGATTTAGCTACTGCCTCAATATGAGGAATAAAGGAGAGCGAGGAATCAAATATAAAGCCAAGACTACGAGCTTCCTTGACCGGAGTAAGCGTAATATCATTGACAGTAAGAGAGAAAGAGAGATGAGGAGAAGGTTTAGGAGGAAAAACAAACAGTTCAGTCTTTGCCATATTAAGTTTCAAACGACGATGAAGCAGCCAAGCTGAGATATCTGAAAGACATGCCGAGATCTTTTTTCCTCTCCTACAATCTCATCTGCGTTATCATAAAAGGACTCCCTCCCCAACCTCCTTCCTGCCACAATTATGCGCCGAAATGACAATTGCATCTTGATGGTTCTCCTTAGCGGCACGGACACCTCGTAAAAAGGAGATCTGCCATCACCATAACTTTGTACTGAAGAATATTTCGTTACTGAAATCCTCCGTCAAAACGACGCTCGTTGGGAAAACAATAAATGGATTGCAAGAGGAAAATTAAGGGGTGTACAAGGCAATAAACAACAATGGCATGAAGCTGGCGAGTTCACAGCCGTGGCAAAGCTGCTATGTTTAACCCACGTGTGTTGAATCTTTTTCAGCTCGAGGACTGAATTTGGTTTTGGAGAAGGTCCTGGGGGGAGGGGACTGCGTTCCGTGGTAGGTGGGGCCAACATACCCGAAATTATCAGTAACTGTAGTAGTAGAGGAGCAGGAATTGGCCAACATTGTGCCAACAGGCTGAGCATATCTCATGGAACGTCATCACCTCCCAGAGTGCCGGACATGGAATAATGAGCTCAAGTTAAAGGAAGCCAGATTCCAGCTGGACATCAGGTAAAACTTCCTGACTGTTAGAGCAGTACGACAATGGAATCAGTTACCTAGGGAGGTTGTGGGCTTTCCCACACTAGAGGCCTTCAAGAGGCAGGTGGACAACCATCTGTCAGGGATGCTTTAGGGTGGATTCCTGCATTGAGCAGGGTGTTGGACTCGATGGCCTTCTAGGCCCCTTCCAACTCTGCTATTCTATGATTCTATGACCTACCAGCGAATCCAAATGTAAAATAGCATTCAAAGGCCTTGGGGCTTCTTTAAACAAGCGATTTATAGCTTGCTTGTGATTGGCTACTCACAGGTATTCACAAGTCGTTTTGAGCCTCCTGTGCGTCTCCTGCTCCTTTTCCCAGTTCCTTCATAAAAAAACACACCTCAGAAACCCCGATTCTTCTGAAATATGACAAAGTTGCACTATAAAACGTCCACTACAGGGCGCTGTCCCATTAAATTGTATGGGCTGGGAGGTTACAGGCCACATGGTCACTGCTGGCTTTCCAAGTTATCCAGCTCATTTTAAATGCAGAAGAGAAGCAGGAAGCAGAGCAACGGTAAGAGAACGTGATACCACCCCCCCCCCCGTCTGAAAGTCCTTCTTGCTAGACAACCTTCTGTCAGGGATGCTTTAAGGTGGATTCCTGCATTGAGCAGGGGGTTGGACTCGATAGCCTTATAGGCCCCTTCCAACTCTAGTATTCTATGATTCTATGTTGGGTAGTGGCTGGCTCTCTCCCTGATTCCCTGTACACTAGATTCAGATTGAGAGGAATATGGGGGACCCGTCAAGGAATGTCAAGCGCTAAGAATGCAGTACTATGGGGATGGCCGTAAGCCTCTGAACTCGACCATCCAATGCAGAGTGGGAAGAGTGATGGAGGCTGGGGAAGACTGGGGATAGCTCATATCTCTGCTTTTCCAGTCCCCTGCCCTTCCACAGGAATGCCCCCTTTCTGTCCTCTCTGAGGTCAACTTTGCAACCTCGGAGAGGCATCCGACATGGTTATTTCTGTGCCAGCTGTGAGGAGGCAGGGGTGGGGAGCTCAGACCCTTGGGTCCAAGATCAGAGCACTGATTCTGACCTTGGTTCCAGGAAACTAAAGTATCCTATCACCCCCTCCCTGCAGTCTCCTTCTAAGGGGCCATAGGATTGCTGTCTAAGTCATTTATGGTATTTCATGCATTTCTTTTAACGTTTGCCACACTGAGAAGGCTTATGGCATGCTACACAATATGGAGAGCTCTCCCGTCACCAGCATTCACAGAAATTTAAATTCACCAGATTTGTTTGGGCCATTTAGGCAAGCCCCCCGCCGTGTATCACCGCATGGGACCCGTGTGGGACGCGGGCAGCACGGGAAGGAGCAGTCCAACTTGGATGGGGCTTGCAGGATCCCTTCTTCCCATCCTGACCACGTCCCATTCACTTAACTCGGCCAACGCTTGCAGAAAGTTGCTTCCCATCGAGAGAGAGAGAGAGAGAGAGAGAGAGAGAGAGAGAGAGAGAGAGGCACAGAGCTCTATACCTCTCTCTCTCTCTGCAGGGTAAGGAAAAAAGTGGGTGCTGAATCACCAATGATGTAATGGGAGGGGCTTCAGGAGGGGCCCTACTCCCTTGATGTCATCCACCCCACTGGCCTTTGGGGGGAGGCAATCGGGGGCCCAGAACAAAAGAATCTGCCATCTGCCCTGCTCTAGAAGCTGGGAACAGCTGTATCTATTGGATTTGGCCAGGGCAGATGGATGAGAATTTCCTTTTAAGTTCTTTTTCAATAAGAATTTCCCAAAATCTGCACATTCCTTTACATACAGGATGACTTGAATTTTTTTAAAAAAACATTAATAATTGAATGCAGGAGAAAGCAAAACTGACACTCATTTATTTATTCATTTATTTATTTATTACATTTTTATACCGCCCAATCGCTGAAGCTCTCTGGGCAGTTCACAAAAATTAAAACCATGAAAAGCATAATAAAATAACTAACAGTCTAAAAACGCAAATACAAAATACAATATAAAAAGCACAACCAGGATAAAACCACACAGCAGAAATTGATATATGTTAAAAAATACGGACTTAAAACAGCAAAGTTTAAATTTAAGTTAAATTAGGTGTTAAAATACTGAGAAAATAAAAAGGTCTTCAGCTGGCGATGGGAGGAGTACAGTGTAGGCACCAGGCGGACCTCTCTGGGGAGCTCATTCCACAGCCGGGGTGCCACAGCAGAGAAAGCCCTCCTCCTAGTAGCCACCTGCCTCACTTCCTTTGGCAGGGGCTCATGGAGAAGGACCCCTGTGGATGATCTTAAGGTCCGGGCAGGTACATATGGGAGGAGGCGTTCCTTCAAATAACCAGGCCCCAAGCCGTTTAGGGCTTTGAATGTTAGTACCAGCACTTTGAATCGGGCCCGGACCTGGCCTGGCAGCCAATGAAGTTGTAGAAGGACTGGCGTGATGTGGTCTCACTGGCCAGTCCCTGTTAGTAAACGGGCTGCCCTGTTTTGTACCAGCTGAAGTTTCTGGACCGTTTTCAAAGGCAGCCCCACATATAATGCATTGCATTAATCCAAACGAGAGGTTATCAGAGCATGGATAACTGTAGCTAGGCTATCTCTGTCCAGATAAGGGCGTAGTTAGTATACCAGCCTAAACTGATAAAAGATGCTCTTTGCCACTGAGTTCACCTGTGCCTCAAGTGACAGTTCTGGATCCAAGAGCACCCCCAAACTACGGACCCGATCCTTTAGGGAGAGTGCAACCCCGTCCAGGACAGGGCAAACGTCACCTCGCCGGACAGATGAACCACCCACTAACAGTACCTCCGTCTTGTCTAGATTGAGTCTCAGTTTGTTAGCCCTCATCCAGTCCATTACCGTGCCCAGGCACTGGTTCAGAACAGCCACTGCCTCACCTGGGTTTGATGAAAAGGAAAGGTAGAGCTGGGAATCATCCGCATATTGATGACACCTCAGTCCACATCTCCGGATAACCTCCCCCAGCGGCTTCATGTATATGTTAAACAGCATAGGGGATAAGATAGAGCCCTGTGGAACCCCATGGCTTAGGAGCCACGGCACCAAGCAATAATCCCCCAGCACCACCTTCTGGAATCGGCCATCAAAGTAGGAGCGGAACCACTGCAATGCAGTACCTCCAACTCCCAGCCCAGACAACCTGTAGGGTGACCATATGAAAAGGAGGACAGAGCTCCTGTATCTTTAACAGTTGCATAGAAAAGGGAATTTCAGCAGGTGTCATTTGCATATATGGAGAACCTGGTGAAATTCCCTCTTCATCACAACACTAAAGCTGCAGGAGCTATACTAGAGTGACCAGATTTAAAAGAGGGCAGGGTACCTGCAGCTTTAACTGTTGTGATGAAGAGGACATTTCACCAGGTTCTCCATCTATACAAATGACACCTGCTGAAATTCCCTTTTCAATACAACTGTTAAAGATACAGGAGCCCTGTCCTCCTTTTCATACGGTCATCCTAGACAACCTATCCAGAAGGATACCATGGTCGATGGTATCGAAAGCCGCTGAGAGGTCCAGGAGAACCAACAGGATCGCACTCCCCCTGTCCCTCTCCCGGCAAAGGTCATCCCACAGGGCGACCAAAGCAGTTTCCATTCCAAAACCAGGCCTGATACCCGATTGAAATGGATCTAGATAATCCATTTCATTCAAGAGTGCCTCGAGTTGGCCAAGCTAGCTGGTGTTGATGAGATTTGTAGTCTGGCACATATGCACCCTGTTGGGGAAAACTGATCTGTGCTGCTCAGCAACATCCCTCCTGGTTTTCAGATGGGAAAACTTTCTCAGCTTTATCGGGGTTTCTGCAAGTAAAGTGCATGCTTTATCTCACCTGTCCTTGGTGGGGGGGGGAGATTAACCCAAACTGTCACTTATAACTGGTTACTTAATGAATAGCGCAAATGTTTCAAAGGCTCAGCCTTTAAAAACAGTTAACATAAGAACATAAGAGCCATGATGGATCAGACCAAGGGTCCATCTAGTCCAGCACTCTGTTCACACAGTGGCCAACCAGCCATCGGCCAGGGATGAACAAGCAGGACATGGTGCAACAGCACCCTCCCACCCATGTTCCCCCGCAACTAGTGCATGCAGGCTTACTACCTCTGATAGTGGAGGTTGACCTTAGACATCAGGACTAGTAGCCACTGTTAGCCTTCTCCTCCAGGAATTGATCCAACCCCCTTTTAAAGCGTTTCAAATTGGTGGCCATCACCATGTCTTGTGGTAGTGAGTTCCATAGTTTAACTATGCACTATGTGAAAAAGTATTCCCTTTTATCTGTCTTGAATCTCCCACCAATCAGTTTCATGGGATTGGTTAGAACCCTTGACTCCAGTTGCACGGCAGCAGTGTGGCCAACCCTTTCCAACGATCACAAACGTTTTACCAGCGGGCGTGTTATGCCACCTCCCACTAATTTGCCTGCATCTGCCTATCCCCGCTGACTGGCTGTTTTCCTACTGAAAGATGCAGGAAGGTTCAAAGCAGGAAGAGCTACATCACAGGTACAAAGGTATCCTGCGGCACCTTGGAGCAAGCTAAGGCAGGATCGTCAAAGTCGGCTTCCCAGCTGTCAAAACAGGCTGGGGAGAGCCTGGAAGCACATACCGCAAGAGCCCGTCGGAACAAGTATGCTGCCCATGGAGAATCACTGAGGGAAATGCAGTGCTGAGTACGAGGAATAACAAACCAATCTCTTTTCTTTTCAAAAGTATTCGTTTCCATTTCTTGGCATGCCCCATCATGGGAAAAGAAGGGTCAACCTGCATGTAGAAAATGGACAGCGTGTGGATTCTTCTTGCAACATCGCAGACTGCCGAAGAAGAGGTGGCCGAGACGGAACCCTTCGGCTGACTGTAGCAGCTGTCAGAAACTGAGAGCTGTTACAAACAGCCAGAGGCTTCCCAAGTTTCTTGGAGGCCTCCTGTGTGAACCAGGGCTCGTCTACACAGGCGCTTTGGCCCTGGATTGCTTCAGTGTGGCGGCAGGTGATCTGCATGACGCAGCCGCCACTCCAAAACAATCCAGGAGCAAAGCCCCGAAGCTCCACACTCACCCGACTTTTTTAGTTTGGAGCAAGGCTCCGTGCCTTTGCGGAGCCTTGTTAAGAAAAATAAAATGAAATTTAAAAGGGGGGTTGGAAATCTCGCCAGGGAGGGAGCACCCTGTTCCTCCCCCTCTCCTGTTCCCCCCCAGTTAGCTGTAAATGCGATCCTTCGCATTTACAACTTTAAAAAATGACAACAAAAACACATCAGTTCCATTTTTTCTTTTTTAAAAAAACCCTCTGCCCTTAGAAGAGGGGTTGCGGATGCTCCCAGGTGCCCCCTGGATGGGCTGCATGAGTGCTTGGGTGGGTGGGCCCAGCGGCGCCGGTGCCCAGAAAGCCCGCAACTGCGCTCCTTCCAATGTAGATTGCGCCGCCATGTACACCATTATCAACGTCAAAACAAGGGTCCAGACTCTTTATAGACAATATCTAAAGAACAGATTTGGGATGTGGGATGGGGGGGTTAGCCACATTCCTTGGAACCACACTTTGCGTTTTAATTGTTCCCCGATCTGAATAATTGAATGCCTGTCCCAAAAGCTCGCTTTTCCACAATACTGATGGGACTTGAACTTGTTCATTCCTTGATGTCATTTTGACTCTTTTAACAGAGATGATTCCTGCTGTGATATTGGGGGTTTGGTAGGAGAGCAGGCTGATGGAATCAGAAGGAATGCTGAAACTCTCTTAATTGTCAGTGCAAAGTTCCTGGGTACATCGTTTTGTTAGGGTTAGGGTTCCCTGGATCTGCCACATGTACATAAAAATGTTCCTGCGAAGTATTCTCAGCTGTGTGGATTGGGGCGGGGTAGGGGTGGGGGCAAGGTTAGGTTTGCTAGAGTGCCACTGATGATCCCCCCTAAAGCAAACCTTTGCAGATGTGCTCTTAGGATGAGATTTGTGTAAGGTTGCATCAAGATGCTTTTTGCATGGGAGTTTACCAAAACAAAAGTGGGGCAGGACTCCCAAAACCTTGTGCAGAGGAAAACAAACAAGATTTGTTGCCCAGATGCTTACACCAAGTTATGGCAGAGATAAAGAATTACTTGCTTTGCAGTAATTTTGAGTGAGAGACACTCTGATGATAGTTGTCAGCAGATACACCTAGCCACTGCCTGGAGAATAATGAGTTTTATCACGCCAGCGTTATACTGTGCAATCACTGCGAATTGCATGCAAGGGACTCAGAGGTTTTCCACCTTATAATCTGCTTTGATTGTGAAGTACTCCCAGGCATCCTGCCTTAATTGTGCAATAAAGCCAAAAGATTCGCCGTATTTAGCCCCTATTTGTTGAGCGTATCTTCCAAGCCGCCACTGGGGTGCAGGAGCAGGATTTTAAAGAAATGCTAACATCTGCGTAAGCTTTAAAGATAAAGACACCAAAATTGGCACAGTAATAGATATTAGGGAGAGCTTTAAGCATACCAAATTTGAATTGAATTGGGTCATACATTGATTTTTTAATGATTTTTTACATTTCGCCCCTTAAACTCACTTCCTGGTATGCAAAGGATCGCTGTCGCCCGGTAGCAAAAACAACAACCGCGAAAGCTTAGCTCTACGGGGATAATCTGAGGGAAGCAGGTACGTGGGATGACGCTTAATGAAACAGCTGTCCTTCTTAGGTAAAATTGCAGGTGTCTTCATTTTTAGGTAATATCTAAAGAATACAACTTTTGTGTTTGCATGCGAAAGGCACATATCTTGAAGCCATGTCTAGAATTTTAATCCCTCTCCCCTCCATCAGTTCTGTCCTACAGCTGAAGCAAACAGTGCCTGCTGAGAATCAATGTCAAATCGTATTTTGAAGTGAGATCCTCCGCAATACTAATGAACTTGTTCATTCCTTGAAATCGTCTTTGACTCTCTGGTGTGTAACGAAACTATTCTATATACTTCTAAATGAAAAAGAAAAACAGCCTTTCCTTCTAGCAATGTGGCAGCTTTAAAAGGAAAGTTTTCACATGCACTTCCTTCAAGGTCTTCAAAAACGCGTCTATATGCGTTTTGGATACTATATAAATATATTTAAATGAGGACTGCAATGTTTAATCGATTGGTTCGATTAATCGATCAATGTTTTAATCTTGCGCATGTGGGTGTAAGACCCATTGATCTCAATTCAGATTACTAGGGGGAAATTAACAGAAGTGTATATAAATACTGCAGATGGTAAGCAACATCTTAGATACCCCCCTAAGGTGATGGACTGGGAGTTGGGAGATCCGAGTTCTAGTCCCCACTCGGCCATGGATTCCAGATGGACATCAGGAAAAACTTCCTGACTGTTAGAGCAGTATGACAATGGAACCAGTTACCTACGGAGGTTGTGGGCTCTCCCACACTAGAGGCCTTCAAGAGGCAACTGGACAACCATCTGTCAGGGATGCTTTAGGGTGGATTCCTGCATTGAGCAGGGGGTTGGACTCGATGGCCTTGTAGGCCCCTTCCATCTCTGCTATTCTATGATTCTATGATTCTATGGAAACCCACTGGGTGACTTTGGGCCAGTCACAGGCTCTTGTGAGGATAAAAATGGAGAGGAGGAGGATTATGTGCACTGCCTTGAGTTCCTTGGAGGAAAAAAAATGGGATATAAATGAAATAAATTAAAATATATATATATTGGAGGGAATGCGTCTTCTACTATTACTCCTGCTACAAATACATGCATAATCTTAAAAAAAAGCAAGTGTGCATTTTTTTACCTTCAGAAATATTGTTTTGCCGCATGCAAATTAAATGGACTGATCAACTAAAATTAAATGAAAAATCAATTAAAATTTCTTTCATTGGGGTTTAGCCCTAAATTGAAATGTGATCAATGAATTACATATTAGGATTGCTGAAGTTCCCTTTTCTATACAACTGTTAAAGATGCAGGAGCCCTGTCCTCCTTTCCATAGGGTCACCCTACCTCTGTACATGCTCAAAAGCACCACTCAACTTCACACAGTAAGACATCCCAGTGGAGCAGAGGCCGAAGTAGGAATTTTAAGATGTTTTTAGAATGTTTTTAGGGAGTTTTTTAGGATGCTTTTAACAATGTATATTATGTTTTAATTCAGTTTTATGTATGTTATCGTTTATTGTTGTTCCCCGCCTCGATCAGAATGGAGCGGCGGGTAAGAAATAAATTATTATTATTATTATTATTGTTGTTGTTGTTGTTGTTGTTGTCATCACTTTCCAGTGCAACTGCTGAGTCCACGGTTACCCAGTGTTGAGGGAAGGAGGGGAGAGAAGGGCGATGCCCTCTGTACATGCTCAAAAGCACCGCTTAACTTCACCCAATAAGATATCCCGGGGGGAGGGGCAAATGGGAGCGGAGGCCGAAATACGGATAACCCAGGGGAAATCCGCGCTGGGCACACGGGCGGCTGAAGGCAGCGAGCCTCTCCAGCAGTCTCGTCCTCTAAACTCTCTTCGCCTGCTTCCTTCCCTCTGTCAATCACTGGCAGGGAGGTGGAGCAGCCTGCCCCGCCCCGCCCCTCGCCAAGCCCCACCCCCGCCTCGGAAAGGCCGTGCGGCCCCGCCTTCCGCCGCTTGATCGACAGGATGAGGCGAAGTGGTTTTAACGGAATTGTCTTAATGTGGGTTGAGGGTTTTAATGGAATTGTTTTATATGTTATTGTAAAGCGCCTCGATGCCAGGAATGGTGAGGCAGCGCTATAAAAATGCTTTAAATAAATAAATAATAAATAAATACGTGGCCCCGCCCTTCCCCAAGCCCCGCCTCTCCGTGCCTCGGAAAGGCCGTGTGGCCTCGCCTTCCACCACTTGACAGACAGGCTGAGGTGAAGTGGCCCCTCCCCTCCCGCCTCGGAAAGGCTGCGCGGCCACGCCTTCCACCATTTGATCGACGGGCTGAGGTGAAGGGGTCCCGCCCCTCACCAAGCCCCGCCCTTCCCGCCTCGGAAAGGCCGCGCGGCCCCGCCTTCCGCCGCTTAATCGACAGGCTGAGGCGAAGCGGCCCCGCCCCGTTGTTTACTGCTCAGCAGGGCCGGAGAAACCGCGCGGGCGGGCGCCGGATTTTCCCTGCTTGCCTCCATGTTGTTGCCTGAGGAGGCAGCGCCTTCCTCTTCCTCCTCGGTGGCGCGCGCGGGTCTGCGGGGAAGAAGGCGGGCGGCGAGAGCAGCTGGAGCGCTGAGGGGAAGAGGAGGAGGCGGGAGAAGGAGGAGGAGGAGGAAGAGGAGGAGGCGGCGCCTGTGACTGGAGCTGACAGGCGGGAGGACGGAGGGAGGGAGGCTCTGGGCGGGCGGGCAGCCGAGCGAGCGAGCGAGCGAGCGAACAGGCGGCCAGGCTGAGGGGAGGCTGCTGCGGCTGCTGTGGCGCAGCACGGAGACCGGGCGCTGCAGCCCCCCCTCCTCCTCATCTTCCTCCTCATCTTCCTCCCCCCTCCTCCTCCTCCTCCTCCTCTCCCCCCTTCCCTCCCCAGCCTCGTCCTGCCTCGGGCTCCCCCCTCAGAGCTGACGCGGGGGAGGGGGGAGGAGGAGGAGGAGAGAGGGGGGGCGAGAGGGATGAGATAATCCCTGAGGGAGCTGGTGGGGAGGGTCAGCAGAGAGGGGGGAGGTATGTAAGGGGGGGGGAGAAGGGAGGCTGAGTGCCAGGTCTTGTGGGAAGGGGGGGCTGACAGAAAAGGGGGAGCTCGGGGGTACCACCACCCTCCTGGGGAACTGGCTTCCTTCTTCTTGGGTGAGGGGCAATTCAAGGGGTAGGTAACTTTAGGGCTAATCATTTCCCCTGACAAGTGGGGGTGCACCCTTTTGGGGGAGGGGGGGCAATGGTAGATCAGGGGCATCCTTTGGGGAGCGTTATGTGCAGCGTGTTCTGGGGGAGGTTTTGGGGGGGAGGTTTGGTGGTTGTTTTTTTAAAGGGATTAGCTCAGGGCACCCTGGGGTTGGCAGCTTAGGGGAGACAGGACAATTTGGGGGTGGTTTTTTTTTGGTGGGGGTTTCTTTTTTGGGTGGGGTGTGATGGTTAGTCGGCACCCCCTCCCCTGTCTCTATTTTTTAAAGCTGTCCTAAGGTGGCTGTTCAGGCGGGTATTTTTGTGCCTGGCGTAGGGATTTGGCGTGGCACTGGGTTTATTTTCTTATTCGGAGTGGTACACAGTTTTGCTTTTGGTGGGGTAGTCTTTGCAGATTTGGGGTTTCCCCCTCCTTTTAAAAACTCCCACTGTTCTTTGAAGAACTACAGAAGAGACCTGTATGCGTGCTGCCTTCTATTACAATTTTTTTTGGCTTGGCTTCGCTCCTGGAGGAGTTATTTTTTTCCACGTATAAATCCGCCTATTGATTTCCTAAAAGGAAAACAAATAAAAAGAAACCCATAAACGCACACCGAACCTGCCTCTGGGAGGGAAATATCCAGGTGAAAACGCACTCTGTTTCCATGGACAACCCGTCCATTATCACCCAGGTGACTAACCCCAAAGAGGAAGAAATCCTGTCTTGCTCTCAGGATAAAGGTGAGAAGCTGTTCTCTATTGGGTTCATAACAGTATTGTAACATGTGAATAAAGTATATAATAATCCTATAATGACCTTCCAGTGGTGTGCCTGTTTGATTTTGTAGGCTGAAGTTGCTGGATTGTGTAGCACAACCTTCCCCAAACTGGTGCCTTCCAGATGTGTTGGACTACAACACCCATAATCTCTAGCCAAAATGACCATACTAGCTGGGGATGTTGAGAATTGTAGTCCAACACATCTGGAGGGTGCTAGGTTGGGGAAGGCTGGTGTAGCACCTTGAACCTCTCTTCAGTTAAATTTTGCTTAACTTGAATCCAACAGTAAATTAAAACACAACTACACCTATTGAAGTTAAATATATTTGTGTGTCTGCCTGCATTTGTCTCAACTCCCAATTGGTGTTGAGTTCACCTCTTGTAACCTTCTTGTGGCTCTGCCAGCTAGATGCAAGCTCTCGGAAGGCAGACCTTTATTGAACTTACAAGGATTGTTTTGAGATTTTGGCATTTGGGCTCAGAAGAATTTGGAGTTTTGAAGGGAGATACTGGTGCAAACATCCCTTCAAAATGGGGATTAGAAAGGTTGAAGGTGTTTGTGTTGAATCCATCGTTGAGAAACAGTGGACATTAGGCATCTGAAAATGGTAAGGCAAAGCTGGCTGTACACATTCTGTACACATGTAAAGCTCCTACCCCAAAATAGGTACAACATGCCTTGAATGTTCAAAGGACAGGACAGGCGATTGCTCTTATTTTTCCTTCAGCAGAAGAAAGGCCAAGATCAAGGCTAACAGATCAAAACTTCAGAATTAAGGGACGTCTTAAACCTGTGAAGCATGAACAAAGTAATTGATTATGTTCTGTGGATGTGTGAAGTTATGAAATAATGAGTAATCCATAAAAATAAGGATTCAAGAAAGAATAAAGATTATAATCTTCCTAGTGGCTGCAGATTGATTTTTTTTCCTGTATGAGGAATGTTGCTTGATTTGTTGGAGTGTTCTGTTCTACCGTAGTGTACCTTGGCTGCTCCAGTTCTCTACTTGTTTGGTCTGGGATCATGTGGTTTAATGGACAATATTCTAGGTGGTGGCGGCTGAAGTATCCTGAGAGGAAGTAGGCTGTTGGGTTTGATTATTTTTCTGGTCTCTGTCCGCTCTTTAATTCTGTGACCCCCCCTTTTAGATATCATCTGCATTAATAAAAATAATATTAAAAAGGAGAAACAAAATATAATTTTGAAACAGATTTAAGGCTCTCTGTAGACCAACAAGCCTTTGGTAAAATTTCTTTCTTCCATGTTGGATTCAGCTCTCTCCTTTTCCTGACATAGTGAGGGACCATTCAGATCTCCTGAACTGTTCTTTGGTTTTGCTCATGGTAATTATATAGACTTTTGAAACATAAAGGAGTGCTGATTACAAAAGGTTTGGTCTTCATAAAATAGAGCTGTGTAGGGTTTTTGTTGTGTATGAAAATAAACCATATCTAACCCACACATACTTACAGTGGAAGAGAGCTGTGAGATACCATTTGAGGATTTTCTGGCTATTTTTGTACTAGAATATCTTCTGAGAAATGCAAATAAGAATGGTTCATATCATTTTGCAAGCAGGCAGACATGGCATGGATGAAAGCTATGCTGATGCAGGCATATTGCTCCCCATCTCCTTTTAACCATGGTTAAGAGAAAGCACAACATGGGACTGTATCCTAATTCACCCCCCCCCCCCTTCAATTCTTAACCAGGGTTAAGTGTTACTTAGTACTAGCCTGGAACACAATGCCTGTCATGATTCCCTCTTAACTGGGGTTTGATCTTCATTAGAAAACCTTGAGTAGTATTAACTTAAATTAAGGCTGGAGTGGAAAACATGCAAATAGAGGGACTGGTGGTGCCTGTTGCCTTAACTATGTTTAAGATAGAAGAGTGACAGCACTGGCTGTAGGAAATTTAATAATTCTCAACACTGGTGTTATGTGAAAGCATTTCTATAAACTAACTGAACACTTGTCAAAAACAATGTTGTAGAATTTTAAACCTGTCTTTAACCTGCTTTGAGGAGGGTTTAATTGAAAACCCATTAAACAGAAAGGGTGAGACAAGATATCTTTATCAAATTGTCAGAATAGTGCCCCTCTCCTCCAGTTTAGTCCTATGCATGTTTACTCAGAAGACCCATTGTGTTCAGTGTTCAATGGGACTTGCTTCTCCATAAGGACGATAGCATTTTAGAGCTGGGGAGGATTGCATAGCTTGTTTTAGTGGTGAATAGCCCCAGTTTTTCTCTTCAGGGTCAGAGTGAAAGAGTAGAGCTTGCTTTTTGGTAATAGGTGGCAAAGGCACTCCCACCAAAATAGCTAGCCCAACCTTCTCTTGGGGTGGGAATAGTCTCTGTCATTGTATTGTGCCCCCAAAGCTCAGAGCAACTATGGGGACAATCGCTGCCAAGCTAGAGAGGACAGTTATATTTTCTCTTATCACCCTCCTCAGAATGCAATGGAACGCTTGTCATGGCGAGGGTGGCAAGCTAAAATGTGGACCCTTGCTACTATTGAAGCTGTAATAATAAGCAGATGTTCTCACATCTGCTTGCCAGGCAAAAGTGTCCTGTTCCTCTGGTGAGCAAGATGCTGGCAGTATGCAGATTGTCTTCCAGAATTCTTGCTTGCACACCAGTTTGGAGGAGGATATGGAGAGAAACTTCCTTAGGTTCTCCAAACCTCAGTGCAAATAAGATGAGATCCTGCCTCGCTCTTCAAAGGCATTTGCACATGCCAGAGGATTGTGGATGGAGGAAGTTCGTGTCTACAGCAGGTAGTGGCTAGACCAAGTGAACATTTGTGGACCGCTGAACTTTACATAGAACTGTGTTTAGCCCAACACATCTGGATGTAGAAGGCTGCTCTAGCTACTACAGCACTTGGTTAAATAACATTGTCTCGTTGTTAACGGCAAATCATGGATTAATTAACCCACTATTTGCCATGCATGAACAGGAGTAAGTATTATATTTTATTTATCATTGTTCCCTGCCTCAATCCAAAGGGAGAGGTGGGTAATAAATAAATTTATTATTAATATTATTATTATTAATATTGCCTTCTGCATGCTCCTCACTTTTGCTTTTAATCAATAACCTACGATAGGCCGGGTCTTAGGTTATTGAGCATAATGTGTGAATTTGAAGCACTGGGTTATTTAGGGGCTAAACAACCCAGAGGTTAAGGAGATCATTTCATTCTGTGCTGGTTGTGAAAGAGGACACAGTTACTAGGAAATGATAACCATTACTGTTGAAGAAATGAATTCTGCCCATCCTGCTAAAGAGTTTTTAATTTTAAAATTTTATGCCTATTGTATGTGTTTTTTTAAAACTGTCATGCCTCAAACCATCAGGAAGGGATGGAATAGAAATTGAATTATCTAAGTGTGTTTAAGGTTGCAGCCACTCTTCAAGTTAAGATGTTATATTTAAATGATCAAGTTATACACTAGTACAACATAACTTTTCTCTTCCATTAATCAAAACCATGTCAAACAAAGTGCATTCATTTGCTATTACAGCCTTCTAACTCAGTAAACATAAAGATGCCACTATTTTGATCATATTAAGGTAATTCATAAAGTTAGCTAGTTTTGTATATGTGTATCTTATTTGATTCATTGTCTCTCAATTATGTTGCTGTCAAAATGCAGTTCAGCTGTTGAAAGTTATAATTGGCTCAATATCAGTAAGTTTCTTCTGAAAGAATTGTCTTCCCATAATCTGTTGTGAATAACATAATTATTTGGAAATATGAGGGTTTTATGCAAAATAAACATGGTACCCAGCCACTTAAACATAAATCATGCACAATTTTATTTTATTTATTTATTTATTACATTTTTATACCGCCCAATAGCCAATGCTCTCTGGGCGGTTCACTAAAATTAAAACCATAATAAAACAACCAACAGGTTAAAAGCACAAATACAAAATACAGTATAAAAAGCACAACCAGGATAAAACCACGCAGCAAAATTGATATAAGATTAAAATACAGAGTTAGAACAGTAAAATTTAAATTTAAGTTAAAATTAAGTGTTAAAATACTGAGAGAATAAAAAGGTCTTCAGCTGGCGATGAAAGGAGTGCAGTATAGGCACCAGGCGGACCTCTCTGGGGAGCTCATTCTACAGCCGGGGTGCCACAGCAGAGAAAGCCCTCCTCCTAGTAGCCACCTGCCTCACTTCCTTTGGCAGGGGCTCACGGAGAAGGGCCCCTGTAGATGATCTTAAGGTCCGGGCAGGCACATATGGGAGGAGGCGTTCCTTCAAATAACCTGCCCCCAAATTGTTTAGGGCTTTGAATGTCAATACCAGCACTTTGAATTGGGCCCGGACCTGGACTGGCAGCCAATGAAGTTGTAAAAGGACTGGCGTAATGTGATCTCGCCGGCCAGTCCCTGTTAGTAAACGGGCTGCCCTGTTTTGTACCAGCTGAAGCTTCCACAAATCAATCTGTTATATATTTGTCATGTCATCTTGGCACCGTGTTTGACCTACCTGAAAGGAATGGTCAGTTCTCTACTAAACCATATAAGAAAACAGTTGTATAAATTCAGGAGTACCTGCATAAGAAAGAGGGGCCTTTTTTAAATTTGCTGGAGGGGGTATAGAGTGAAGCCTTCACAAATATGTCAGTGAAATACAAATGAGCTGAAGTTGTGACTTCTTGGTTTTAATTAAAGAGATTTTCAAAGCATCTGTAGAAATGTGGTAACACTCCAAGTAAGTATTGAAGTGTAAAAAGCCATTAACATTGTTGACTTGTTTGGAGATCTCTTCAAATTACACCTGAAGGATATACAAGAACGTTAAAATTATGTCTTATCAGGGTCAGAAATGTGAACAAACCGTACAAAGGACGTAAGCAGAGCTGTGCTGGATCAGCCCAAAAGTCCATCTAGTCCAGCATTTTATTCATGCAGCGGCCAACTAGCTCCCTGTAGAAAATCCACAAGTAGAACGTCTTCCTCCCACTTTTTAACATTGTTAAAATGCCAACATTGTTATCTTTTCATCGCCAGGTCAAGATTTTTCTCTTTTCCCAGGCATTTAACAACATTTAACAGCATATGCTGAGTTTTTAACTGTTTTAAATGGATTTTGGTGTTTTGTTTTGTTTTTGTTTTGTTTTGTTTTTTGTACTTCTAGTGGTTTAAAATTTTGTATATCTGTTTTTAATGTTCGTTGTTTTTAACTTTTGTAAACCGCCCAGAGAGCTTCAGCTATGGGGCGGTATATAAATGTAATAAATCAATAAATAAATTTAAGTCATGGTATAATGGGCTTTGGATAATGGGACTATGGGATTTCTTTATTATTTATTTGAATACTGTTTGTAAATACAAGGTACATTCCTTTTGTTTGCCTTCAGTAAGCGCACTGATCCTACACTTTATCATTAATAAGAAATCTAGTTGTTACAAAGGTAGGCAAATGTGTTTTTCTTTCTAGGCATCACTCACTTTAGATTAATGCTTATAATGCAGAGCTTTTAACATCATCATCATCATCATTATTATTATTATTATTTGATATTCCACTACTGTAATTTGGTAAATTATAACCTTAGTTTCTAAAGTGAGTGTTTGCTAGATCTTTGAATAAGTTACTTTACTTGCCTACAAACTGATATTATATAATCAATAAGTAGTTGAGATGGCGCACTAAGGTAAATATTCTTCAATGGAAAATGGATTCCTTATATAGAGTCATAGAATAGTAGAGTTGGAAGGGGCCTATAAGGCCATTGAGTCCAACCCCCTGCTCATTGCAGGAATAGTATAATAGTAAGGAACACTTACAATGGTGAAATTGGATGTAACTATGGGAAATGGTGCAGCTGGTTTTCAAGATCTTCTCAGTGATCTTTCATAGTAATATGCAACATGCAGTTTAATTGAATTTAGTGACTGCTTTGTGGATTTTATGCTGTTGGTGTTTTTACTTATGTTTTACCTTTCCCCCAAGTTGTGAGCCTTTTTATGAAAGCTAGTTTTTAAAAGTGGAATATCATTTTTTAAAAATGAAATATATAGCTTTTGGGGGCTTTTTTTTGGCTTTTTTTGGCTTTTCTTTTTTTGCAAATCCTAGTCTTTCCGTGCTTCAGAAGGTAAAAAGTGTGCTGATCTGCAAGAAAGCAGGTTAAAGAGAGCCTGCAGTAGGTCTGCCTGCTCTCTGACAAGCAGCAACCACTGTGAGCTCTGTCCTTTACAAACTGTTGGGGAAAGGGGAAAACCACTTTGCTTCCTGGCTTTCGAATGTGCCTCAAGGGCATAATCTGACATGTCAAAGCTGCAGAGGTCTTCCCCTTCTAGCTTGAACTGTGCAGGGAAGCCCCCCACCACATGGCTGGGCCCCATTAGAGATCATAAAAGGGAAGAAGTGGATGGAGGACAAGGGATTTTATTCCACCCCCTTATCGGGTGAGGGGGTGGAATAAAATGCAGCCAGACAAGCCCCTTAGTTCATTACAGTTTAAATGGTTTGTGGATTGATAACATTTAAATAGCTAACACAGTTAATACCTGAACTTTTAATCTACCTTTTTATGGATGTAGTTGATGCATTTTAAAATAGTATTTTGCATCCTCCTTGCTTTTAAGTTGGCCTCCTGTTTTTTTCATACATTTTGATGAGCTGCTTTCCCAAATTAATTGCCATAAGTTTTTTTTAATATATATTGGTGGTGGTTTACTAAAATGTCTAATACCTTTTGAAGTTTAAAAGGTACTTGTAGGGGTGAACAAATCCCTTTTTCGCTTTCTTCCACATTCAGATTTGTAAAATGTCAAGTTCTTTCCATCCTGGTTATGAGAAATTACCCAGACTTTTAAGAGCGAAGTACTCAAAGCTCTACGCCTGGATGGATGGATCTGTTAGTTTTGTATTCTCCCAAACTAGTGCAAAGCCCATGCTGCCATGGGATCTTGTAGTCCTGCTCTTTTCCTGCTGTTTTGCCCCTCAGTCCTCTCACCACAGAGGGGCCTATGCATAATGCAAATGTTGCTCATGCATAGTGAATCACCCCTCTGAATTTTGCATGAGGTGTGGCCCCACCCCCTCCTTTGCGCTTCCTAATTGGACACGTCTATCCCATTCCCCACTGGCAGTGACAGCGTAACCCACCAGGAACCGCCTTCGCAACACACTGATTGGCCATGCAGGACTGCCCATCATCCTGCTGGTGAAGGGCTTGCCCCTACCTGTTTGGCATGGAGGAAATTAATTGCTATTAAACCTCAAGCTTTGAACTTGTTCGTACTTTCAAATTTTCTGCATGTCGACACTGCTGAAGCTTCAGTTTAAAACAAAAATAAGCAAGATTGGTCTGGTATATCTCAAGTAATAAGTCTTACACTATTCTTGTAAAGAGTTGTTTATATTGTTTCAGTTTCAAGTTCATTTCCATTATGTTTATGAAGAAACGTGGATTTTTAGTAAGTTCTTATAAAAAAAAAATGAACTCAATGAAATCTTTGCCCATCCTTAGTATCTACCTAAAGCGTACCAAGGGCAATCTTTACATTAAATTAAATAAAAATCTCTCCTTTTTTTTTTTGTCTGATACTAAATATCAAAGTAGCCTGAGCCCTAAACATGTAACCTAAACTGTTGTGGGCATCTTCCCTGTTTGGATTTTCCATGCCCTGTGGTAACGTGTAGCACTGCTTGTCATGTGGAAATCCTGATATAGAAAGTATCCACACTGCATCATCCATTGTCATGGCAACTCTCTCCAGATCTTTAAGAGTTGTGTGTGACAAGTGATGTGATACGTTAAAATGGGGCATGAAGAGCGCTATGAAGAAACTACTCGTCCCTTGGACTAGGTAACCTATAGACTGGACATTAGTTGCGTGGCAAAGACCCCTAAAGCTCTTTGATCTATTTGCTTTATGTTGTAATGAGGATGTTGATCAAACAGTGTTCTGGGAAGCCACTGATACCTTAAACATTACCGAGTAAACACTCAAGGCAGCAAGTACATATTTCCAGCACTGATAAATCGCGTATGCTGCTTAATTCTTCCCTCTTAATAACACAAAGAGAATTTGTTGTAAGGAAAGGTTCTCTTCTTGTAACCTCAAGACCTCTGCCTGATAGTATGTTGGATTCAAATGCTATCACAAATGTGGGTACACAGGTTGGTCTTGATGTCAGAAGTGTATGTACCATAACTGGTTTCAGCATATGAAAATCTTAAAGCACTGTTGTCGGATAAGACTAAATAAAAACACAGTGTTAAGATTTTGTGCAGACTGGGAGCATGTTCGTATTTAGAACAAAGGTCAATATGCTGTACAACTGAACAGTGTTGAGAAAATGTACTTTTCACTTCTGATCTGTGTTCTCATTTGGAAGAATAGTGCAGAACTAAAGACGCACACAGACTTTGGTTTCATTGTTCCCAGTTAAATAAGTTATCCATTGATGAACAGTGTTAGAAATCTCATAGGCATCAGTTCTTGAATTTGCTTTGGCTGACTTCAGCAGACTGCTAGTTCAGACAAAATTGGTTGTGTCTTGATGGGTATCAGTTACTTTTCCACAAATACTGTGTCTAATACGCAATTCTTTTCGGTAGCTATTTAGCCACAAGTAGCAATTTAGCCACAAAGTACTGAAGTTGCTTTCTTAGGCTTTGTAACAGAATGAACTGGCCAAATCCTGAGATGGCAGAGTCAATTGCAGATTTCAGTGGGAATGAAGTACACATAATTGTTCATTGGTTTGCAGCCAAGGATTGCGAAGCAGGAATGGCCATATTTTCATTTGAACCATATTTGAATTAGTACTTTAAAAATTATAAGCTGCTTTTTCACCCAAAAGGATTCTCCAGGTGCCATTCAACAAAATAACACAAATTCAACAAAAACATTAATAAAGAAATAAATAAACATAAAAGATCAGAGCAGCAGAACAGTTTTGTAAGAGTATGAAACTTCATAGCTTCATATTGAAGATATAGTGCCACTATCATTGGTTTTTTGTATGGATAAGTAAGCCTGATGGAGTTATGTCTGTTAGCGCTGCATATCACCTTTTCCAAAACAAGGATAATTTTTATCTGTCAGTAAAACTTCCCCATAAAAAATGTAATTGATTGGGCAATACAATAATTTAAGCAATTATGAAAAGGCTACAACAGACTTTTAAGAATATTCTCTGGCAATTTTAGGAACAACTCCCTTCATCATTGTGGTTTTTTTTCCAATTTCCTGATGTGTTGTCGCTACATATAAATATTGCTATGCTCCTGCTGTTTCTGCCCTATGTTAGGGAGCATTATATATAGTTTGAGTTCTGTATTAGTTTTCCCCTTTCTACTTTGGAAAATAACATAACTTTGAAAATAACTTGGTTTGAGCAATTTTGTGTGTGTGTTCTTCCCCCAACAATAGTAGAGGGAGTTATTCCTTCCTTAATCAAACGGCAAGGAGTTCCTGTAGGAGCCATAGAATAGGGGTAGTGTAAAGTCTCCTTCAAACATGATAAATTGAACACATGGATAGCTTTCCATGTAAGGGGAAACCATACAAACTATGTGTAGATAAATGTGTGATTTGCATGCTTATTTCTACATGAAAATGTCATCAGTATTGGAATATTGGTCATGTTTAAGCAGCCATGGATGTGCAAAACCAAGAGCAAAAGGAAGCTTTCCCCAACTTTTATGTGCAATAGTGGTAGTAAATATAAAGGCTGAAATATGTATCTTTCTTTCCTTTTGTGCAAGTCAGTGCAATCCTGTACATGTCTGCTCAGAAGTAGGTCTCATTAAGTTCAGCAAGTATAGGACTACAGCATAAAACTACTTCAGTCCAAAGCAAACACTTATATGCTTATAAAATGCTAATCTAGCCAGCCTAACACATATTATAATGCTGAGGAAGCTTGCTTTTTGGTTGACAAGTCGTTTGTTAAACCTTGTTGTAACCCCTGTGTGTTTCTGTGGGGAGAGGATGGGGAGAGCTGCACACACATGTACATACTTGAAGCACTTTTCCACAACTTGTCCAGATCAGCTATTTTAGGACATTGTAGCTCAGGTTTAGGATTGTGGAGTTTGGAAATACTATGCTGAAGGGCAGGATGAGGAGTTGTCATCTGACTGAGGAAACAAAGTTAAAATTATCCAGACAGTCTTTAAGAACCTTGCCATTCCATATTGTTTTTCCTTCCTATCTTGTAAACTTTGTATTCAGAATACACAGACTTTGTATGTACTATAAACTTGCTTAGGCGAAGCAATCCAATGTACATTGCTGCCTATGTAAGTGTGCTCTTGCTATCTACAAATCTCGAGCTTCAGGCGCAAACTACATGCAATGATGGCAAACCTGAATCTTCAAATGGAGATCTTCCCCAGGCACAGCTAAAGCAGAGGGTACGGTAAGGAATTCTAGTCAATTCCAGCCACATCTTGGAAACATAAGGCCTTGCAGTTCTTTTGTATATGTTTCCACATAATCCTAGAGTTGTGTTGTAGCTGGACATTTTGTTACACAGTGACTATGCAGCTTCCCGTGAGGTCTTCTGTTCCGGGGAATGCTACATCTTCCAAGCACTCAAATGCAGTATTTTGTACCTGGGGAACTTTGCAATGCTTCTTTCAGACAGTACGTTGGTAAATATGTTAACCCAAGTGGTTATGCAGGTGTTATAGTTACCTATTTGATCAGCGATGAGCAGGTGTGCTCTATTTTATGAGTGTCCTTTGTAACGTAGTCTTTAACTCGGTGGGTGCAACCCCTTTCTATAAACACAAATTTTGGAGTCCTCTCTCATACGAATGGGATATCACATTGTATCTGGGTCATGTTTTGCAGGAACGTTGGGCAAAATTCTAATGTCTGCTATGGTTGTGCATAGAGATGTCAAATATCCAGAAATGCTGAGGGTTTTTTTTTCAGATTTTTTGTTGTTGTTTTGTTTTGTTTTGTTTTGAAAAAATTCAAAAAATAAGTAATACTTTTTAAAAGTGCTGTTTACAGATCTAAAGTCACTTTGTTGCTTTAAGACAGCCTTCCTTATCCTTCGGCTCACGAAATATTTTGGATTTCAGTTCCCATCACCCTCAGGCAGTATGGTCAGTAATGCTGGGCATAGTCCAAATAATCTGGGGGGCACCAGGTTGGGGTGGGCTGCTCTAGGAACATAAAGCACCCTTTCTGCTCCTAAAGTTAGTTTATATATAACTTGGTTTCTTCATAAAATTACCATTATATTTTAAAACTTTTAAAAGTAAACTCAGTAAATTTGTATTATAGTCTGAATATGTTAGAACTACATTAAATGACTGCTACAGCATCAGAAATGCAGGGCTCTATAGAAAAAACCCAAACTGTCAAGAATGCACATTAACTGTCAGGAATACTCAATGGTGACTCTACTCATGTGTTGGGAAACTGAGCATCATGTGTTGGGAAACTGAGCATAAATGTCTGTCAGTAAAATATACTTTAGATCAGTAATTTTAAAAAGGAATTAAAGAACTAACTATGCAGGTAATCTTACAGAGAGGAATAAAAGAACATTTTCTCCCATTTTCCAGACATTATACATCTCTATTCATACTATAAAAATGTTCGTATTACATAGTTTTTAGAATTTATTTATTTATTTATTACATTTTAATACCGCCCAATAGCCGAAGCTCTCTGGGCGGTTCACAAAAATTAAAACCATAGTAAAACAACCAACAGGTTAAAAGCACAAATACAAAATACAGTATAAAAAGCACATTTTATAGAAATCATTTTGTGAGGAGAAAAAGCTGGGTAACAATTTATAAATATTTCATAATCCAAAGCTGTTCAGTTTTTCCAGTTTTTCCAAAAAAAAACCAATAACAGTCCTCCCGGGAGGGGCGGGGGGGGGGAGAAATAACAGTTCCTTCACATCTGTAGTTGTGCCCTTTCCAGATCTCTACTTGTTGAAAATAGTACTGCTGTACTGGACATTGTGAAGCCTTGGCACTTTGCCATGAGGCACTTATTGATTATGCTTGTACTGATTTCAACAGACGGGTTAGAAATTTGATGCGCGTGGCCAGAGTCCACCCAAGTTGAATCAGTGTTGCATGTTGTTAAATGTCTGGGGGAAAAATTAGTCAAGGCTGCTCTTACAATGGGTCAGATAAAATACCAAGTGTAAGATTCTCCCCTCTAACTAGATTTCAAGTTGCCCTTGTTTTTGCATTTTGTACGTGCTTTCGGGTTCTAGTGTACATTCTCACAAATTTGATCAATATCATGGGATTTGTAAGGCTTCCAGCTCAGAGCCTTGTTATCTGGGGCTCCTCCTGCCACCATTCCAAGCATTTTCTCAACACTGCTTCTCTGGAGCTTAACTTTGCATCTTGCATTCCTGCTCTGTTTCTTGGTTGGAATCTGTGGGGAGAACTTTCATTGACAGAATAATTACTGCTCTATTAACCGTGCATCTCTTATGACCTCTGTCTCTGCAGGAAATGATGGGGCGCATTGCTAGGTTACAGGTTAACGGTTTGGAAAATGCTTTGAATGGATGTTTATGTATATGATTATATTCCATAAACGCTGTTTAAAATTTAAGCCTGATTGTGGCAGATGTTAGCTGTGTGTGTTGCACTTAGCTAGCCATATAGCCTTTGGAAAGAAACATTTGACTTGGGTTGGACCTGGTATCATAAAGATAACTCATTGCCATAACACTCACAGTTGTTGTAAGAGTTATCCACTGCAATTATTGAAGCCAATTTAAAACTTGAAAGATAAGGCTTATTGCAGCAAAGTTAAAGCCTTATTATTCTGTTACCTGAAAGATGGGGAATGGTATCAGATTTCTTAAAGGTGTAAATTCTGCATAACACTGGGAACACTTAAACTTGTTTTCTTGTTCTTTGATAAGGTGAGCACCGTATTGCAGGTGAAGTAACGAAGCAAGGACTGGGTGCTTGTAGATTCATTAGTATTGCAGTAATAAAAATGAAGGACACTGCAGCAGCAAAGGGAAGTAAAACTTGGTCCAAAAGGGTATTAGCGTTGTCAGCACTCTGCTAGGAAAATAAACTATCTGAAGTTTAGATACCAGTGTTAGGAAAGGTATTTTCAGTCGTTTTGGAGACACATTTGGTGCTTAGATCTTAAATAAAATGAACAGTGAAAGGAAATCCCACTGATATCTATGGGATATATTTTAATATAGACTGTAACACTTGCCGTACACAATTTGTTTCTGCTTGGTATGGCAATGCCTTCAATTGCTTGTGGCATGTTTTCAGTTGGTCAACTGTTCCTATATTAATATCTCACATCTATATCTTATGTTAGCTTTCTGAGACAATTAGGATGCCTCAGGATATGATATCACAATTAGAATGTTGTAATGTTAACATTCTAACATTAGAATGTTAAATGTTGTAAACCGCCCAGAGAGCTTCGGCTGTGGGGCGGTATATAAATGTAATTAAATAAATAAATAAATAAATATGACAATTCGGATGCAAGAGGATATTTTTTGACTTGAGTGCTTTGTATATTATCTGCTTTTACATTTCTTATACACGTTGTGCCTCCTAATGGCATTGACTTTGGTGATGGTTCTTCTCTCATTCTGCATTCTATGCTTCCAGTCACAAAGAACATCAAGGCTAATCTATCTTATTTGCAAGGTTCTGTTATTATACACAAAGAAATAAAAGAGCTATGGGATAAGTACACAGAGGAAAGGGACATTAAAAATGACAGTACAAAGCTTAACATACATTTCTGTCTGTGTATGAAGGTGCAATGGAGCATCTTCCACAGATGGGTACAGTTTTCAGGTAGATAAAAAGGAGATGTCACCTCCTAAAGACAGGCAAGTGATCCATGTAAATAGGTGATGGAACAGACAGTAGTAGAGCACAAGCTTTCAGTGCAGAAGATCCCAAGTCCAGCCGCTGGTATATCCAGGAAGCGCTGAGAAAAAATCCTGCCTGAAACTCTGAAGAACCACTGCCAGTCAGTGTGGACAGTACAGGGCTAGATGGACCAATGG
This sequence comes from Elgaria multicarinata webbii, assembly GCF_023053635.1. Taxonomy (NCBI): domain Eukaryota; kingdom Metazoa; phylum Chordata; class Lepidosauria; order Squamata; family Anguidae; genus Elgaria; species Elgaria multicarinata. The sequence continues at coordinate 41,123,007 of NC_086171.1, read as the reverse complement.
TCTGACTCATTATTAGGCAGCTTTTTATGTTCTTGTGTTTGTGTAGTTCGGTGTCATCTAGTCTGGCTTCTCAGCAGTTCTCCAGGGTCTTCCCTGGCTTGTGATCTTTTAACTGATAACATTAGAGACTGAATCTAGAATTTTCTACATGCACAATGTTATCTTACAACTGATCTGACAACTCTTATTCACATACCTGGGTGTTAGCAGTGATGACGTTGGTCAGGAGGTTCTGCAATCAAGGCAGATCAGATGTGGAGTAGAGATACTTCAAAATATGTCTACGCTAAAAAATTAATGCAGACTTAAGTGTATTTAAGATTACAGCCAAAGTATAGAGGGGGTAATATTATTACAATCTGAACATGTAATCCCTCATGCCCTTATCATAACTACTAAACCTAGATAGCATATTATGATAGCCATTTTTCAAAATAGCTCAAAGAAGTAGCAACTAAGTGAGTGACTTAGTTGCGTTGGGGTGGGGGGGAATCTAATTGGAACTAATTGTGTCATAGCAATGTAAACTAAAACTCAACTAGCTTCCATGATGATGATGATGTAGGTATGTTGAAAACCCAGTGATTTCTCTGGATATATAGGCTCTTGCTTTAGATAAAAAGGACTTAACAGGAGGGGAGTGTTTCTAAATTGTACCTGCCCAGCTCTTCGTTCCTACCATTGTGATTCCTGTGAGGAGCATCAGTTTATCAAGCTAATTTCCCCTGTTTTTCTACAGACTGAAAATGTTAAGTTCGAAAAGGGTAAAGAATGGTGGCAATGTTCCAGTTCAGTGGTGCATGGGAAGAGCCTAGGCACATGGGATTATGGTGTAAATGTTTCCTAGTCAGAATAACTTCAATATGTATCAACATAAAAGAACTTGTTCAGGGCGTAGGAATGAAGATGCAATCCCCATGTCAGCTTGTATGTCCTAACCTGATAGTAATCTTTGAGCACTGTGACTCTTTATCTCCTAGGAGATATTAACACATTGTCAAAGGGTCTCTGGGCCATTAAGGATCATTAGCCAACTAGGACCCTAAGCCATTTACACTTAGCTGAGCTATCCTCTTTTAAACATTTTTATTATAGTTGCCTGTTCCGGAGGAACACGTTTCTGTTTTATCTCCTAGTAGCCCTTATGGTCTTCACACACAGGACTTAAGTTCTTCACTTGCCTTGTGGAACTTCCTTGGCTTATTCTGCCCATGTTTCACATGCTTTTTTCACTAGATAGAGCTCCTTGCACTGGATATCTGCTTCAGTGCTCCATCCTCTGTTCCTGAGTCTTGTCCTTGCTCCGAATCCTTCCCTATCTATTACTGCTTTTCTTGTCTCTGTTCTCCGTATTAATGCTTTGCTGCTCTCTTCTGATACTGTCCAGATTGCGTTTTCTGGTTCTTCTCACTAATTCACCCAGTTGCCCAACTGGAGACAATCCTATACCAGTATTATCTTCCAGCTACAATCCTCCAGCCACCTGAGTTGCCAGGATCCAGTTCTTTGTCTTTAACTTAGGTATTAACAAGGCTGTGTATCTGTTCATAAAAGGACTCTTTCCATCATGAGCATAGACTCTGTTGTATGAGTCAGTTAAGGAGGTTCAGTACATTTACTGTGCTTTATAACTTGGACCTGCTTTTTAGGTCACCATCTAAAATGAAGATTTTATAAGCAGTAAACCAACATCTAGAATTAGCAGCACTGAGTCAGCTTCAGTTGCAAGTTGGGTGGGAACTTGGATCCTTCAGAGTTTGTGCAGTAACAGTTACATTCTTTTCCAGTGTAAAGAATATTAATCACTAAAGACTGTTCCAGATCACTGAATTTCTTCAGACTTTTCTTTCTTTTTTCTAATTATTAATTCAAAACCCAGTTTTTAATAATGTCATGAGAAGCTCACCACTTTCAAGGTGCAGCATGAAAGTTAAATCTAGAGCCATTAGTGCTCATAGTTGCCAAATTTTGGGCTTGATCATTTATATTAAATTGGTCTCATTTTTTTTTTAAAAAAAAAAGTTTACTTCTTTGAATATTCCACCTTTTTATCATATTAGATAGTGGGTAGTATTCAAAGCTGCTGCTCTGCTTAGTGCCATTGACTGGGCGCTAGTGTAAGCAACTGCTATTGCAGTGCCAATAGGATATGCTGCCATAACAGGCTTCCCCAAAAAACCTGTCATGTCAGCATAATACCCTATTAGCAATGTGCTAGGGGCTGCTTATGATAGCACTGTGTCTATGGTGTAAGCGGAGCGGCACTGTTGGATATTACTCAAAATCTTCTAAAAATAAAGTACCCATTCTAGTTGGTGACCAAAGAGGATATAATGCTCATAGTATCAAGCATGATTTCGAAGGAGGTGCAAGAACAATGTATATATGTTTTTGTGTACAGTTACAGCTATGGGAATGTGCCATGGCCATGGCGATAGGTTCAATAAAATACTGCATAAGGTTTACACTAAAAGAGAAACAAAACTGGTAACAGAAATTGAATTGAACGTCAAGGCCACATATAGTGGTGGCACTACTACAATCTGAGTGAAAACATCTCTAATGACATGTAATATCCTCAAAAGTGAAAAATGTGTCAAAAGTGAAAAATGATGAAGTGATGGAATTGAGTTTGAGACAACACCGAAATTAAAAAACGGTCAAGGGAGGCACCCAATACAGAAAGGAAGTGATTGTAACATCGCTGAAAGGATAGAATTATGGGGCCTCTGTATGGCATGTAAAACTAAAGATATATAAGAACTGCTCTGGAATAGTGAAATTGTCACATGAGTTTGGATGCACAATGCAGAAATTAGAAGAAATTAACTAGCATTTTTATGTGGTTATTGGTCCTGCATCCGTTTTGACTAGTTAAAATGTTAAGTCTATAGCACGCATATGAGAAAAATTGTTTGGACTTGTTTTGTGTTTTACCTGGAGGCACATAAGTTTTAGTAGCAGGGTGTGTTAACTGTTTTCTTCCTGTTGCAATCAATTCTTAATTTTGTAGGTATTCACAGATAATGGGTTGGATCTAGACTATGGCCGTTGCTAGACGAGGCGTTAGCCCGGTGTGAGGCCCCGTCTCCCTCCTGTGCATCCAGATGACGCACAGGGGATTCCGGGGTCAGGCTGGGCTAACGCCTCCCTTGAACTGGGATAAGCGGATTCGTGGCTTTTCCCGGCTGCTTGCATACTCACGAGTAGCCGGGAGAAGCCACGGACTGACCCCGGAAGCACTGTGCCCATCGGGATGGGGGGGGAATCACGGGGGGGAGAGATGGGGGGAAAGACCGGACCCGACAGGAGAGAAGGGGGGGAGAAGACGGGCATTGGGGATGGGGGGGAGAAGGACAGGGACGGGAAGAAGGATGGGGAGAGGGCCTAGCGAGTGGGGACAGCCATGGCGGACAGGGGGTGGGGGAAGAAGAACGGGGACGGGCATCGGGGGTGGGGGAAGAAGAACGGGGATGGGCAACGGGGGCGGGGAAGAAGAACGGGGACGGGCATCGGGGACGGGGGGAAGAAGGACGGGGACGGGCATCAGGGACGGGGGGCGGGGGAAGAAGAATGGGGATTGGGACAGCCATGGTGGATGGGGGGAGGACGGGTGAGCGAGCGGGCAGGGGGGGCATCAGACATTGTGGGGGGTAATCAGGGGGCGTGGGGAACCCTTTATTATTTTTAAAAAACACTTACCTTCTTCGGTGGTGCGCTCCTGCGCACATGGCCCTTTAAGGGGGGGAAAACGAAGCACGTGACGGGGCTTTCCCTTGCCCCGTCGCATGATGACATCTGGAAAAGGGCGACGGTGCGCGCTAGCTATAGCGCGCCGCCGCCCCTCCTCCCAGACGGATCATCTCCTAGGTCTAGCAAGGCCCTATGTTAGTTGCACCTAGGCCCTATTGAAATCAGTGGTGATTAGTCTAACTTCTCACATTAGCCTGGCTCTAACCCAATATATATATTTGTGTGCTACATTAGTAAGAGTTTGGTGTTCTTGTTGAGCTTTTTAAAATGTTGATAGCTCTAACCAAGCAGGACGTCAGGATGCAGGATTAAATTTGAGGCCCCAGCTTCCTGTACAAGGAAAACTGAGTGTGTATGAATAGCAAAGGCAGCCAAAAGGAAAAGGGGTAATTAGACAAACATAGAAGATTCAGTTTACTCTGGCATTGGCCAGCTACTGCTGGGTGGATTTCCTGCCTTTGGAGGAGGCTGATGTTTGGGGCACTTTCTGTCTGTGAAGCTGTCATTTGACTGAGCCCAATTAATAAGCATGTTTGGCAGCTATTTTTACAAAAGCAGTCTGCTTTTACTACTTTTTTTTTAAGGAGAGAATGTAGATAGGAGTTTCACATATCAGCATTGAAAACCTGTATTTGACATAGGGAGATATATGTATTAAGTGTGTAAAACAAATAATGTTGAGGAACTGGATGTATTTTGGAACAATAGCGTGAGGATTATAGCCCTTAATTCAAGCTAGAGTCACATTATATGCTTTTCTGAATTGTTCAGTTTGCTTTCATCATTAAAGTAGCAATTCAACACATGATTTAAGTACTTTAGAAGCATAATTAGGCATTCTCATTAAACTGTTGTGCATGAATTTTCTTCTCTACATATAAATTGCTGTTCATAATACTTTTTCATGTGATGTTCGTTACCTGAGATTTGTCCGCTTTCTTGTGTTCCAAAGCTTCAGCTCCCCTTATTTCACTGCTCTCCGTTTCAGATCCAGGTCACTGATTCCTATTTAGCAGCTGCTTCTAATGCAATGCAAAGGTATTTTCTACCTCTGTATTTTACATCATTTTTCTTGCCAAAGATTAGGTTCAGAACATCAAAGAATCCTGCAGTTTTGCAGCTCTGCAGCTGATAAGAGCTCTAAAAAAGCAGAACGATTTGCTAATCAGTCATCTAGATCAGTGGTTCCCAAAGTGGGCGGTACTCCCCCCTTGGGGGCGGTGTGATTGCATAGGGGGGCATTAAGAGGCAGGGGGGCGCTAAGAGGCAAAGGGGCAGCAGGGGGCGCTCAAGGTGGTCTATTCTGAGAAGCGCCTCTCCAGAAGGTCTTAAAACCCAGGGACATTTTTATGGGAGAAGGTAATTTGGTCCCAAGCCATATAGGGGAAAAATCCACACTTGTATTAATACCATTTAAGAAGAGTCCTTTTAACGGTGAATTGAAATGTTTCAAAAGCACCAAAACGCTAATGAAGAGACATACCCTGCTAGGTGTGCCCCGCCCCGCCGGCTGCAAAACAGAGGTGTTCGCTCTCTTTTCCTTTGGCAAGCCTGCGGCAGGTGCTTCCCATTTAAAGGGGCCGCGCACAGGGGACACTGGGCATGAGTTTGTGGAACCAAGGGGGCGATTACCTGAAAAAGTTTGGGAACCACTGATCTAGATTCTACAATCAGTCATCTAGATCCTATGTACTGCAGAAGCCACAGTATAGTCGCCCATGTCTATTGGTTTGTTTTCGAGGTGGTATTATTAAAGGTATTGTTACGATTTCTCAAGAAGCTTCAAAAGGTTTGTGCTGTTGGTAAAATTTTAAGGGGAAATGCCACAAGGAGGCTGAAATTTAAGCTTTGCCAGCCTGTGCCCTTGTGCAATGTCTAAATCTTAGTCCCGACACTGCCACCTTTCATAACAACACCTGACCTATGCTCATCCTGGAAGTGCTATTAGCCACCTGGTTCATTAATTCAAGTGAAGTGACTCACTCTGATTGCAATTAGGGCCTGTACTTCTACATCCCAACTTGTTTCTTCAATCAGACCTCATCTGAGCTGGGCACAGTTTTAGTTGCACTTTGCCATCCACTGCCTTTAAAAGATCAATTAAAAATTTGTCCTCTTATCTGAAATTTCTTTAGCTTCTATTCTAAGGTAGCCCCTACAACTAAGGCCTTAGGATCTTGGCCAGGCAGCATCTTGTCCGCATGCTGCTTCTCCTATGGAAGTTGTATAGCTCCTTCATGCTGTTGGTTTCAATATGCTGAAACTTAAGAGTGTTATGTAGTATGCTTAAGTATTTCAGTTATGTACAATAATAGGTTTTGTGTGCATTGGAAGAAAACAAGGTACAGAAAGCAATAAAGCTTAACTTGAATCATTGTGTTGAGAAGCACATCTCTCTAATTCCCAGATGCTGTGAAGGAGGAATGTATGATAGCTATCTCAATCCTACGTCGCTTGAGAGCTTCTCAGGGGGATCTGTTTGACCACAGTTAGACATATTGCTGTATGAGACGAATCTTTGGTCTGATCCAGCGTGGCTGCTATTATATCTGCTGCCTTGAAATGCACTTCAGTGAAATCTATTGTAGTGTGATTTTGCAATTGATAGAATAAGGCAGACATAATTCTGATGGGGTTTTTTTTGCCACATAGTGAATAAGCAATTGGAATTCCTGTGTATTGTCAGTGGATTCAACTCTATTTACAATCAGTGTCATCAATGTTTACCTTGGTAGAAACTAGTGCAGTGTAAAAACTAAGATGAAAAATAATGTAATGGGCTCAAAGACAACTTTTGAGAAATAGTGTTATTATTCTGCCTTTCTTTCATTCATTCGTTTATTACATTTACATCCCACCTTTTTTCCTTCAAGGAACCTAAGATGGTTTACATAATCCTCCTCCTCCTCTCTATTTTATAATTGCAACAACTCTGTGAGGAAGGTTAATCTTAGTAACTGGCCCAGAGTTTCCCAGTGAGTTTGATGGCTGAGAGGGGCAGCACTCGAACCACTGCACCATGCTATTACTACTACCACAGCAAACTACCCTTTGGAGCCCAGTGTTTTGTTGACTCTAAGAAATAAAAAAGGGATCTGGTATAAAACCATTTCTATTTCGTCAGAAGGCTGCTAGCTTGATTTAAGGGCCAGTTCAGATATCCTGCAAAATCAAGCTGCTGGATGTATAAAACCTTTCCTGGTTTATGCTATTACAGACTAGCAGTGAGGGATGCGTGTTTTGTATATCCCTTCTCATAGTAAAATAGCAAGTCAAGGGAGTTAGGCTGAATCTCCTCCCTAACATGCTAGCTTTCTACATGCAGGAAGTTTGCAGTATGTGTAAACATTCAAATGCTTTTGGGTTGTATCCAGTCTGGCATGAACACATGGATGCTCGTACAAAGGAATTCCAGTGCCCCCTCTTCCACACTGCTGCCCCTGGTAACCTCCACAAATGCTCTCCCGCACATTGAGTGCTTTTGGAAAGGTCTGGAATGTGGGGTGGGTGGGTGGGTGGGTGGGCTAAAATCGAAGGGGATACAACCCTTAATCTCTTACCTGCCACCTGGAATGATACATTCTAAGTAGCAAAGAAAAGACTTGCCACTTGAATGTATAAGCTGATCCTAAGGACTCCTTCATTAAAATTATTGTGATACAGTAATGTCACTAGAACTTTTGTTTTTGGCTTACCCTCTATGAGAAATAGTTTCTGATGGAGCACTATATATTTTCAGCCTTACATTAGCTATATGAGTTTTGAGTAATCGTGTTCAGTATTTTTCATATGCTGTTCATATCTCTATTTGCTATTTGCTACGCTTGCATGTCATCCAGTAAAACACGGCTAACATACACTGATAGCGAAATCCCCTTTTCCCTGTTTGATTGCAAACTTCACTTTGACCATTAGATGTTTTTTTTTTCTGATATTGAATGTGACCCCTTGTTAATGCCATAATACACAGACTAGCCTCACTGATCTTGTCCCAACCTTTATCTCTATGGTTGCGTCTACCTTTCTTGCACTAGAATAATCTCTGGTAAAATCATATCTAATCTGATTTATCTGGCCATACAAATATTGGATGGATCCTGTAAATTTATAATTTATCTCTGCACCATGACAAGTAATAGGATTCAAATCACAGCTTGGGCAAAGCCACCCTGTTTTGCAATGGGTAGATCATTATGTCTTGTCATTCATTTCTTATCTGCAAAATGGGATTAATAGCTACCCATCTCATTGGAGTCGTTAAGAAAAAACAAGATGAGGATTGTAGTAATAATTCTTTGCCTTGGGTTGCTGTTACTTGCAGATGAGTGCCTTCATTCATTGATCTAGCAAGCTTTCCTCGGGAAATAGACTTAAATCTCTTGTGACTCATGCAAGAAATTACTGGGGAGGTAGACACCTTCACATGTGTTCCCAGGCAATATATGTACTTGGAGAAGGGCTGGAGAAAAATCTCACATTCCCGGACTTGATATCAAATCTCTAGTCACCAAAGTGACCATGCAGAAACAACATTCTCAGCCTTTATTTAGGTCATGTTGTAAATGAATCAAAGGCCTCTTGCTGTGTAAACTACAAAAAATACTTCTTTTTTTCTTTCTTTGTGTTTATGGATTTGCCCATTGGCATTGCTTAGCATTAATTTTTGAAAAGCAGTTAATTATATAAGCACAGCTTCATCATTTGGTGCTCAGTCAGGAAGGTTTCAGGCATGGAGCAAATAATCCGCCTCATTGCAATTTTCTCGGTTGTTGCACCATTAGCTCGCTTTGTAAAGACTGTAGAAGAGTTAGTTAGGGCTGTATTAGGAACCAAGCGGCCTTGAGGATCACAGGTGGCAAGCAGGTTTAGGCATAAATTGCATGGCTTCCAGAATATTTTTCTGTAACGGTTTCCCGAAGCTTAGGTGGAGGAAAACAGCACAGTTTGGGGCTGAGTGGAAGCTGACCTGAATTTTAAAAGGTCACTTTGGATTTATCGGTGCTTAAACTGTAAAGGCTTATTAAATGTCATTACAAATGCACCTTTTCATCATTTTACTTAGTAATGGTATCAGTCTGCACTCAGATCAATATTCCTCTTGAAGGAAGCTGACTTCCCCCCCTTTTTATTGTGAATATCAATAAAACAGAACAGAAAATACATAGTGAAAAAGAAAAGAGAGGAGGAAAAACACATTACATATATAGAAATATCGTCATTTTTCCTCCTTGTGTACCGTTCATTAAAAAAGGAAGGAAGCTGAGTTGAGCACTGTTGTGGAAAGATAGTATGTGAATTAGGACCTCCTGTTAAAACCTGAGTTGTGCAGGATTATGCCTGGTAAAACAGTACTTTAAATATTTTGGTCACACACTGCTTAGGGTTTTAAAAGTGACAGCCAGCACTTAGAATTCGGCTCTGAAAAGCAGCAGGACCCAGTATAAACCATACAGTATAAAAGCCTCATGTGGCGCAGAGTGGTAAGCAGCAGTTACTGCAGCCAAAACTCTCCCCACGGCCTGAGTTCAATCCCAGCGGAAGGTGGTTCTCAGGCAGCCGGCTCAGGTCCACTCAGCCTTCCATCCTTCCGAGGTCGGTAAAACCCTATTATTTTTGACTTTTGTTTGAGTGGTGGTAAGGCTGCTAATCATCTCATTTTTCTTGTTTTGCTTTAACCAAGTCTTGGCCCTTTTTCTCTCTCACTCTTCAGCCTAAAGCAGCAGGGTGGGTTAGATTTTATCTTCTCACACCTCTGGCATCTCTCCATTTCTTCTTGGTCTGTTCCTCTCTTGCCCCTCTTATCTTGCTAGTATTCTTCTTTCAATTACCTATAATCCTTTAGGACACAATCCTATGCATGTCTAGGCAGAAAAAAGCCCTACAACTTTTTTTCAGTCTAAACATGCATAGGGTTGAATCCTTAAGTTCTTGGTATATTTTTCTCGGTTGGACTACTGCAACCTTCTTCTCTCTGGCCTTCCTTCGTCTCACATCAGTCCGCTGGTCTCTGTCCACCACTCTGCCGCTAAGATCATCTTCTTGGCCCGCCGCTCTGACCATGTCACTCCACTTCTGAAATCTCTTCATTGGCTTCCAATTCACTCCAGAATCCAATATAAACTTCTCCTGCTGACCTTCAAAGCTCTTCACGGTCTAGCTCCTGCCTATCTCTCCTCTCTCATCTCACACTATTGCCCCGCTCGTGCTCTTCGCTCCTCTGATGCCATGCTTCTCGCCTGCCCAAGGACCTCCACTTCCCTTACTCGGCTTCGTCCTTTTTCTTCTGCTGCCCCTTACGCCTGGAACGCTCTTCCAGAACACTTGAGAACTACAAACTCAATCACTGCTTTTAAAACTCAGCTAAAAACTTTTCTTTTCCCTATAGCCTTCAAATATTGAGTTTGTTCTGACTCTATACTGTTAGCTTCTCCCTACCCGGTGCCTGTTTACACTTCCCTGTGCCTGTTTGCATTCTCCTTCCCTCTTTATTGTTTACTACAACTTATTAGATTGTAAGCCTATGCGGCAGGGTCTTGCTATTTACTGTGTTATCTGTACAGCACCATGTACATTGATGGTGCTATATAAATAAATAAATAAATAATAATAATAATAATAATAATAATAATGATTTTTAACTCGGCCTTTATTCCTTGCTGAGGTTTCTTCAGTTCTTACATTAAATAATTTTAATATCCACATTGATCAGTTGAGTAATGCTAAGTAATTTTTTCTTGCTCTTCTTTATCCCTTTGAACTTTCTTTCTCATACTTCTGATCCTTCTGGTCATTCTAAACTTATTTATTTATTTATTGCATTTCTATACCGCCCAATAACCGAAGCTCTCTGGGTGGTTCACAACAATTAAAACCATCAAGTACAAACCACAATATAAAAACACAGTATAAAAGTATAATATAAAAGCACAACCAGGATAAAACAGAGCAGCAATGCAGAGATTTATACAGATTTAAGATGCAGGTTTAAAGCAGCAAAGTTAAAATGGTAAACTGTTAAAATACTGAGAAAATAAAAAGGCCTTCAGCTGGCGTCTAAAAGAGTATAGTGTAGGTGCCAGGCGAGCCTCTTTAGGGAGCTCATTCCACAGCCGGGGTGGCACAGCAGAGAAGGCCCTGCTCCTGGTAGCCACCTGCCTCACTTCCTTTGGCAGGGGCTCACAGAGAAGAACCCCTGGAAATGATTTTAGGGTCTGTGCAGGTGCCACATGGAAGGAGGTACAGTAATATCTTTCACTGGTTCATCTCTTGATTCTTGTTCATTCCACCTTTCCACTCTGCTTTCCTCACCAAAGTTGATTCTTTGGTTTATATTTTTTTTTCATTCTTATCCTTCATTCCAGCCTTGGCTCACACTTATTCACGTATTCAGGCTACTGACTACCTTTTCGCACGCATCCCAAGCACATCCTGATAATGAACAAAATCAGTTTTTCTTTGTCGCTTTCCTCTGCAGTTTGATTCTCAGGGTGCTTCTAGACTGAGGGTTCCTAACGCTACCAATCAAAAGATTTGTTGTTGTTTATTCGTTCAGTCGTTTCCGACTCTTCGTGACTTCATGGACCAGCCCACGCCAGAGCTTTCTGTCAGCTGTCGCCACCCCTAGCTCCCCCAAGGTCAAGTCTGTCACCTCCAGAATATCATCCATCCATCTTGCCCTTGGTCGGCCCCTCTTCCTTTTGCCTTCCACTTTCCCTAGCATCAGCCTCTTCTCCAGGGTATCCTGTCTTCTCATTATGTGGCCAAAGTACTTCAGTTTTGCCTTTAATACCATTCCCTCAAGTGAGCAGTCTGGCTTTATTTCCTGGAGTATGGACTGGTTTGATCTTCTTGCAGTCCAAGGCACTCTCAGAATTTTCCTCCAGCACCACAGTTCAAAAGCGTCTATCTTCCTTCGCTCAGCTTTCCTTATGGTCCAGCTCTCGCAGCCATAGGTTACTACGGGGAATACCATTGCTTTAACTATGCGGACCTTTGTTGTCAGTGTGGTGTCTCTGCTCTTAACGATTTTATCAAGATTTGTCATTGCTCTCCTCCCAAGAAGTAAACGTCTTCTGATTTCCTGGCTGCAGTCAGCATCTGCAGTAATCTTTGCGCCCAGAAATACAAAGTCTGTCACTGCCTCCACGTTTTCTCCCTCTATTTGCCAGTTATCAATCAAGCTAGTTGCCATAATCTTGGTTTTTTTGAGGTTTAACTGCAACCCGGCTTTTGCACTTTCTTCTTTCACCTTTGTCATAAGGATCCTCAGCTCCTCCTCGCTTTCAGCCATCAAAGTGGTGTCATCTGCATATCTGAGATTGTTAATGTTTCTTCCTGCAATTTTAACTCCAGCCTTGGATTCGTCAAGCCCAGCACGTCGCATGATGTGTTCTGCATACAAGTTGAATAGATAAGGTGAGAGTATGCAACCCTGCAGTCCGTTGTTCCGTGGTCTGTTCTTACCGTTGCTACTTGTTCGTTATACAGATTCCTCAGGAGGCAGACCAGATGACTTGGTATCCCCATACCACCAAGAACTTGCCACAGTTTGTTATGATCCACACAGTCAAAGGCTTTAGAATAGTCGATAAAACAGAAATAGATGTTTTTCTGGAACTCCCTGGCTTTCTCCATTATCCAGCGGATATTGGCAATTTGGTCTCTAGTTCCTCTGCCTTTTCTAAACCCAGCTTGTACATCTGGCAATTCTCGCTCCATGAATTGCTGGAGTCTACCTTGCAGGATCTTGAGCATTACCTTGCTGGCATGTGAAATAAGTGCCACTGTCCGATAGTTTGAACATTCTTTAGTGTTTCCCTTTTTTGGTATGGGGATATAAGTTGATTTTTTCCAGTCCGATGGCCATTCTTGTGTTCTCCAAATTTGCTGGCATATGGCATGCATCACCTTGACAGCATCATCTTGCAATATTTTAAACAGTTCAGCTGGGATACCATCGTCTCCTGCTGCCTTGTTATTGGCAATGCTTCTTAAGGCCCATTCAACCTCACTCTTCAGGATGTCTGGCTCTAACTCACTGACCTCACCATCTGAGCTATCCCCGATATTATTATCCTTCCTATACAGATCTTCCGTATATTCTTGCCACCTTTTCTTGATCTCTTCTGTTTCTGTTAGGTCCTTGCCATCTTTGTTTTTGATCATACCCATTTTTGCCTGGAATTTGCCACCGATGTTTCTAATTTTCTGGAAGAGGTCTCTTGTCCTTCCTATTCTATTGTCTTCTTCCACTTCCGCACATTGCTTGTTTAAAAATAATTCCTTATCTCTTCTGGCTAACCTCTGGAATTTTGCATTTAATTGCGCATATCTCCCCCTATCACTGTTGCCTTTTGCTTTCCTTCTTTCTTGGGCTACTTCCAGTGTCTCAGCAGACAGCCATCTTGCCTTCTTGGTTTTCTTTTTCTTTGGGACGTTTTTTGTTGCCACCTCTTGGACAATGTTGCGAACTTCTGTCCATAGTTCTTCCGGGACCCTATCTACTAAATCTAGTCCCTTAAATCTGTTCTTCACTTCCACTGCATATTCATTAGGAATATTAGTGAGCTCATATCTAACTGATCTGTGGGTCTTCCCTATTCTCTTTAGTTTGATTCTAAATTGTGCAATAAGAAGTTCGTGATCTGAACTACAGTCAGCTCCAGGTCTTGTTTTTACTGTCTGTATAGATGTTCGCCACCTTTGGCTGCAAAGGATGTAGTCAATCTGATTTCGGTGCCGGCCATCTGGTGAAGTCCATGTATAAAGCCGTCTTTTCGGTTGTTGGAAGAGAGTGTTTGTTATGCACAGTGAGTTGTCCTGGCAAAATTCTATCAGCCTATGTCCCGCTTCATTTTGTTCTCCTAGACCATGCTTACCTGTAATTCCAGGTGTCATTTGATTGCCCACCTTAGCGTTCCAGTCTCCTGTAACGAAAATAACATCTCTTTTTGGTGTATTATCCAGTAGGTGCTGCAGATCCTCATAGAACTGATCTACTTCTGCTTCTTCAGCATCTGTGGTTGGGGCATATATTTGGATCACTGTGATGTTAAATGGCTTACCCTGAATTCGAATTGAGATCATTCTATCGTTTTTTGGATTGTATCCAAGCACTGCTTTAGCCACTTTATTGTTAATTATGAAGGCTACTCCATTTCTTCTGTGATCCTCTTGTCCACAGTAGTAGATCTGGTGCTGATCTGATGTGAAGTGGCCCATTCCGGTCCATTTCAGTTCACTGACACCCAATATATCTATATTTAATCTTGACATCTCGCCAATAACCACGTCCAGTTTGCCCTGGCTCATAGATCTTACATTCCAGGTTCCTATGGTGTGTTGTCCTTTAGAACATCGGATTCGTCGTTCACCACCAGCACCATCGGCCGCTAGCCGTCCTTTCGGGTTTGAGCTAGCTGCGTCATCACGTCTGGGGCTAGTTGAACTTATCCTCTGTTCCTCCCCAGTAGCATTTTGACCATCTTCCGACCTGGGGGTCCTATCTTCCGATGGTATACCGACATATCTCTGGTTGTACTGATCCATTTAGTTTTCATGGCAAGAATACTGGGGTGGGTTGCCATTACCTTCCCCAGGGATCGTATTTAGTCTGACCTCTCTACCATGACCTTCCCGTCTTGGGTGTCCCTTCACGGTTTAGCTCATGGCATCCTTGAGGTGCTCAAGCTCCAGCACCACGACAAGGTAACGATCTCCTTTGCTGGAGTACAAAAGATATTTTGTACTTATCCTGTCTTTTTCTCCTCAGTGGATTTTTTTTTCTGATAAGAAAATAGACAGGAATGGTGGGAAAACAAGGGAGGGCTACAGGTTGAAGACGACATTATATGGACCCCCTGTAAAATGCTGTGAGTGAAGCAGGGCAATTGCACAATAAAAGCCTTGTCTGGAAGTTGTGAGTTTATGCCAACATCTCTTTTTCCTCCAACTCGTACCTGTCAGGTTTTTGTCTAATCCTTTCATGATTAATCAGCCGCTTTTTGCTTCTTTTCCTGCTTCCCAGTCCTCTTTGTCCTCAATATGATTATCCTAACTTACTTTCCTTTTTCTCTTATTTATTTATTTATTTATTTATTACATTTTTATACCGCCCAATAGCCAAAGCTCTCTGGGCTGTTCACACCCCTCCATTGCCACTTTTCTGGAAGATCACGAAGAACTACAACTTGTGCTTTCTGTCTCATTACTTTTTCAGTATTTATTTTAACATACTGATGTGTGTTCAATCTGACTTTAATTCAACTTTAATTTTTCCATTTTAAGTACACGCATGTACACACACACATGCACACATCTTCTCTTGACTGTTGCATTTTGGCTAACTACCATCCTCTATCTCTTCTTTCCTTTATTTCTAAATTGCTTGAATGTGTTCTAGCTATTTTCGTGTTTGAATTTATTACAGTGCACTTTTGATCCTCATCGAGCTGTTTTCAGCCTCATCCAATAGATGCTACGCTGCTTTTAACTAATTTTTCTCTTTCTGTCCAGACAGCAGCTTCGGTACTCTGTTCTTTTTAATCACTCCTTTTTTTCATTGTACGATCTTCATTTTCTTACCTCCACTACAGCACTTTTCATGCTTCTGTTGTTTGTTGTTGTACTTTACCCCATCATAGTGGAGTTCCTCTGTACTCCACTTTTTGTTCCTTGTCTTTAGGTTCTTTTATTCAACTGCTTAGCATTAATTATCATATCTGAGAGCGATCATCAGTATTCTTCTCTTGCTAATGTTGTCTTTTTGCTAGAAGTTTGAATCAAGAATTTATTGACAAACTGAAAATAAGCAAACCATCAGGTCCAAATGGTATCCGTCCAACGGTTATTAAAAACCTCAAATATGAAATTACTTCTAATAAAAATGTTACACATCCCTAAGGTTGGTCTTTGTACCAGAAATTTTTTATTTATTTATTTATTTATTTATTTATTACATTTCTATACCGCCCAATAGCCGAAGCTCTCTGGGCGGTTCACAAAAATTAAAATCATAGTAAGACAATCAACAGGTTAAAAACACAAATACACAATACAATATAAAAAGAAAACAGGCAAAGTAGACAGCATAATGCCGATTTTTAAAAAGGGATCCAGGAAATTACAGGCCAGCTAGCTTACAGTCTGTTCTGCATAAATTGATGTGTCTGCTGGCATCACCCAAAATTGCTGTCAGGATTGGGTGGGTGCACCTTCCTCATCCTCTCTTGCTATTTCTTCCTCCCTTGTCACCTCCTCTTCCTCTCCTCCTGCTATTTTCTCCCCCCCCCCCCAGTCATGACTCCCTTCTGCTGCCCCCAACTCCTTCCACACTCACCTTATCTCCCTATCTGTGGGAGCACAGCAGGAAGGAAGGAAAGACAGTATGGCGGCAGTGAGGAGGGAAGAAGGAAGGAAACGTACGTGGCACCAGTGTGGTGGGGTGGAGAAAAGGCCATGGCAGCTACAGTGGCTGTACTGAGGGGCAGGGAGGAGCAGCAGGAAGACGGAGCAGGCAGGGCAGTTGGTGGATAAATGAAAGGCGGCCGCAGTAGGCAGGGAAAGGAAAGGCTGGGAGAGGAAAGGTCACGGCAGCGGTGAGGGGAAAGGCTGCAGCAGTGAAGAGGGATAAAGGAAGGAAGAGTCTGGGGGCCTGCAGGGTTTGGCCGGTGCACTTTGGGGGCTTTCAGGGTGTCAGTGCACCTGCGGGTGCTGCATTGCCAAACACTGGTATAGAAGGACAAATCCTGCTGAAAAAAATCAGTGTTTGCAAAGGTAAGTCCTGTCTCAGTAACCTTTTAGAGTTCTTTGATAGCGTGGTAAGAGTGGTAGACATTTGGCCGGTTTGCACAATTCCAGCGAGGAAAATAAGCCATGGTGGCTTATTTCCTCCACCGTGAGTGCTGCAAGATTTCCCTAACCACCCACATTGGCATGGCTTGCCATGTCGTCTGAACCCCAGTGAGGCATGGCTTGTTGGGGGCGGGGGGCAGCAACCCTCAGATAACCCAACAACAGCCATTGGTTATTTGGGGGTTATTGACCGCTCAACCAAGCCACGCTACCTGGGCTCAAGCATCATAGCATGCCATGCTAGTGAGGTTAATCCGGGAAATTCAGCTGCCATGCACAGCAGAGGTAATAAGCCAGAATGATTCTTAGTGTTAAGAAAGTCTCATAATATTAGATCCTGGAGATCATCCATTGAAGGTGAACGCTGGGAAATTCACGAGGCA
This sequence comes from Elgaria multicarinata webbii, assembly GCF_023053635.1. Classification (NCBI taxonomy): domain Eukaryota; kingdom Metazoa; phylum Chordata; class Lepidosauria; order Squamata; family Anguidae; genus Elgaria; species Elgaria multicarinata. Next base: position 41,106,019 of record NC_086171.1, on the reverse strand, counting down.
GAATAACTTGTTAACCACACTGGGATCATGCGAACCAGGTCATTGTGTATTAGGACTTTCACAAAAAGCTTCCCAACCATATTCCTGTGAGAAGCGCACAAGCCCACATGCGCACAGTAGTACCCTCCCACTCATGTTCCCCAGCAACTGGTATTCAGAAACATACTGTTCGTTGTGTGAAGAAGTACTTTCTATTGTCAGTCGTGAGTTTCCCACCATTCACTTTCAATGGGTGATCTCCAAGATCTAATATTATGAGACTTCCTTAACACTAAGCATAATTCTAAACACTTCGATCATGTGCCCCCTTATTTGCTTTTCTTCTAAGCAAAAAAGCGCCAAACATTTTAACTCTTCCTGTTAGCGGTGTTGATCCAGCCCCTTGATCATTAGGGTTGTTCTGTTCTGCAGCCTCTCCAGCTCAATTCTCTTGCTTGATTTCAGTAGATTTGCCCTCCCTGTATCTGTGTTCCGTCTCTACTAATGACATCATCTTTTGCTCTTTATTCATGGGATTCATGGCCAATGGCAGTCAATTAATTGGTTTTCTTCGCTAGTTTAAAAGATCTCAAGAAGGTTGAACAAGAAGAAGGGAGAGGGGCCATAGTTCTGTAGTAGAGTGCATGCTTTGCATGCAGAAAGTCCCAGGTTTAATCCTTTTCAAGGTAGGGCTAGGAAGGAATCCTGGAGAGATGCTTCCAGTTGGTGTTGACAATACAGTGTGAGACAACTTCCTATGTTTTCGGAAGCATCTATCTTATGACGACGGTGAAAGAAGAAAGTGCAAAAGCTGGGTTGCAGTTAAACCTCAAAAAAACCAAGATTATGGCAACCAGCTTGATTGATAACTGGCAAATAGAGGGAGAAAACGTGGAGGCAGTAACAGACTTTGTATTTCTGGGCGCAAAGATTACTGCAGACGCTGACTGCAGCCAGGAAATCAGAGGACGTTTACTTCTTGGGAGGAGAGCAATGACAAATCTTGATAAAATAGTTAAGAGCAGAGACACCACACTGACAACAAAGGTCCGCATAGTTAAAGCAGTGGTATTCCCCGTAGTAACCTATGGCTGCGAGAGCTGGACCATAAGGAAAGCTGAGCGAAGGAAGATAGATGCTTTTGAACTGTGGTGCGGGAGGAAAATTCTGAGAGTGCCTTGGACTGCAAGAAGATCAAACCAGTCCATACTCCAGGAAATAAAGCCAGACTGCTCACTTGAGGGAATGATTCTAAAGGCAAAACTGAAGTACTTTGGCCACATAATGAGAAGACAGGACACTCTGGAGAAGATGCTGATGCTAGGGAAAGTGGTGACAGACTTGACCTTGGGGGAGCTAGGGGTGGCGACGGCCGACAGAAAGCTCTGGCGTGGGCTGGTCCATGAAGTCACGAAGAGTCGGAAGCGACTGAACGAATAATCAACACATTGCAGCCACTTGCTATTATTTTAATTTAGGAATTCTCCGGATTTTTTCTTCTTTTTGTTGTTGTCTCTATTAGATAGTAAGCCTATTTGGGCATGACCCTTTTTTTTTTTAGATTCATTATAAACATTATTATTGAACTCCTTCATTGTATTTTCCCTCCTACTTCTTAATTGTTTTGATACAAGCAAATGAAAGCAGCAAGATTGCTTTCCTAAGGCTGTTATCTCTGTTTGGAGAATACTACTGAAACGTGTCTGCTTCTTGGAGTATAGAAAATGGATTTCAAAAATTATGCAAAGTTATTTCCCTTGTCAGTGTTGTATTCGATCTGCCATACCAAATCACCAGTTTTGTACAAGGTTATTAAATATTCCCTCCCACTAAAGCATTTTTAGTTATGTGATGGAACTGTTTAAATGTGAAAATCTGGAGCACTGCTCAGACTTCATGATTTTTAAGTTTCATGAATTAAGCGGATGGGGAAACATCAGGTGATCATGGGGATTTTGAGACAACGATTCTGTATAAAGGCAGCCTGGAACGATCAGTATTTCTGAAGTGATTTATTATGGTAGCTAGGGGTTGTGTGATGTTACAATACCAGATTGACTGCCTGGATTGTAAGTGTGTTTGAATTCTTGTTTCACTCCCTGAAACCAAATAAAATTGAACTGCTGGACTAATATTCGCAGTTTGTTCAGAAATATGTATCTGATACTGTGGATGACTTTGAATATTTTTACGTTCTGTATTTCATCTGTTGTTACAGTCTCTAAAATATAATATTTTTGTCCATGTAGCACAATGGTTTTTCAGACCATGTTCCTAACAATCTTGGACTTTCTTGGAAGATTATCAATATCTCTTCATTGAGGAGATCCGTAATGGTATGCAAGGTTCTTTAAACGACAGCTTGTTTTCCAATATCCCCCTGCAATGTGCCATTGCAGGAGAAGTGTTGAGTGAATTCTAGGGTGCAATCTTCATTCATGTGGGACATGCCTGCTTGGCAGCCAGTGTGAACAGAATCTATGCCACAGACTTGACTACAGAAGTGTTGCCTGATGGTAGCAAGCTTGAAAACCACTGATGCAGAGAATGTGCTTGTGCAAACTATAGCACATTTACTCAACAGGTTTAGGAGTTTACCACCATTCATAATTGTTATAGATTAGTACATGTTTTAGGAACTTTGTGTGTAATAGACAACTTCTAATGGATATAGTTCCTCTATATTTTCTGGTTAAGTAATGAAATCTTAATAGATAACAATAGGCTTCATAGGATAATCTATTGTCTGTAATACAATTGCCAGTTTGAGTTAAGCAAGTCTTGTACTGATGCAGTGCAATCTACATTGTCATCAAAACCCTGTCACTCCAATGCTGGATAGAGAAATTTCCCCTTGCTGCAGGAAAATCTGAGCTCAATTTTGTACAAACCAAGAGCCCTAATGCACTGGACCATCTTAAAGAAGGCCGGCGCGATGAGCAGGTCCTCAATATCCTGCTTGTCCTTCCCCACTGTTGCCGTGAATGCCTGCAATATCCTTTATTTTCTAGAAGAAGAAGTGGCAACCCTAACCATGTTCAGGGCAAGTAATAGGAATGGTTGTTGGGAGTTGCCCCTTTTCAGCATGTAACACCTCTAATGTGGGAACTATACTGGCTACCTACTTGCTACCAGGCCAGGTTTATGGTTTTCCTATTTGGGTATAAAGCTCTAAACAACTTGGGACCAGGATGTTTCAAAGAGAGACTTCTCCCTTACCAGCCTGCTTGATCATAGAATCATAGAATAGCAGAGTTGGAAGGGGCCTACAAGGCCATTGAGTCCAACCCCCTGCTCAATGCAGGAATCCATCCTAAAGCATCCCTGACAAGTCAAAGGAGGCACTCCTGGTGATTCCGCATCGCCCTACAATCCACTCAGAGTGGTGCTTTCAGGATATTGGCGCCCTTTTTATGGAACTCTCTGGCTGTTGATGTCAAGCAGGCACAAACATTTCATTTTGGTGCCTGCTGAAAACATTTTAAACAAGGCTTCCCTGACTAACCAGGCACAGTTTTATTAGCAAAATCTGAGTTTAAAGTATTTTGATTATTTTCACTTTTTTCCCTCCCCTTTTTCTTCTTCACCACTCGTATATTTTATTGTAGGGTTGTGCACCTCCTTGGGCCAAATCCCCAAATCTGAGCTGGGACCGGGTCAGCCGAGGCACCCTGAGGCTGAAGCAGATTGGCACTGAAGTCTCAGGGTGTCTCAGGCTGATTCGGGGTGGTGCTGGGCCGCTCCCTCCCCTCCCCTGCCTGGGAAAGCTGGTGCAAGGCCAGCCATGAGTCCAGGTGAGTCCATTGAATTCACCTCTCTCTCTCTCCTTGCCCTCCCCGGTCGCCTCCCACTGCCGCTAAGACTTACCTTTAAATAGTGTTCTCCTCCCAGAGAGCTGAGCCATAATTTAAAGTTAAGATCATGGGGGCTCTCTGTTTTTACTATATCTACAGCCAACAAACTAAGGCAGCCATACAGGGCCATTCTCTGTAGCAAATATTGTTACGCAAGAAGAAAACAGATTCTTATATTCTCAAACTGGTAATTTTTTTGCCTGGAGTTTAAACTGATTCTTGAATTTTAATTAGTTGGTACTCCACCTGCATGTTGTCTACTCAAATGTTTACAAGATGCTCTTGAGGACTTCTGAAGTCTTTGCAGCTGGCAGGCACATTTGGAATTTTGACAGCATTTTGGGCACTGTTACAAAACAATTGCCATAAGCAGACTTGTCCACTCACAAAATGGCTCCTGTGGTAAGCATGGCTATTCATAAAACAACTGTTCCTCGAAGACAAACTGGTGGAGCTTATATAAAAGTAACATTCCCAAGAACCTAAGTACAAGGCTGAGCTCCAAAACATAAACACACTCCTTTGAATCTACAGTTTTCTGTTCCAACACCCATTTCACAAAAGGCAGACTGACGTGGCTCAGAGAAGTAGCTTGGCCAAGGTCTCATCCCAAATATTTGCCCACTCAAAGCACAAGCACACACAAAATACGCATTAAATTGAAGGCAGGCTGGTGCTGGTCAAAACACACGCATACTCCAAAACAAAAAAACAAAAACAAATCCCAGGTGAAGCATAGATTAAAATACAAAAAACAAAAACACTCACCTGCATGTGTGCATGCATGCACAAAGTCACAGCTAAAAAGTACCCCACCCCAAAAAAAATAGTCAAAATGCAGACACACGTGCATGCTTTCTGTAACCCGGCAAACCTTGCAGGATACTCACTGCCACCCTCCCTAACCCCACAAGATTCCTATCACCTCGTGTGCGCCCTCAAGGCTTACCTTTCTTGTTTTGTGCACACTTCATAAGAAAGCACGGATTGCAGCTGTTCTCCGTTTCACTTTCTCAGAATGCATCTGGGGCCCCACGTAGGTCCTAAGAGGCATTATTGGAAAAATAAAGATGGTGCTGGAACACTTTGCTTTGCAGTGTGCCAGCCTGCTGGTTTCAGTTTAAAAAATAAAGTTCTCAGGGTGGGCGTGGAGCCTGTAAGGTGTCTGCAGGCACCATGACATTCACAGGCCCAATGTTGGAAACCCTAATACAACAGATCAATTTCCCCCCCACAAACTGAAAATTTCTAGGACCACTTAACTAGCTTTTTTGTTCAACAAATAAACTTACGTAACTCATAGTTAATAACTGTAACTTTGCCTTTTTAATAATAGATGTTTCTGTTTTTGTGAGCAAAGTGTTCTACAACCTCTCCATCTGTCACCTGAATGGAGCTTGCATACTACCGACAAAGATGGTCTGGTCCAAGATATTAATTTATGATGTCCCCTTTCCCTGTGTGCGTGGTTCCATAGCAGAACTATTATTTTAATGTTCTTAGTTTACCTTGAATTTTCAAGATTAGCTCATTTTACTTTAAGGTGCATGTGTTTAGTTTTTCGATTTCTACTCTGATTTACAGGGAAATCCATTCCAAAACAGTTCATCTTGGGAGCAAGCCTCTTAGATACTAAAGCCACCTTCTTGCCATCAAACCACTGGTGTGAAAAAGAATAGAAGCGGGGCCCTGTTTTCTGCTCCCCCATCTTGTTAAACTTTTTTTCCTTCTGGATTAAGCATTATGGCACTTGTAATATTTGTGTTTTGATATGCCTGTTTTGAAACATGTTTGCTTCTGGGAAGTCATTTTCTGAATTTTAATTTTAAAAATTATGATTTTAAAGCCATAATATTATAGAGGAGGTCACAGAAGAAAAAGTAAATGCTTTGTGTGCTGTGCTCAATAAAGACACAAGTGTTTGATATTTCAGTAGAGATTCTTCTGAAATATATAGACCAGGAACCAAAGAGACTCCCCCCCCCAAAAAAAGGGGCTTATGTTAAAGGATGGTGAAAGTCTGCTCTTAAAAACCCCTCAGATTTTAAAAAGCAGTTTATTTTGTGACTAGCCCATGGGAAGCAAAGGTGTTGGCAAAACATGTGTCCAAAGGCCCCTTGAATGTCTGGAACTAGTTGTGTGATCTTTTGGACCTGAGCCATGCGTATGTACTAGTTTACAAAAATTAAAACAGTGAACATTAAAAACAAATATACAACATTCTTCGGAGCCAGAGGCTTATTTATTTATTTAGTTATTGCATTTCTATACCGCCCAATAGCCGGAGCTCTCTGGGCGGTTCACAAAAATTAAAAACATTCAAAGTATAAAACAACAGTATAAAACCATTCTATAAAATACAATATAAAAGCTCAACCAGATAAAAACAGCAGCAATGCAAAATTACAAATTTAAAACACCGAGTTAAAATTTATTTATAAACTGTTGAAATGCTGGGAGAATAAAAAGGTCTTCACCTGGCGTCTAAAAGCATATAATGTAGGTGCCAAGCGAACCTCCTTAAGGAGCTCATTCCACAGCCGGGGTGCCACAGCAGAGAAGGCCCTCCTCCTGGTAGCCACCTGCCTCACTTCCTTTGGCAGGGGCTCGCAGAGAAGGACCCCTGAGGATGACCTTAGGGTCCGGGCAGGTCCATATGGGAGGAGGCGTTCCTTCAGATAGCCTGGCCCCAAGCTGTTTAGGGCTTAAAATGTTAAAACCAGCACTTTGAATCGGGCCGGGACCTGGACTGGCAGCCAATGAAGCTGGAAAAGGTTGGGCTGCCTGGCAGTAGTCTGCTCATGGGATTCTGCAAATCGATGATATTAGCATTTTGAAGCCATTTGAATGCTGAAGCGCTTTGCAAAGAAGAAGAAAACTGCAGTAGGAATCTGCATTAAGGTGCTTTTGCACTGTCTAGCATACCGCTGCATAATATGGGTTAGCAGTGGGTTGAACATGTCCACTGGCGGCTTTCTTACTTGGCAGGTAGAAAATGTTGCCACATAGTGAAGTCTGAGGCTTCCCAGCATTAACATCTATCTCCTGTGAACCTCGGGGGGTGGGGGGTGGGTTCTGGGGACATCAACCTAATTGAGCGAATAGGAAGGGGGAACCAGCTGAGTGTCCATCCCTGCACAGCATGGCCTGGCTTCCCTCCAGGATCAGCCCTCTCGCTATCTAAGGGAGTGATGCCAGACTCTGTGAATGATGTAGCCTTTCTGGATTGTGGACAGGATCAATATCCCCCTTCTGGTCATAAGTCACTTTGAAAGTGGCCACTGAAAGATGGCGCTTAAATGTACCGGTCATTGTGTGTGTGCACAGGGATTTATTTATTTTTTAAAAAATGCTGTTTTAGACTGTAACAAAGTATGTTGTGCAGAAGATTGCAAGTAACTGGATTTCGGAGCACTTTTTAAATCGATATATGAGAGCTCTACGGGATCAGATCAAAGGCCTTTTGCTCTGTTTCTCACCATGGCCGAATAGTTGCCTATGGGAAATTGCAAACAGTATATGAGAGCTCTACAGGAGCAATAGCCCTCTCTGACTGTTATTCCCTAGCAGCTAGGGGTCAGAAGCACATTACCTCTGATCATGGTGGCAGTAATTTTGCATCAGGACTAGTAGACGTCCCTATCCTTCATGAATTCGTTTATTCCCCTTTTAAAGCAGTTAAGGTTGGTGGCCATCACTACATCCTGTGGTAGCAAGTTCCACCGTTTAACTATGCACTGTATGAAGAAGTCCTTCCTTTTGTCTGTCCTTATTCTCTCACCAGTCAACTTCATTGAATAACCCCAGGTTCTAGTTTAATGAAAGAAGGCTTCTCTATATCCACTTTGTCCACCCCATGCATAATACTTGCCTTTTTTCTAAGCTAAACAGCCCAAATCATTGTAGCCTTCTCTTGTAGGAGAGTTGCTGTACTTCCCCGATAATTTTGGTTGCCCTTTCCTGCATAGAATAGTAGAGTTGGAAGGGGCCTATAAGGCCATCGAGTCCTTTTACAGCATCTTTTACAGCTTTCTTTTAATATTTCTTTTTGAGGTGCAGCAACCAGAACTGTACACAGTATTCCAAAGGTGGTATTGGCATTACAGTGTTGGCAGATCTCGCTTCTATCCCTTTCAGGATGAACTCTAATATGGAATTAGCCTTTTTCAGAGCTGCCGCATATTGGGACAACATTTTCATGGAGCTATTCAACATGATCCCAGGATCTATTTCCTGATCAGTCACCACCAGCTCATTCCCATTAATGAAGTTAGTTAGGACTTGCTTACATTGAAGCGCATTTGTCATTTTTTTTCCAGTTTGGAAAGATCCCTTTGAAGCTCATCACAATCCCTTTTTGTTTTTACAAAATAATTTGATATGTCTCCAAACTTTGGCTGCCTTTGTGTGCAGGTCTAGTTCCAGTTCATTAATGAACACATTAAAAAGCACCAATTCCCAGTACTGAACCTTGGTAGAGCAGACTACTTACATCTCTCCCATCGTGAGAACTATCCAGTTCTACTCTCTGCTTTTTATTCTTCAATCAGTTACAGATCCTTACAAGGACCCGTCCTCTTATCCTGTAATTGATTACTCAGGAGCCTTTGAGGAACTATTTGAAAGACAGAATACGTAATGCCTACCACAGGGATGGGTGACTTTCCACTCCGAGTAAATGTGATAGCCGCAGGCCAGTGGGCATTGCTTGGGTAACTGTTGGGTGGAATATGAGCTGGTGATGGCTGTGGCCAGAGCTGATATCCCCCTCGTCCACCCTCATGCACAGACTCATAGCCTATCCCCCACTTTCTCACTCACACATACATGTACACACACACACACATCCATTCATGGGAGGACTGATGTGCGTGGATGAGAGGGTTGATCATCCCCACATACTGTCCTCTCTCCAGCCTGTCAAATAGTTGAATGGGGAAATGTGATTGGCAGGAGAATTCAGTGATGGCTTGGGCAGCTTTGAGGTCACACTGCATGTCTGAGGCCACCCACATCTAGTCTACTGCATTACCTCTATTCACACGGTTATTAGCACTCTCAAAGAGTATTTCCATATTTCTTCTTCCGCAAGACTTGTCCTTCTTTACGCTTGATAATGTTACCTTGAATAATGCTTTCCACGAATTTCCCTCTCATCTCTTCTCTCCATTTTGCCTCAGTTCTTCATATTCTCTGAAAAAGTTCAATCATGAGTATCTGCCTACATCTTCCGCAGTGACAACAGAGGCAAATAATTCATTCTGTCTCCTCTGCAATCTCCTTATCGTTCTTTAGCACTTCTTTAACTCCCTTGTTGTCCAACAGTCCAACCACATCCCCAGCTGGTTTCCTGCTTCTGAGAAAAACCAACAATAATAATAAAAAAAACTTTAGTGTTTTAAGCAATATGCTTCTCACACCTGTTTTTATTTCATATTGTCTGCTTGCTTTTCTTTTGCCAAAGTTTGTATTGCTTCTTGTGAACCTCATCTAGGGAAGAATTTACTGAAGGAAACCGGCTTGCCTCTAATAGCTTCCTTGACATTGCCCATCAACCACGCCGATAGACCTTGGTGGTACCTTTCCGGCTCTGTGTTACACATTCTACAGTACCTGAGCTCCTGTTATGATTTCCAACGACTTACCTTTTCAACTTCCTTTTTACCAATCCCTCTTTTTTTACATTCTCTTTTTAGAAGTTTCCAAAAATAATAATAATTTTAAAAAATTATTTCTTACCCGCCTCTCCGATTGGATCTGGTTAGGCCTAATCTAGAGTATTGCATCCAGTTCTGGGCTCCACAGTTCAAGAAGGATGCAGACAAGCTGGAGCGTGTTCAGAGGAGGGCAACCAGGATGATCAGGGGTCTGGAAACAAAGCCCTATGAAGAGAGACTAAAACAACTGGGCATGTTTAGCCTGGAGAAGAGAAGATTGAGAGAAGACATGATAGCACTCTTCAAAGACTTAAAAGGTTGTCACACAGAGGAGGGCCAGGATCTCTTCTCGATCCTCCCAGAGTGCAGGACACGGAATAACGGGCTCAAGTTAAAGGAAGCCAGATTCCGGTTGGACATCAGGAAAAACTTCCTGACTGTTAGAGCAGTACGACAATGGAATCAGTTACCTAGGGAGGTTGTGGGCTCTCCCTCACTAGAGGCCTTCAAGAGGCAGCTGGACAACCATCTGTCAGGGATGCTTTAGGGTGGACTCAATGGCCTTGTAGGCCCCTTCCAACTCTGCTATTCTATGATTCTATGAACAACAGCAAGCATAAAATACTGATTAAAAACATAGCGTATACTGTTAAAAGCATACTAAAAGTATCCTAAAATTCTACTGGATAGGCCTGCCGGAAGAGATCAGTCTTGATATCTTTCTTGAATGCTAAAAGACTGTCAAGCTGACGAGTCTCCTCCAGCAGACCATTCCTCAGTCTGGGAGCAGCAGAAGGGAAGGTCCTCTGGGTAATGGTTGTCAGCCTAGCCTTTGAAGTAGATTCTTCCCAGAGGACCTGAGTGTGCGGGGCAGATTGTACAGGAGAAGGCGATCCTGCAGGCAGCCTGGACCCAAACCATGTAGGGCTTTAAAGATAATAACCAACTTTTGAAATAAAACCTGACTTGTTGAACTTCCTTGGCAATTGTCCACTTACACAGAAATTGATTTTGATAGCACTGTGGACACTGTTTGAGATTGGTTTAAAGGCATTTATGTCTTGCACAAGGTGCTGGGTGCTACTTGTGATTGGTAAATTCCTCTCTGGTCAGTTTCATGACCAAAGGGGAGATAATAAAGGAATAATGTGACTGGTGAATTTATTATATTTCTGTGCTGGCTTTGCTCTAGAGCTCAAGATAGCATACATGGAGTTATCCCTTTCTTTTCTGATGGAGTGAAATGCCCCCATACGTTTTTGACTACAACTCCTATCAGCCTCAGCCAGTACGGCCAATGTCAGGGATTAAAGGAGCTCTAATTTAAAATGTTTGGAGAGCACCAGGCAGCCTTGAGCATTATCCTCCATGTCTCTTTTGTTAAACCTTGTTATTAAACTTCACCCAGCTTTGTAACTTGAATACTGAAAACCAACTCTGTTTGCCAATACAACTATGCAATTGAATTTTGCATAGTCTTGAAAGGATTATATGGTAACTTCTGTATTTATAACCCGTCATTCCATGCAGAAAACGTCTCTGTGCACTCTTAACACATTGAGCTTCGGTCCTTCATTTTAGATCAAGGATTTGGTTGTACTGCCTGGATTTTTTCCCAGTACATTGGTTTGGAACAGGAGTGCTACAGGAAATACTGCAGAGTCTGTGCATGCATTACATTCCTTTCCCGCCCTGAGAGAGGGGCCAACAATCAAACCTTTCTTCTAGGAAAAAGAGACAAGCTGCACAAAGTTCAACAGCAGATGCAGCCACAGAATCCAAACATCCTTTTCTGATGAAGAAAAGAATTCAGCCCTGCTATGTTTTTAAAAAGAAAGAAAGAAACGAAAAGAAAAGAAATAGTGTTTCCATTTTGAGATCTTAGGCTGGCAAATATACTCCAACTTCATTTAATTAACATTTCTCCTAGAAGTTTGCTTGCTGTGAAAAGGCATCCGGAATGACATATATAGTAGTGGGAGAGATTATGTATCCAGAATATAGAACAACCCAGGCGGGGGAGGACTGAATGAAATGTGTTTTGCTGTGCTAAGTTTTCAGATTTAGAACCTTTGGTGGTCATATTTGTGTGAGTTCGGTCTGGTCTCTGGAAGATGGAAGTCTAAATAGATTTAGTACTGGCTGACACCACACTGACAACAAAGGTCTGCATAGTTAAAGCAATGGTATTCCCCGTAGTAACCTATGGCTGCGAGAGCTGGACCATAAGGAAAGCTGAGCGAAGGAAGAGAGATGCTTTTGAACTGCGGTGTTGGAGGAAAATTCTGAGAGTGCCTTGGACTGCAAGAAGATCAAACCAGTCCATACTCCAGGAAATAAAGCCAGACTGCTCACTGGAGGGAATGGTATTAAAGGCAAAATGGAAGTACTTTGGCCACATAATGAGAAGACAGGATACCCTGGAGAAGAGGCTGATGCTAGGGAAAGTGGAAGGCAAAAGGAAGAGGGGCTGACCAAGGGCAAGATGGATGGATGATATTCTGGAGGTGACAGACTTGACCTTGAGGGAGCTAGGGGTGGCAACGGCCGACAGAAAGCTCTGACGTGGGCTGGTCCATGAGGTCACGAAGAGTCGGAAACGACTGAACGAATAAACAACAAATACAAAATGCAATTGTCAGCTTTACCCAATCAAACTGGTGGACATCTTATTTGTGCATTCAAACATCATACTAAACCTTGTTTTAGCTATAAATTGTCTTGCAGATGAGCAAATGAAACATGGCCTGTTTTCCTTATTTCTGTCCCCCCCCCCCGCCATTTTGCCAGCTTTCAGGACAGTTTTGTTTTCAAGCTGCTCTTCCTATTTCATGGAAGACTATAACACAGACAAGCCAGGGATAAGCCAGAAGTCTAAGTTCAGACATCATGACAAGCCATGGTTTAAACAAGCCAGACTTTGTAAATCCAACAACAAACCATGTCTTCCATTTGTGATTTCTAGCTGGTTAACAAACCATGGTTTGTTTGCAGGGCTGGGCTCAGACACAAAGGCAAGCCAGATTTCAACAATCCACACCATGGTATAGTTTTATGTGCAAACCAGGCCATTGTATATTTTAATAGTTTTCTGACATGTCTCTGGAGTTCTGCATTTTGGAAATACACTAACTTAAGTACTAAAAGTTTCTAGAGGTGGTTAGGAACGTGCGCTCAGTATAGAACCACTGGTCCATCTAGCACAGTATTGTCTACATTGCTTGGCATCAGCTCTCCATTTCCGACCTGGAGATGCTGAGAATTGAATGTGGGATCTTCTGCATGCAGTGTTATCCCTTCCCTCTTTTCCTGTCAGCATTAAAAGACTCGTCCTATAGAATGAGCCTGCTTTAATGGTTTGGTTTTCATTAAGGTATGTTCAGCTAATCTGGAGGGCAGCTACAGAACCCAGCCTAGTAATGACAGATGAGTCTTAAACTTCAAACGTTTCCTCCCCTTGCAGTCTCCGTGGCAGCCAAGAGGGAACCATGTAGGGCAGAGCTCACCACAGCCTCTCCCATACATATTTAGACACTAGTCATCCAGAAAGATCAGGATGTGAGCTTTTGTGAAGCTCCAGAACTTTCTTGCATTCAGACTTGTGCGTTTCATTCACACTCTCAAATAGTCAGAAATACTTTTAAAGAATAGCAATTAGAGATATGCCAACTCCATTATCATCTTTTACAAAGCCTGACCTAATCCTTCTTGTAACTGCCACAACTCACGACTGCAGAAGTGATGAACTCTCCTCCTTCCCAAACTGAAATGCAGGCTGGATCAAGTAAAGACTCTTAAATTAAAACCTTGTCTAGGACTATAGAGTCGCAATATTTGGAATGTACTTTTCTTTAACTCAACATTCCTTATACTGAATGGGAAGCAGGAAGCACATGTTGAATTTACTAGCTCTTTCAATAGTTTCTATTCTGATTTATTTGGCCTTGGGAACATATTACATAATTTGTTAATTTTGACAGAAAAGCGGCAGCAGAAAGAGAGTGAATTGAATGGCAGGTAGCACCATATTAAACTTTTCAGTGGTTGTTAATGTCCTGCAACATTAAACTGGAGTTTCAGAGCAAGAAAAGCACTTCTGAGAGAAAGATAAGAGTACCTACATGGTGATAAAGCAAAAATAAGTGTCCAGTTGCTGTGGGTTTGTTCTAATTAAAATGAAAGGTTAGTGGCAATCCAGATGCAAACTGGTTTGTTTGCTTGGCATTGAAGTGACTCAGAAGTAATAATTCTGGAGTAAAATAGTGAGTGTTTGACAGGGAAAGTGTCTGGTGCTTTGCTGCTTGCCCAATTAGTACCTTTTTAAGAACACAGTTCTTTTTCCATTGTATGTACTTGTAGAGAAGCTAAACTTTATGGGTCAGATCCATATTAAGACACATGCCTCTCGGCTAGTGGAAGTTGACTTCACCCCTTTCTCTCCACAGCAGCGCCTCTAGCCCCCTTTAAAAGGGGGGTTGGATAAATTCCCGGAGGCGAAGGCTATCCATGGCTATTAGCCCTGATGGTTGTGTGCTATCTCCAGTATTCGAGGCAGTAAGCCTGTGTGCACCAGTTGCTGGGGAACATGGGCGGGAGGGTGCTGTTGCACCATGTCCTGCTTTGTTGGTCCCTTGCTGATGGCTGGTTGGCCATTGTGTGAACCGAGTACTGGACTAGATGGACCCTTGGTCTGATCCGCATGGCACTTCTAATGTTCTTAAAATGATACGCCTGTTGGATGAGGTAGGTTGTAGCGATGGAGTATTTTATGTTCCTCTCATGGAAGGTACCGCTGTCCAGTTTTCAGGGATTCCCCTTTTCCCTAGTCACCAAAGCCTGCCCTATTCAGCAGGGTCCCCCGGCATTCTGTGTAGTATTTTCAGAGGGCAGGGCATGCTGCTGTGGTGAGGGAGCAAAAAGTCCACATCTGCCAGCCCTGTTACATGTGACAAAATCTGGATCCAACCCACAGTTAACTAGATTCAGTAGGCCCAGCCCAGCTATAGCCAAGTGTAGTGTTGTTGTTGATTTAAAGGTATTTACGGATGGTTAGTTGTACCAGAATGTGGCTGGTGATGTGTATTCAAACATGTGCCTCACTGAAAGTGATGCAGTGCAAATAGCTTCTGCACTTGGATCTACATCAAATTTACATCCCTGGTTCCAGATCCGGATAGGTAGATGAAAGCCGGCTTATGCACCACTAGATCGTGGCATGGAGCTAAAAACAAGCAGGATAACATAATTCCACATATGGTTTCTCATAGAGGTACCACAAGGGCATTCATTTCCTACTACAATCTCTGCTCTGAACATGGGTGCAAAATCTTTTAAACACCACCTTCCCTGTGGCATTTAAAATATGTATGCAGGTAATGAATGTTGAAACTTCCTTGAAACAGGTTTTCTGTTACAGTCCCAGAGAACATTTTGAGGCCCCATAAAAATGAATTTCAGTTCAGGGGGTAAAAGATCTCGTGGGCGTCTGTAAATACCTTGTTTCTGAGCTGAGATATTAATCAGATATATTCGTAGACTGATTAGGGTAGTAATCAGAAATGAAATGAGCGCTTGAAATCGGACATAATGTGAGGCGGATGGAACCCACAGGGCTGTTCCGATCACCTCACTATAACTGTGTCCTTCTCAATGAAAACAATATGTTGTCTACTTGACCATAGTTTAACACCCTATTTTTTATAAAACGTTTAGTTTTTAGAAGACTTAGGGAGGATTCCCTTTAACGATTTTTCTCCTCTCATATTTTTCTTTATTTTTGTTCAGTCACCTTGAGGTGGAGAATCACATGGCACGAGGCTGACAGTGTGTCACAACACACTTTGGGATGGTTGGTTTAAAGTGATTTTAGCAAAACGCAAACATGACTTCTGTAAAGATCACATTGGCTCATATGCTTAATAAAGGAAACTGTTTCTCAGCCATCAAGGACCGTGTGCAAGTGTTAAGCTGGAATACAGAATCCTTGCAGATTTCCTAGGAAGGATTTGGAAGCAGGCAGGGACTGAGAATTCTTCTATCTCAACGGAGGGGGGGGGATATTACCAGAATTGCCCCTATTTGTTTCTATCTACGTAGAAGCTGCACTCGACATAGGGCTGCCTTTGAAGACGGTTCAGAAGCTGCAGCTCGTGCAAAATGCAGCGGCCAGATTGATTTCAGGAACCAGAAGGTTCGACCATGTAACACCTGCTCTGGTCCGCTTGCACTACTGCCTCTATGTTTCCAAGCCCAATTCAAGGTGCTGGTTTTGACCTATAAAGCCTTACATGGCTTGGGACCACAATACCTGATGGAACGCCTCTCCCGACGTGAATATACCCGGTCACTACGTTCAACATCTAAGGTCCTCCTCTGGGTGCCTACTCCGAGAGAGGCTTGGAGTGTGGCAACGAGGGACAGGGCCTTTTCGGTGGTGGCCCCCAGACTGTGGAACGATCTCCTTGATGAGGCTCGCCTGGCGCCAACGCTGCTATCTTTCCGGCGCCAGTTTAAGACTTTCCTCTTTGCCCAGGCATATGGCAGCACATCTTAAACACCCACATGTTTATTTTTTAATGGTTTTTAATGCTTTATGTGTATATGTCGTGTGTTTTAGAATTTTAAATTTTGTATACTTGTTTTTATCTCAATTTTAGAATTTCTGTAAACCGCCCAGAGAGCTCTGGCTATGGGGGCAGTATATAAGTGTAATAAATAAATAAATAAATAAATAAATAAATAAATAAATCTGACTTGTAGGCCAGGGCTCTAGGAACACTTGACAAACTGCATCATTAGCACCTCATTACCCTGGGTAGCTATTCCTATATGTGCTGCCTGGGAAGTGTGTTGGCTGTGAGGTCACTCGACAGCAATGAACTCCTGAGTTATTTGCTGAGCAGGGGTTTTGGAGTTAATTTACAAGCAGGTCCTTAGGAACAGCTGCTGTCAGAGCATAATGGAAGTGTTAATGGGGAAGTTCAAAAGGGTGCTTAGGAAAAGCATTATAGGCAGAACAGCAAACACATTCTGTATCTACTAGCCATGTTATTAGATTGAGTGGAAGTTCCCTTTTGTTGCAAGGAAGGGATATTTGCTTTTTGCTTTTTTTGATGGAAAGTTTTGTTAGGGTACAGCAATTATAAGCAATAAAAATAACTCAGTGTGACATACAATCCCCACCATACAATTTAGCGTCAACAGTGTCTATAAAATCAAACTTCAACTATGGAACGCAACCATAACTAAAGACAGAGACTGAGAAATATCATCACTGGTTGCAACCATATTTTCGAATCTGGTAGCTGCCAGCCCCAGCAGAAACTGGGCACAACTAGACCCTCTGTGGGGAGGGAGGAACCTAAAGTCCTGCTGCTTGGAAAGCACAGCTTGGCATCAGAGGTATGATTGCGTCAGATCTTCCATACGGGTGAGTAGGAAGGTGGATTGTAACCAAAAATAACGGCTGGCTACCACAGTCACTCAAAATCTCTGCACCCCTCATCGGACAGACCCTCTGAAGGGGAGAGCAAACACTAGTGTTCGCTTCACGCTTAAATTTGGAAGTGGATTAAACTGTGTTTGGAAAATGGTAATGAGTAAAGTAGTTCCTATGCATGTGTAATGTCATTAAAGATTGCAGCTAGTTAGATGGCCTTTATCTATAGAAAAGAAATCTAAGGTTCAGCTTTCTGTGAAACAAGAGATCCTAAAATCCTAGAATCATAGAATAGTAGATTTGGAAGGGGTCTATAACGCCATCGAGTCCAACCCCTTGCTCAATGTAGGAATTCACCTTAAAGCATCCCTGACAGATGGTTGTCCAACTGCCTCTTGAATGCCTCTCATGTGGGAGAGCTCACGACCTCCCTAGGTAACTGGTTCCATTGTCGTACTGCTCGAACAGTCAGGAAGTTTTTCCTGATATCCAGCCAGAATCTGGCTTCTTGTAACTTGAACCCATTATTCCATGTCCTGCACTCTGAGATGATCGAGAAGAGATGCTGGCCCTCCTCTGTGACAACCAGGATCTCCTGTACATACAACCCTATAAAAACATGCATACATATATAAATATATACATACACAGGCTTATATCTGAAATGTAGCTTGAGTGAGCAAGTGATGAGTGCTTTCTCCTTACTACCGAGTAACCAGTTATGCATGGCCAATCTGGGATTGGAGGAGCTGAACTTCTATGTAAGCTTGAACTCCCTTGGCTCTATAGAACTCAAACAAATCTAGGGGAAGAAACTCCTATCACCTCTTGGAACTCAGCCTTTTGGGAGAATGAGGAAGATCCAGGTGGTCTCCAAGGGAGTTTTTATGCCAGACCTTACGCCTTCTCCATGGATCCAAACAGAAAATTCGAACGTAGATCACTGAAAACTGTTCTCTGACTTGACTTGGCTGCAGCCCATCTGAACTTAGTGATGGTCCCTCCATGGACTTTCTTTTCCAGTATCTTGTTTTGAGGACCTGATGAATTAGGTTTGATCTCCATCCAGATTCAGCCACTCCATCTGTGGCTTGCTGCTGCTTGAGGCCTACCCCTAGTGAAGGTCCATTTTGCAGACACAGTGTAGAGGATCATGGGTTTCATAGTGCTCACGTAGCGTAGTGGCTGAGTGAACTGTCACCCAGAAGCCTGTATCTCAGACCTGCCTAGGCATGCTGGGAGGTGTAGTCTTTTCTTCCCTGGCTGCATGGGCTGTGTAGGATGTGGTGGCCACTCTTATGAAAAGGCCACCGAAACCTTGGACTTCCGAAGACGAGGCCGAATCTTGCACAGTTCTCCCGTGTATGTTCAGAAAGAATAGAACTTTTGCATAATGTGAGTTGAAGCTGTAGGTAGAATATTATCCATTACTATGGCTTTTCAGCTTGAAAATGAGTACTTGCAAAATGTCTGAGAAGAAAAAAGAGGATTTTTAGTTGTGGCTTCATGAGTATTTCACTGAATCATTTGGAACCATCAGCCAAGAGTTCTAATATTGTGAATTTGTCAGGTGTTGTACTTTTTCAGTGTGCTTCCAGATGGAGGGCACCTAGCATGACGAATCAGAAGGCATTGTGCAGCTATTCCGTTTTTTTCTAAAAAAAAAAAAAAATCCATGGTAAGAAAAAAGATGAATAGTGTTGTGTCGAATCCTGGCCCCAATTTTCGGGAACTTTTTCTCTCCCTGTGAAAGGGTTATTGTTTTTTCTGCCTCTTTCACAGGGAGGGGGAGAATTTTCTCCTTGGGTTGAGGGGACAGTGTTTCCTTATACCTTTTAAAAGTGTAGCCAGTCTTCTGTAATTAGGGGGTCTTGTTTCTATTTTTCATTTTTAAAAAACAAAAGACACCCCCAGCATTTGCAAGAGCACAGCAGTTCTCCCTGAATGGCTATTGGAGACCAATAGGCATTCAGGAAGAATCCCTGGGCTCCTGCAAGTGCTAGGGGTATTTTCTTTAAAAAAAACCAAACCAAAAAACCCCCAGATAGAATACCACTCAAAACTGCCTACACTTAAAAAGATACTTGGAAACCCTGCCTCCTCCCCAAGGAGAAATATTCTCCAAAATTCTCACTTCCTCCAGCCTCTTTTGTCTGAGTTTTTGTTTTTTCTCCCATCCCCTACTAAATGCTGAAAATGGAATAATTGAAATTTTCAGCCCAGCACTAGTTACAAGTGGAAGATGGTGCTATATAAATAAATAATAATAATAATAATAATCTCTGTAAACCGCCCAGAGAGCTTAAGCTTTGGGGTGATATATAAATGTAATTCATCATCATCATCATCATCTGGACACACACCCCCGGGTAAAAACCTGGGAATGAGGTAAGGCTATGTCACAATAAAAGCCTCACCTGGACGCACCTTCAGAATGTCTATCATATGGTAAATAAAGGTTGCCTTCCTCTGTGTTGCTGCATTGGTTGGTGCTATATAATGTGAATAGGGCCTTTGGCCCTATTTCAGTAGATCTGAGTGAGGTTACAGCAGACATTCAAGCAAGCGCAGAGGTGAGTTCCCCTTTCAGCTTGGGGAAACACGAACTCTGACTCTGCTGTTGTGCATTAGGAATCTTAAATTTGTGGCCTGAGGGATTGGAGGTAGGAGGATGCCATTGTGTATCACCTCTTCCTTACGTAAAAAGAGGCTCATGCCTGAGGCAAGAAGCAAATGGCAAGACGGCTTGACAAGCATTTTATCAACAAATGCAAGCTTTTTGTCTGTCATGCGCTGGGGATAAAATATGACTTGGTCTTTTCTGGGTCAGCTCAAATGAAATAGGAGGGCAAGAACGAAACAGAACTTGTGTGCAGGCCAAATGAGACTGTTGTGGCTCGTCCATAGCTGCAAGTCCTGGTGCAGCATTTGTCTTGTTGACTTCATTGGAATTAGGGGTATGCTCCGTCCCTTTACGAATCCCCGGATCCGAAGCGGAGCGGGCCGATCCGGACCTCCTAAGCCCAGTTCTGGAGCGGATTGGGGGAGATCCGGATCGGCTCAAAGCGGTTTGGAACGGTCCGAAGCGATTCAGACCATTCCGAAGTTTTGGAACCAGGCAGGTAAGTACGAAGGGGAGCTTCCCTGGCTCCCACATCTGCCGCAGTCCGTGCGGTGATGGGGACAGCCAGGTAAGGGGGAGGGAGGCTTACCTGGCTCCGCCTCGGCCTATTTCTGGCCTTAGGCTTGGGCAGCAGTTGAAGCTGCTGCATGGACCGCAGCAGACGACAGAGCCAGGTAAGGGGGAGGGGGCTTATTCGGCCCCCGTTTTGTCCCCCCTTCCTCACTTACCTGCCTCCGCCGTCCGCCACGGAGGCAAGTAAGTGGGGAGAGGGGGCAAAATGGGGGCCGAATACCGATCCAGACCTCCGGATCTTGCTCCGGATCTGGTTCCGGAGCAGATTGGCAGAGGTCCGGATCAACCTGAACCGGTTCGGGCCCCATCCGGAAGGTCCAGATCGGGATCTGAAGCAGTTCAGGGAGGGGGTGCACAGCCCTAATTGGAATGATGGCCTCTAGACAGCACTCATAGGGCCATCTTCCAAATACGTCTCATGTAGTGCTGGGCTGAATAGTTCAGTCATTCCGTTTTCATGGGTGGTGGGGGAAACACAAAAACTCAGGTGAAAGAGGCTGGAAGAAGTGAGAATTTCGGAGATGTTTTCTCTTTGGGGAGGGGAGAGGGTTTCCTTATACCTTTTTAACTGTAGCCAGTTGTTGAGGGGTCTTCTTTCTTTCTGTTTGTTTGTTTTTTCAAAACACCCCCAGCATTTTCAGGAGCCCAGGAGTTCTTCCTGAGTGCTTACTGGATAGGGAAAGCTCACTTGGACTTCAGTAAGCATTCGCTGAGAACCGCTGGGCTCTTCTGAATGCTGAATGCTAACTAAAAGATAGGAAGAAGCCCCCTCAGCAACCAGCTACACTTAAAAAGGTATTTGGAAACCCTGGCCTGGCACAATGGGAAAATATGTGGACAAGAGGGCTAAAATTTACGTTAAGTACCAATCTTAAAGAATTTTTTTACAAAATGATGTATAGGTGGCATATGCCACCAGCAAAATTGGCCAAAATGTATAAAGGGGCATCAGGATTGTGCTGGAAATGCGAAGAGCAAGAAAGGACATACTGCCATGCATGGTGGACCTGCAAAAAAGCAAAGACTTTCTGGATACAAATCCATTCTGTAATCCAAAAAATCCTAAAAATTAATATCCAACTGAAACCAGAATACTTTCTTTTGGGATTTATGGATGAGCAGATGAAAAAGAATCATAGGACTATATTCTTATATATGACGACAGCTGCAAGACTGATATACGCACACAGATGGAAGGGCAAAATAGTGCCCACAACAGAGGAATGGCTACTGAAGATGTTTGAGCTAGCAGAGATGGCGAAACTCGCGGCAATAATGAGGGGAAAATCGACTGTAAGATTTATAACTGAATGGGAACCTTTTGTAAACTTTATGAAGGGACGAGAAAAAAATGACTTGTATATCTGTGGATTCAACCAATAGTGTAGAAAATGTGGAGAGAGAAATTAGAGATTTGGATTTGACTGATAAAGAAAAACAATAATAATGACAACATTATTATATATTTTTGCTGAGGAGAATATTGGAAGAACGTTTTATTTGGTGTTTTGTTTGTTTGATTTCGTTTTGTCTTATTTTTGTGGATGTGTTTGTTTTGTTAGTGTTTTTTATAGACTGATGTTTGGAAATAGTAAAAAAGATTACGCCTGGAAACCCTGGCCCTCTCCCCAAGAAGAAAATTATCTGAATTTTCCTCCCTCCCTGCGGAAGAGGCAGAAAAAACAAAGCCTTTTTCACAAGGAGAGAGAAAGCTCCCAAAATAGGGGGCGGGATTCAGCCCACATTTCCTCTTATCCTTATAGGGTATCTACTCAGAATATTTACTCTGAATTTAATCACAGGAATCCACCTCGAATAGTCATTTTTAAAATCCTGACCCTCAAGGCAAATATTTGAATGCAGGACATAATATTGCCATTGGGCTGTATAAAGCCTTAACTTCAGATCCTCCAGGCATTGGATGCTTCCTACATGTTTCTAAAAATAATTGGTTGGCTGTACTTCTTAGGTTTTAAGAAGATGAGAACTATTGGGACCTGCTTTAAATGTAAATGTAGATGGCCGCTTGGAACACAATTCTTGTCAGTGGCACAGTATGGCCTTGATGCTGCTGTGCCATAAAACCTCGAATAGTACCAACCCAGGTTTTTGAAGTCAATGTTCAAACAATCATCGGCAGAAGTATCTAGGCACCATTTACATCTCTTTCTGCATTAGTTGTGCAGCGGAAATGTCAACCTTGTGTAAGAAATTGAAAAGAAATAACACAGATCCGCTGAGGACATACCGTATTTCTTCGATTCTAAGACGCCATCGATTGTAAGACGCACACTAATTTCAGTACCACCAACAGAAAAAAAGCTTTGATTCTAAGAAATAATAATAGACCCGCGATTCTAAGACGCACCCCATTTTTAGAGATGTTTATATGGGGAAAAAAGTGTGTCTTAGAATCGAAGAAATACGGTAATCATTTTTTAAAAATGTTTATGGGTGATCGTAGATATGACTCATCTAGGGCAGCCTAGATGCTGCTGTGCCATATCTCTGGCTGACTTTCCTACCATCTAGGACAGATGTTCTCAAGGTAGAAATTAACGGCATGTCTAGATGGGACGATATTCCTGGAATCGTCCCTGTGCGTCCACATGACACACAGAGGATCCCGGGAGCAAGGAAGGATTATCCCTCCCTTTCCCTGGGATATCGCCCTACCCTTTAATCCCGATTTTTCCTGCGGTTTTGGGATGATCCCGAGACCGTAAGACATGTGGCCGGCTGTCCTGGTTTTGTACCAGCTCCTCGCAGGGGTGGGGTGGGGGGAGTAGGAGGGGTTTTTTTTAAAAAAAAAACTCACTTTTTCGTAGGAGCTCTCCTGCGCTCTTTTTCGATTAAAAAAACAAAATCGCAGGCACAATGTCCTCTTCCTCCCAGGACATCACGTGCTGCATGTAGACTGAGGGGGATGATCACGCCATCATCATATCACGAGATTATCCCCCTCCACGCCCCTCGTCTAGCCATGCCCTAAGCCTTCTTGAAAGAGGGTTGGTATCTTCACACTCTTTCAACCCAGGATAAGAGGTCTTCCTGTTCTTCCTCCTTATCCACTCATTGCAACTGTGTAGACTTGGCTTCTCCCATAAACACCTGATGTGCTTGACTGGAGCTCGCTGGTAGTCTTTGCCAGAGCCTTTGGCTTCCATTAAAGTATTGTCATTTCCACACAGACACTCTTTTGAGCAAACATTGCAGCAACACAATCTCTTTTTCTTTGTTTTCTGATCTCAGCTGAAACTGGGGACCTTTGAACACTCTGCATTTCTTGACAGGTCTCAGTCTTCTTACAAGGGATGCCTCTTTCAGGGGAAAGAAGAAACCACAGGGTGTATATGTGGTGCTGGTCACTGGTTCCATGCACATGCCCAGCTGTGGCTTCCCCTCTCCAGGAAGGTTTTTTCAACCACGTTGTCCAGCAGTGGTGTCGCCAAGGAAGCAAATGGGCTGAAGTGTCAAATTCTATCATTCCAAGGGCTAGATTTACCCACCAGTTGCCCAAGTTACCTGCATCTTTCAGGAAGGAGATTCCTGAAAGGACTAAAACAAAAACAAAAAACACCTAATGTGGATTTTGGTAAAATATCCTGGCTTTGCATTGCTCTCTGCAGTACTTCCTTTTTGTTCAGAACTTGCTTATTTCAGCCAAAAACTTTCAAAAGCCTAAACTTCTCACATCCTCTTTGGATGGAAGTAGACAAAAACCTTTCTGGTTTTACAAGCATAACTCAAAGGCCTGAGTTCCAAGCCTTTGCTTTACAATAAAAACTACTCTTTTGTTAGACTAAAACCTAGTGAGGTTCATTTGAGGCCAGATCTGGTTGTTCAGTGCAAATTGCATGAACTGAACGTTCTTTGAGAACCTTAACCCTTAAATATTTACGATGAATTATTTATTTTATCGTTATAAAAAGGTATCAAGTGAATTTTTGTACTACATGAAAGAAAACGGTGGCCAACCTACGTATATTTAATCTGCCACCAAATAGCATCATTAGCAGTGTTCACATGCTGATCAAGTACTTATCACCTTGAATAAAGATGGTGATGTTGAAACTCTTTTTGCAACCACTTAATGCCGCAGGATTTAAATTGCTTAATTTGAGAAATATTGGAGAGGGAAGAAATTTTATTTTACACATGGCAATTTTATTCAGTATTTTCAGTAAAAAAATAACATTTCCCGAGATTCTTCTGGGACACTATCGCTAGTCGCATCTGGAAAGCGTGGGACTGATTCACAGTGCCCTGTGTTTGTAGTGATGTTTAGATTGTGAGTATCTAGGGTTATTTTGTATATGCAGTGAAGCAGGTGTATAACAGCTCCTTTTTGCAGCCCGATTACTCAGTGTGTTTCTATAAGGAATTTCATTTTTCTCATAGGCAAGGGCTTGCAAACTGGAGCGACATACATAGGGCATGTCTAGACGATGCTTCATCCTGGGGATTGCACTGGGATCATCCCGGTGCGTCTATGTGACACACAGGGGATCCCGGGGTCAGGGAGGGATGATCCCTATGTTTCCCGGGATTACCGGGACAGCTTTTAGCCTGATTTTTCCTGCGGTCTTGGGATCATCCCGAGACCATGGGAGGTGTGGGCAGCCGTTTCGGTTTCGTCCCAGCTTCCCGCGAGTCAACGTGAGGACCCGGGAACCAGGCATGGAATTCTTCAAACGCTCTGTGCGCATCGGTGTACTCCAGGTCCTGTCTTTGTTTCTTTTAAAAAATGGCGGGCGCAACGTCTTTCCTGGAAATCGCACGCCGCATGTGGACTGAAGGGGAGGATCTCTCAATCAGCACATCACAAGATCCTCCCCCTCCCCTGGTGTAGGTATGCCCATAGTGTCCTCGTATTATGGTGTAGTGCCTGGATTCTCTCCTTTCCATCCACCCATCTCTCCGGGAAATAACTCGGCATTGCAAAATCTTGCCAATGCTCTGTTTCAACCACCTGCCTAGCATAGAACATGCCGCAGAATCTCAAGCGTGCTGATAACCTGGATGGAACGTTTGAAAACCACTGCAGTGTACATTCTTTAAAGCTCACATCAGGGGCCTGTCTATCTCATGACCCAGTGATCTTAGTGCAGTTCATACAAACCTCTGTAATATGGTTGCTATTTTGGAAGGACCCATTTCCTTGCCACAGCAGAAACCTCTGTAAACAGGAACCATGTGGGTTGGATGGATGTCCTGATTACTTATCATGCCGGCAGCACACCTCCCTGGTAGGCGGGTATGCTGGTGTGGGAAGTAACCCCCACATTGTCCACCAGGGCTGTGTCATACCCAGTTACATGCTTTTTCATGAGAACTGCAGCTGTTTGTATCCGTGTTCAAAAGATTTATCCAAATGGATGGTTAAAGTGGCTGAAGAGAAGGGCTTCAACTCCTACATAGAGCTTGAGCTATCTCGGCAGGGTGTGTGTGTTTCCCTTCGTACTGCTAACACCCCACCCACCTATCCCAAGCCATATTGCAAGCTGGTTTTGAAACACCCCCTTGGTTTCGGAAGCAGTTTGCTACATGGCATGGTGCTGTAGTACCCTTCTCCAACTTGGCTCTCCCGAGATACATTGGACACCAACCCTCATCAGCCGCACCCAGCATGGTCAATGGTCAGGAATGCCGGGGACTTATAGTCCCAAAACATCTGGCAGGTGCCATGTTGGGGAAGGCTGATTTGAAGAAACCTGTCTCTCCCCCCCCTCCTTCCCTTTTGGGTTCAGAGAACCTTAGCTGTAATATTGGAATCGCTGATGCAGATCACAGATCTGTGGTCAGATGTGTGCCCTGAAATGAACTCTCGATCATGTGTTTCCAACAACCTTTCAAATGTGTTTGCCGGCTGTTTGGATTTTATGGGGTGGTTGGTTTTTTTAAAGGGATGCAGAGGAACAAGTGCCTCTTGCATCACAACTGCCTACTCAAAGGTCCTGTCCAAACAGGACCTAGATAGAACATTCCTATATCATTTGTCATGGCCAGCTGTTGATTCCCGATTTCCGTTGTAAATAGCTTAAGAAACCCAAGAGCTGCTTTGCACATTACATTTTTACATGGAAACGTAAAAGTATGAATGTGATGAGTACAGGTGTTTGCTGCTGCATAATGTGCAAAGTCCATATAGAGAGATATAGCTTAACAAAATCAATTTAGTCTAATTCTCTAGTATGCCTTCCTATATACTTCTTCTGCCATAAACAGACAAAGGCTGTGTGGTCACTAAACAGCCTCCAAAGAAAGGCACTTCAGCGTTTCCTAGTTCTAATTTTAAAGTCGTCCACTGGCTCGCAAACAGAAAAGCCAAATTGATAGAAGATCAACTTTCTGCACTGAAGTGGAGTGGAGGCTTGGGGGGAATCCGCACATCATTCTCAGGACGCTTCCATCCGCCCCCAGTGCATCCCGAAAATGATCGTGTAACTTGCCTGTAAAAGAGACGAGGAAGAAGTGTCCTTGCCGGCGCCGCCACCCAACTCCCTCCTCGCCGGCCGGGACGGAGAGCTCGGCAGAAGAAGGCGGGGTGGAGAGCGGAAGAAGCTCTCCAACCCGCCTTCTTCCCCCGAGCTCTCCGTCCCAGCCGGCGAGGAGGTCTGTGGGCTTGAGCTATCTCGGCAGGGCAAGGACGCCTCTTCCTCGGCTCTTCCAAAGGCAAGTTACACGATCGCTTTCACGTCGCACTGGGGTCGCTTAGAAGCGGTCTCGCTGCGATGTGCGGATTCCCCCCTGACTTCTGCAATGCACTCTACATAGGACTACCTGTGTGCCTCGTCCAGAAACTTCAACTAGTTCAAAATATGGCAGCCAGGCTGGTCACTGGTACACCTAGGGGTGACCACATTACACCAGTTTTAAAATCTCTTCACTGGCTGCCAATTAGTTTCTGGGCGAAGTATAAAGTGTTGGTTATCACCTTTAAAGCCCTACATGGTTTGGGTCCAGGCTACCTGCCGGATCGCCTCCTCCTGTACAATCCGCCCTGCACTCTCAGGTCCTCTGGGAAGAATTTACTCCAGCCAACAAAAACAAGGCTGATAACTATTACCCAGAGGACCTTTTCTTCTGCCACTCCCAGTTTGTGGAATGGCTTGCTGGGAGAGATTCGTCAACTTAACAGTCTTCTGGAATTTAAGAAAGCCATAAAGACTGATCTCTTCTGGCAGGCCTACCCAGTTGAATTTTAAGATGCCTTTTTAATAATGTGCTGCTTTTAATAATGTATTATTTTAAAATGTTTTTATTAGTTATATGTATTTTATGGTGCTTATATTTGTGTTGTACCCCGCCTCGATCCAGAGGGAGAGGCGGGTAACAAATAAGATGTTTTTAAAATGTTTTTAGGAAGTTTTTTAGGATGATTTTAACAATGTATATTACGTTTTAATTGAGTATTATATATTTTATCATTTATTGTTGTTCCCCCACCTCAATCAAAATGGAGAGGAGGGCAAGAAATAAATTTATTATTAATAATAATAAATTATTATTATTATTATTATTATTATTATTAAAAAACCTAAAACCTCCTGCCTTCAACATTATGACGTTACATTTAAAATAACACGAACCCATGTGAAATGACTGATCTGTGTCTTAAAAAGTCAAGAAAGGATTTACACCCCTAATTTAAATGTTGCTTTTCTTTACAGTGTCCCAATGTAATCTCAGTTTGAAGAAGCAGAGGAGTCGAAGCATCTTTAGCACTTTATTCTGCTGCTTTCGTGACTACAATGTTGAGCCGCCGTGTCCCAACAGCACCAGTGTCCTTCCTCCATTGGTGGAAGAGAATGGCGGACTTCAGAAGGTTAGCGCCTTTTTTGCTGGTTTATTTTGCATATGTGAACAAAATCCTCAGTTACAGGTTGTGTGTGGCTGTATTTCTTGGATAGTTGTTGATCTTTTTCGTCGGGGTGGAGTCAAATGCTATCAAGCCTCTGTTAGATCATGCAGCTATCTCGTTTTCCTTTGAAACATAATAATGGATCCAGATTTAGTCATACTTGAAGTTGACCCATTGAAATCAGTCAGGACTAAAATCCTATTGATTTTCAGTAGGTCTGCTCTAAGTATGATTAGGTCTGGAACCAACCCAACAGCCCAGTTTGAGGCTGTTGAAGAATACAGTCTTGCTACTAATTGCTAAGCAAACATAACTTATAAATGAAATGTCTTTGGTCTGGTTCAGATGTCATGCTGTCCAACCAACAAACCCAAGGTTTGGTAATCTGGAACACCCTGCGTGTATGCTGCTTCCCTCCTCTTCCGATTCAGTTCCTCCTTTTGCAGTTTGCTTGAATAACAGGTTGCTATGGCATCAAGCAACTTCATCAGTTGATTTCTTCTAAACCGTAATTTGCAAACCCATTAAACCATGGTTTGGAGGCAATTCTTGGTTGGGACTAACCGTAGTTTGCCCAAATCAATGTCACAGCAGGCGATGATTACAACAAACCAGGGGAAAGGTTAGGAAATCAAAAGGGAAGAGAATGTGTAACAATGTGGAGCACTTATGACTGCCCAGTCTTGGTCAGTGACTGGTCTGATCTTTATGTTAATATGTGGTTGGGTCCTTTATACTTTGCCCATATCATTAGTTCCTTTTTATGATGTCACAGCTGCCTTCTTCCACTAGAGAGAGTTGTAAACCTCTTAACCTAATTGTTCCATCTCTAAATATTGATTTTCAGTGGGTCTATACAGAGTGTGTTTGTATTCTTCTAAATCACAGTTCCTGTTGTCATTGATTGACTATGTTGTGCAGAGAAACATGGTGGTGTTGGCTATAGGATAGGATACTAATTCTCCAAGGTTTTGCTGGTAATATACAAGAAGCAAAATTGAGAGATTGACTCCCCCCACCACCCTGGTTCTTCAGGAAATGGACTTAATGTCTCAAAAAAACTGATCTAATAAATACTTAGCAAGCAATTGGCTGACACAAATATTTTAAATAGACCTTCTCACTTAATGAGACTCTTGTCACACTTGAATGGAATGAACATTTTTTGCGTTTTGGCATGGCAGCCAACTTGTATGAACTATTGCATTTTATGGGGCTATCTAATCCAGGCCTACCCAACTTATGGTCGACCAAATGTGATTCAGCCCACCAACAAAGTAACTGGCAAACAGCCCTCTTATTGAAGTCCCAGATAAGCAGCAGTAAACAAATGATTAATTTGGCTTCTGATGGTCCACACGTTGTGTATGTGTGCTGTAATTCATGTTTCAGCCTTGGACTACTAATGGTAAAAATTAGGAATGGGCAGCTAAAGGCCATATTCAGATAACTCAAACAAAGCTCATTGGTTTCCTGATCTTGAACTAGCATAAATATAATTTCACTGCCAGTGTTCAGTGATCATGTAACAATCAGAAAATATATGAGAAGGATTAACTTTTTCAACCACTGTGGGTAGAATAGAAGCTGGGCTGTGTTTAAATTGGGTAAAACCAAATTAATGCTTAGAGCAATGGCTGGAGAATGGTTAGATTTCTGAGTTAGGAGACTTGGTAGCAAAATCCTCAGAGGCTCATTTCACTAATGTGCTTGATGCTTAAACTGCACGTTGGTTTATACTTCCTACTCTTAAGTAAAAATACATATTTAAAATACTCTAGAAATTAACAACAACCCCACTGGTAATTAATATAGTTAATTATCCATTTCTTGTACCCATTTCTCAGTAAGACCTATTTCCAAGTGGGCATGTATAAGATTGGCATGTTAGACTCTGCATTGGTTCCTGCCAAGAAGATAACTGATGGGTAATTCTGGCTATTCCAAGAGTGATTCCTTTACAAATACAAATACATTTGTACAGTACCAATCCGTGCCATTGTTTACCAGCAATTCTCAAAGATTTCCTGTTCCAGTGAATGAACTTGCAATAATCTATTCCTGGAACTTGTCCTGTAGATGGAAAGCATTGCACTATAATAAACTGCAGTATAGTCTGGTAGTCTCTGTTCCTATGGATCAACAAATCTGTCATTTTCCCTCAAGCCAGGGAAATGCAGCACAGTGTTATGGTGGCTACGCTTGTGGCTTTCTCTTCTTCTGACTATGAACCCTTAAGGTGGGAGGGCAGGATGGCTCAGCTTGCCATTCTGCCTGCTTGAGAAAAAGTATTACTTATATGCGCATGTCGTGGCTTCCCACATGTGTGCACATACATTCACCCAGATACTCTTCCATCTGGGGGGGATCTACACATCGTCGTGAAGGCGCTTGCGTGCACCTGCAGTGCGCCCCGAAACTCATCGTGTAGATCCTGCCCTATCCTGGCCAGAAGAGGAGGAGGAGGAGGCGGTGGCCCCGCATCGCCCCTCGCGGGGACAGGGCAAAAAGTTTCCGGGCTCGGCAGCTTTGCTGGGGAATCCGGCTGCATCCCTGCCGCCGCTCGCTCGCCCGTCCTCCCCCCGTCCGCCATGGCTGTCCCCATCCCCATTCTTCTTCCCCCCCGTCCCCGATGCCCGTCCCTGTTCTTCTCCCCCCCATTCGCCAGGCCCGTCCCCGATGCCCGTGCCCGCTCGCCAGGCCCATCCCCCGTCCCCGATGCCCGTGCCCGCTCGCCAGGCCCGTCCCTGATGCCCGTGCCTGTCCTTCTCCCCCCCCTCTCCTGCCGGGTCTGGTCTTTCCCCCGGCCCCCATCTTCTCCCCCCCCCATGATTCCCCCCCCGGCCCGATGGGCACAGCGCTCCTATGGAGTGCTGTGCCCAGTCCGTGGCTTCTCCCGGCTACTCACGAGTAAGCGAGCAGCCGGGAAAAGCCACGGACCCTGCTAGACCTTCCACAGCCGGGCCATAAGTGAATCCGCTTATCCCGGGTCAAGGGAGGACTTAGCCCGGCCTGACCCTGGAATCCCCTGTGTGTCATCTGGATGCACAGGAGGGAGACTGGGCCTCACACCATGCTAACTCCTCGTCTAGCAACGGCCTTAGATATAAAACACTTCTTTACAAAGCCCTAAGCAATGCAGGACCCCTCAGGCAATCTCTGACTGGGTCAGGCGATCCCCCACGGAGACTGCCTGACCCCCGATCTGACTGCGCAGTCGCTACGCTCATCAGGAGATACCCTCTTGGTGACGCCCAAGATTTAGGGGGTCCGGTTCATGATGGCTCAGAATTGGGCTTTTTGTATCATAGTGCCCACTCGAATGGTAGTAGAACTCCCTATCACTACAAATGAGACAGGTGCCAACATTTCTGAGTTTTTGGCCCCTACTGAAAATATACTTTTCCCAATAGGTAAACTTAATCTGCTGTGTTCACTAATAATATACGGTATTTAATTATGATCTTACATTGTATTATTTTGTATATCTCTTATGAAGATAGTTAAATTAAATCCGTGAATTATTATTATTATTATTTTGTATACTGCTTGCAAACAATACCAATTGAGAAGACATGAACTATCAGCAAGGGGTCTGGCCTATTGTTCTTGTAAGTGCTTCTATTGTACCAACTGTTCATTTTATGTGCAGAATCCTCTTTTTACTTAAATGCTTTTTTGAATTTCTGTTGGAATGGTTTTGAGTTGAGAACTGTACTTCAGTTTCTTTTCTGTTCTCTTCCGAAATATTTTATTCTTACATTGATTTTTTTTTCTCTCCTTTCCCCTACCAGGGTGACCAGATGCAGGTCATTCCCATTCCAAGTGTATGTATTTTTATTCTTTTATTTTCAGTTGTTGAATGTTCTTAATTTTGGGTTGGTTTGATAGGCAATCAGTTACGTAAAGTCTAATTGATGTGTTTTTATGTTGCACGCTGCAGGGAAAGACTGTTCTCTTCTACTAACCAATAAGATCTTAAAACTCTCGGAGGGAGTGTGGAACCATAGTTATGTCTATATACTTAAAATAAATCTGAAATAGAATTGGCGGTAGAATACAGGATTCTGCATAGCCATAGTATCCTTATTCAGTTACTGGACTTTTCTTGTGGTGTGTTACAGGGCAAAGGCTGCCAGAGCAAAAGACTGTTCCTACCCAAAGTACATGTGCAAACACTTGGTGGCCACCAGGCAATGAAAGCCTTACAGTGTAGATAAATGTTATGCATACACTGGTTTTAATTAGGGATGTGCTCCGCTTCTCTTCGGTTCAGAGAAGCAGGAGCGAGGCGGCCTAATTCACCTCCGGAAAAGGCGGAGGCGAAGAGAGTCAGGGGGGCTGCGGATCGAGGCGGAGAGGATCGCCTCAATCCAGAGCTTCGCCTGCAGGTAAGTGGGGAGGGAGGGGGACTCATCTAGCGCTGCCGGTGCCGCCATCCATGCGGCGGTAGTGGCGCCAGGTAAGGGAGCAGGGAGGAGGGACGCTTACCTGCCTCCGTTGCAGGCTTCAATTGAGGCCCCGGTTGAAGGCGGAAGTAAAGGCCGAGGCCTCTTCCGGCTTCAGCCGGGGCCTCAATTGAAGCCCGTGACGGATGCAGGTAAGGGGGCGGGGGGGTTGGCTTATTTTGCGCCGCTGCCGCCGTCCATGTAGCGACGGCGGCGAAGCCAGATCTCGCTCCGCAGAGCGGAGCGGGAGCCGGGCCGGCGCAAAGAGGATCGGGCTTGATCCGGATTTTACGGAACAGGCTACAAAGCGGATTGGGGGGGTCCGTGCACACCCCTAGTTTTAATCTGATTCTGCTCTAAATCGGGTATTTGTCGAAGTATTTCTAGATAGGTTTCCAGTTTGTAACCCTTGCATCTTACCCAGTTAATTGCACCCTGTATTTTCCATTTTCACAGCTTTTCCATCGCCCTCAGAATCTTCTAGTGCTTAAACTCTTCCCTTGGGGCCACTTAACACACTAGACAGCTGAAAACCTGGTCTTGCCACTGGCGGGTCATTTGAGGGGGGTGTTGCAGTCCAATCTAACTCCTTGAAGAATGTGATTATGAGCGTATTTGTCACATTCATACCTCAAAATGTCATGTGTGAAGGTGGTCCTGTAATATCTAGCACAGTTATTGGAGTTTAATTTGTTCCGTCTCATGATTCCTCCTTGGCTTGCTGAGTCTTCTAACAAGAATTGGCACACTTTGGGGGAGCTGAGTGCAAAGTCTGGCACCCAGTTGCTTAGTCACAAACAATATTCACTCTATACAGCTATTAAGTGCCAGAGCTGGTTCCGCCATCGCCCTTTTTACAACACAGAATTGTTTTCAGATCTCCTCTTGTGTTTAAAAATGGCCTTTGAGAGATGCATGGGCATTTGAAATCAGCTAGGTTCACACACCACACTTAACCCATGGTGGGTGGCAAGCTACACTGGCTAGGTGGTTATGCCAACAACCTACTGTGCTCCCGTCAGACAAAGAAGCTACACAGAGTAGTTTATTTCACACATCCTTCACTCCACCTCCTCCTGTAGTTTTTCCACCCAGCCGGGCAGGCATCCCAGCTTCCTTTGTAGCAGGAATGGATATCGCTTCAGAGTCGCAGAACATTAGCAGCATTTTTGACCACTTTTGCCAAGCAGCTCTGTAGGCGATCTCCGTAACCCACGCTGCACAACAGACAACGCATTAACCCACCATTGTTAAAATAACCCTTGCTACAGACTGGGTTCTCAGGGCGGCTTGTTTGGGGGAAATACCACACCATGGGGCAGGAGGGGGGAAACATCCCACAGAGACGAGACACTAATTCACCATGGGTTGTACCGGATAATAAACCATCATGGGTTAGCGTGTTGTGTGAATCCAGTCACCTTCTCATCTGGAGTACTTGAATCTCTCTTGGAGGCTGTAATCTGTATTAATCATCTCCACATGCTGTTTGTAGACATGGGCGCGGTGTGTAAGGCTGGGATAGACAGAAGGTAGATCTGCAGGTGTTTTGGACTTCAGTCCCCAGAAACGGCTGCAAGCATGGCCAGTAGCTAGGAATGCTGGGAGATGAAGTCCAAAAACATCAGGAGACCTGCTTTCTGCCCATCCCTGGTGTAAGGCATTCCACAGTATCTTCCGTGCCATAAAACCATACGGCAGCCTTCCTCAACCTGGGGCGCTCCAGATGTGTTGGACTGCATCTCCCAGAATGCCCCAGCCAGCTGGCTGGGGCATTCTGGGAGTTGTAGTCCAACACATCTGGAGCGCCCCAGGTTGAGGAAGGCTGCCATACGGGAAACAACCAGAGACCTCAATCTACCACTAATATAGGTACTTTCCACTTGCTTGTAGAGAGCTATAATAAGGGTGACATGCAATCAATAACCTGACTCAGTGGAAAAAAACATTTGTTCTTTTCAGCCCTTACATGGTTCCAATTGTATGAGGAAATGCAACATGATTCGGCCGGGCCGGATTTCTGTGGAAATTTCTTTTTCTACGTAAAACTTGCCATTTAAGGGAAGGCAGAGCAAAAAACCCATCAAAATATAAGCTCCACAGACCCCCCCCCCTTGCAAAAACAAGTGCTTTCCAAGGGATCTCCATGCAACAGATCACCTCCACAAAAGCTTGGGGCAAATGTTTTTGCCAAACAAAAGTTCCCCCTTTCAGCTCCGTGTTTGGAGTGGAGTGGAGAGCGAGGCTCAGTTCAGACAACACCTTCCTCAACGGCAGTTTTAGAACTCCATGGTGGAGTTTTTCCACCGTCGTTGAGAAATGTGTTGTCTGGCAGGAAAAACTCCACCTCACGGTAGAGTTTTTTTTGGGTAAACACTCCATGCTGAATATCCATGCTGTACAGAGGAGAGTTTCTGCACAACCGTTGTGTTGTGTGGCGGGCTCTGTGAAGTTATCCGTTGCCTTGAGTCGACTTTTCCCACTGGCAAGAGTGGCAAAGGGAGGGAGTGCCACTCTAGGAAAGCTGCTGGGATTGAGTTTTTTTGCAGCAATCATAGAATCATAAAGTAGTAGAGTTGGAAGGGGCCTACAAGGCCATCGAGTCCAACCCCCTGCTCAATGCAGGAATCCACCTTAAAGCATTCCTGGCAGACAGCTGTCCAACTGCCTCTTGAAGGCCTCTAGTGTGGGAGAGCCCACCACCTCCCTAGGTAACTGGTTCCATTGTCGTACTGCTCTAACAGTCAGGAAGCTTTTCCTGATGTCCAGCCGGAATCTGGCTTCCTGTCATTTGAGCCGATTATTCCATGTCCTGCACTCTGGGAAGTTTGAGAAGAGATCCTGGCCCTCCTCTGTGTGACAACGTTTCAAGTCCTTGAAGAGTGCTATCATGTCTCCCCTCAATCTTTTCTTCTCCAGGCTGATGGGATAGCATTGGGAGGACCAGAGGAGGAAAGAGGGCAGAGAAACTGTAAATCAAATGTCACAATGGATTTTACTCAACTCCATGGTAGCCCACACTCACACAATGTTGGAGTTAGAACATGTTGTGTGGGGAATGCCTCCTAAAAACTCAACCATTGAGTGGAGTTTTCACACTGCGTTGACAAATGTGTTGTCTGAACTGAGCCAGAGAAAGAACAATGGGGCACAAAAGCAGGTGTAAAAAATGAATCCTTGGGGGAAGGTCACAATAACTTGGTAGCTTTTTTCCTGCTCAATTTGAATTTAGAGACCACTTTTCCCACCCCACATCTTTAATGTAACAGCACTGCCAAACTATACAAACATTTGCTGTGGAACTGAAAGTTTGGATTTTTAAAAATTGATTTACAATGGAATTTTGCTAGGTTCAATTTTTTTAAAAAATCCTTTCCCCCTTACATTCTTATTAGCTCAGTACCATATCCAGGTACCAGCTGTGGTGTGATGGGGTAAGACAGTTTACCCAACATGACAACCCACACTCAGGTTTGAGTATGGGCTGAGTGTGGGTTGTTGTTGAACTTTGGGTTACTGTGTTGTGTAAACCCAGGCACACTAACAAAACATTGATTGTTAACCACAAAAAAACCATGGTTCACAACCTAACGACAGACCATAGGTTCTCTTCGCAGATTGTTTGTGTTAACAAACCATGGTTGGATTCACACAACACAACAACCCATAGTTCAACAACAACCCACACTCAACTTGAGTGTGGGTTGTTGTGTTTGTGAACCCCGCCAATAAAGGGCTCTGTTTGACGAGGGTTTATTCTTGAAGGTTCTGTCCCTCTTCAGATCATTGTTTACTTCTGGGATCTTTCATTGCAAGTAGGATTTTCACAGAAAACCATACATTGATGCTTCCGGTTGTTTCATTACCTACCCAACACCTAAATAGTTTATTCATATCTATATTACTCTTTATCACTAGTTACTTGTTTCTAACGTTTCATGGTGCTCCTGTGTCTTCTGTTTAGCCACCAGCAAAATACCTCTTGCCAGAAATGACAATATCTGATTATGGAAAGAAGTGTGTGGTCATTGATCTAGACGAAACACTAGTGCACAGTTCCTTCAAGGTATGTATGCTATTTGGCGTTCTTTGTGATTGGTTGGTTCATGTATTTGTAGCGCATAATATTTTGAATAAACAGACACACACAGTTCCACCAAAGTCCCCGCTTTCCCTCCCCAAAAATACCTTTTAAAATTAAGCATTAGGAATTAAGCATTAGGCACCCGTTTTGGAGAAGTTTAAGGTTAATTGGTAACTATGGCCAAGGTTGCCAATCAGTTACCATAACATCCAGTGATGTGATAAATAACCACCACAGGAAGGCCTTCCATATTGTCTCAAATCTCAGTGCATTTCTATTTATTTATTTATTTATTTATTTATTGCATTTCTATACCGCCCAATAGCCGGAGCTCTCTGAGCGGTTCACAAAAATTAAAAACGTTCAAAGTATAAAACAACAGTATAAAACCATAATATAAAATACAATGTAAAAGCTCAACCAGATAAAAACAGCAGCAATGCAAAATTACAAATTTAAAACACCAAGTTAAAATGTATTTATAGACTGTTAAAATGCTGGGAGAATAAAAAGGTCTTCACCTAGCGTCTAAAAGCATATAACGTAGGTGCCAAGCGAACCTCCTTAGGGAGCTCATTCCACAGCCGGGGTGCCACAGCAGAGAAGGCCCTTCTCCTGGTAGCCACCTGCCTCACTTCCTTTGGCAGGGGCTCGCGGAGAAGGACCCCTGAGGATGACCTTAGGGTCTGGGCAGGTACATACGGGAGGAGGCGTTCCTTCAGATAGCCTGGCCCCAAGCCGTTTAGGGCTTTAAATGTTAATACCAGCACTTTGAATTGGGCCTGGACCTGGACTGGCAGCCAATGAATCTGGAAAAGGACTCAAAGGAGCTGTCAAGTGGTGAGTAATCAAGTGATGGGAATTCCTGCAAAATATGCATGTGTGAACCAACCTCTAGGTTCAGTCTCGTGTGTGTTAAAAACTATCGCTTTCCAAGCTCACTTAATAGAACTTTGGCTATTGGGCGGTATAAAAATGTAATAAATAAATAAATAAACAAACCAACATATGATGAAGTTGGCTGAAGCCTAGGAAATCTTAATTTAAATGGTCCTGTTTTGGAGGGGTCTGTGAATTTTGGTGCGGCTTGGTAGCCGGTCCTTGGCACCCCTTACAGAAACAATAAGGTGGCTTTATAGGAAGAGGAGCAGTGGGCAGCACAGGTATAGCAACCCCTTTCCATCCAGTTCGTGACATGGATGCTGAATCCCAGCACAACATTCATCCTGACGCTATTTTGAAAGACACATTTTCTGCCTCTTTTTGAAAATGTGTCCACTCCTATGGCAGAATATGCCGGAGCCTTTACATTTCCAGTTACCACGGACAACCTGGAAACCATAGTTGTTGATACCTGTGAAAAAGGAAAGTGTTCTCTTGAAGGAACTCCATCATCTCCGGGATACTTCAAATTCCTCACATAGCAGTTGCTAAGAGCACAATTCCACGCCGATTGCAGGTTTTTCTTCTGCTAATGGGTGTACAGCTCATCTGAAAAAGACAGGCGGTGACCCGCCAGAGGGCCTTCTCAGCTGTGATGCTACCTGTGGAATTCCCCCCTTCCTCCCAAGGAGTGGAACCTGATGGTTGTTCTGGCCACAAAGAAAGATGTTTATTTGCCCAGGCCTTTCAGAGACATCATCCAGTCGGCTTTAACCTAGCCTGTTTATGGATTTTACCATGTTTTTTGTACAAACCTCTTTTTATACTGTGTTTTCTTGGCTATGTTTTATTATTTGAATTCATTTATTTTATTTATTTATTACATTTATATACTGCCCCACAGCCGAAGCTCTCTGGGCGGTTTACAACATTTGTTTCAATTCCTTTTTGTTAGCTGTACAGGGAATCTTGCAAATGGAAAGGCTACATATACATCCTTCAGTATATAAAATGTTTATTAATTGTTACATTATTCATTATTCGTGAATGAATACTTACCCCCCCCCCCCACCCAATGCCCCATGATGCCAGTCTTGTGCAAATCATTAATGTGTAATGTGCTGGTGTTGACTTTTTAAGAAAAATAACAAGAGCTCTGATGGATCCTGTTTCCCATGGTGACCCAACAGATACCTAGGAGAAGCCCACAAGCAGAACAAGAAGACCACAGTCATAGAATCATAGAATAGCAGAGTTGCAAGGGGCCTACAAGGCCATCGAGTCCAACCCCCTGCTCAATGCAGAAATTCACCCTAAAGCATCCCTGACAGATGCTTGTCCAGCTGCCTCTTGAATGACTCTAGTGTGGGAGAGCCCACAACCTCCCTAGGTAACTGCTTCCATTGTCGTACTGCTCTAACAGCCAGGAAGTTTTTCCTGATGTCCAGCTGGAATCTGGCTTCCTTTAACTTGAGCCCGTTATTCCGTGTCCTGCACTCTGGGAGGATCGAGAAGAGATCCTGGCCCTCCTCTGTGTGACAACCTTTTAAGTCTTTGAAGAGTGCTGTCATGTCTCCCCTCAATCCTCTTCTCCAGGCTAAACATGCCCAGTTCTTTCAGTCTCTCTTCATAGGGCTTTATTTCCAGACCCCTGATCATCCTGGTTGCCCTCCTCTGAACACGCTCCAGCTTGTCTGCGTCCTTCTTAAATTGTGGAGCCCAGAATTGGACGCAATACTCTAGATGAGGCCTAACCAGGGCTGAATAGAGAGGAACCAGCACCTCCCGTGATTTGGAAGCTATACTTCTATTAATGCAGCCCAAAATAGCATTTGCCTTTCTTGCAGCCATATTTCTTGCATGTTCTTCTTGCATATTTCTTGCATGTTCTTCTGATGTTCCACAGCAGTTGATATTCAGAGGCATGCTGGCTTTGTTTTTGAAGGCAATATACATTACAAGTAGTCCTTGATGGTCTTTTCCTCCAGGAATTTTGTCTCATCCTCTTTTAAAGCTGTGGCAGCCATCGCCACATCTTGTGGTAGTGAATTCCATCGTTCCACTAGGGTGGAATCACCAAGTTCTGTTGATGTTACCGTAACAAATTCACTTGAGCTCTGCTGTGGAAAGAAACAAGTCTTAGTCTGAAATAACTGAAAAAGCATGAATATTTCAACTATATTGATACAAATTCGCATCAGTGGCCCCTGCAGTTGTAGGCTAAATGCCTGTGGATGATGTCGTTTTTGGAAAAGGTTATTGCAGCACTATTCCTCAAACTGGAGGGATTTCTTCTGGGAAATAGTACTGCTAAGATTATATGGCCATAGAAATGTTTGTGTGAGCAACTAATAAATTTGTCAGCTGGTTCATGAATAATCCAAACAGCTTGAAAAATGGAGGAATAAAAATCTTGTAAATGTTACTTAACTGTGATGAGTTTTGAGACCTCTCCACCCTTATAAAGTTTCAGGTATCTCGTTAAAAATTAAGGACGAGTTCCCCCTTTTATGCAAGGCTGTTCTAGTTTACTGCAAACAAAAGTACTAAAATCCCAAATTTA
Source organism: Elgaria multicarinata webbii (assembly GCF_023053635.1). Lineage (NCBI taxonomy): Eukaryota > Metazoa > Chordata > Lepidosauria > Squamata > Anguidae > Elgaria > Elgaria multicarinata. The sequence continues at coordinate 41,066,054 of NC_086171.1, read as the reverse complement.
AGGCTTGGAGCCAAAATGGATATTATTTTAAATCTGTATCTAGCAGCAATGTTATTCCCCCCCCCCATTTTGCAGTATTTGAAGGGCAGCCATGTAGGGGTGGGGTGAGGAATGATCTGGATCTTAACAGCACCCATCCCGTATGCACTAAGGTCACAATCCCCATCAGGGGACCCTGATGTTACTCTAGCGTAAAAATCAAAACAAAAATGCAGGTGCTAGATACCAATTTAAAGTAACATTTGTTTTGTCCCTGGGTCTACTGAGGAGTAGGCAAAATTCTGAAGTAGTAGAATGGATATCAGCTGTTCAGAATTTCTCTCAACTTAAGAAAAGAAAACCAACGTTCCCTTGCACGTACAAAACTAATACAGCACAGAGCATTCTGGAACACAAACACCCACCCTTCTGTTATTTGCAGGTATTTTTAAAATATAGAGTAGCATTCAGAAATGTCGTTCCCCCACTTTCAATCTCAACTGGTACAATCCGCTCTATTATTATTGTTATTATTATTATTTATTACATTTATATACCGCTCCATAGCTGAACCTCTCCGGGTGGTTTACAAAGATTAAAGACATTGAACATTAAAAATTAATATACAAAATTTAAAACCATAAAAGCACAAAATTTTAAGAAGTTAAATATATATATATATATATACATACACACATACATTTAAAACAACTCTAAACTCTCAGCAGATCCGAGGTCAATTACAAACTCAGCATATGCTGTTAAATGCCTGGAAGAAAAGAAAGGTCTTGACCTGGCGCCAGAAAGATAACAATGTTGGCTACAGGCGGGCCTCATTGGGGAGATTATTCCATAATTGAGGCGCCACCACTAAAAAGTTCCTCTCCCTTGTTACCATCCTCCAAGCTTCCCTTGGAGTAGGCACCCGGAGGAGGACCTTAGATGTTGTTATTTATTTATTTATTTATTTATTTATTTATTTATTATACTGCCCATCAGCCGAAGCTCTCTAGGCAGTGCAAAATTAAAAACTATAAAATACAAGTATAAATGTAAAACATTGAGTGTAGTGTACGGGTAGGTTCATGTCGGGAGAGGCGTTCCGTCAGGTATTGTAGTCCTGAGCCATGTAAGGCTTTATAGGTTAAAACCTCCTGTGACGCCGCCACCTCATGCACAAGGCTTTGACGCGCACACCTCCCTCAGGCTAAGCACCACCACTTAAATACCTGAGGAAGGGTAAAAAGAAAAGTGTAACCTTTCCCTTATAGCAGAGGGAAAAGGTAAGGGGTTTTGGAAAAGGCTTTTCTGTGAATATAGCAGGCTAAAGGTTTAATGTGATGTGTTTATTTATGAACTAATAGAGCAGGAGACACAACCAAACTGACACGTGGTTTTAGGGTAGCAAAATAAAGAAAATGTTTATTGTTTAAAGTTCTTAGTTCCTTCAAGTTCTATTCAACTCCTGCCTATTCTTAAGAATACTGGTAGAAACAAATCTAATAATAACAATCCTTAGTCCCTATGATCTTATTTCCACTCACTCCTCACACAACTCCTGACAAGAAATCACACAGCTAAACACATCTACCCTCTAAACCAGCCTTCCTCAACCTGGGGCGCTCCAGATGTGTTGGACTACAACTCCCAGAATGCCCCAGCCAGTGGCTGGGGCATTCTGGGAGATGCAGTCCAACACATCTGGAGCGCCCCAGGTTGAGGAAGGCTGCTCTAAACCCAATCACCAACCGAACCCCTCAGACCACTCAGCTCCCCCCTATATATAGACTCCTCCCCCTTTCCACAGCATCACCAGCCACACCCACTCAGTCCAACATTCCGCACTCTCTAGACATACTCAGGCAGATATACCTAAGGGAATAGAAATGTGGGTAACGCCACACCAGCACTTTGAATCAAGTTCAGAAAAAACATACAGGCATCGAATGCAAGCGGACCAGAATCGGTCTTATATGTTCTACCACCTCATTCTACTTTATGTGTAGTCCAGGCCTGAAACGGCATAGATTTTCTGCCATTAATCTCAAGCCTTTGGTTCTATAGATAACAAAAAAATAGATCTGTGAGTCCTTTTCTGGGGAAAAGTACCAGTCTGCTCCTTCGAAAAGGAAAATAACTTCTCAGAATGTTTGCAACATGTTCTGAGTCCTTGGGGGAAAGGGAAATCTGCAAACCTGAGTGTGTGCATCCATGCTAACTGGTTTCCCCAGGAGATGGCCCAGGAACAGCTGACATGACCGTCGCTTCCGGTAATGTTGCTGGTTAAGGCTGCACAACCTGTTTCTTGCCCCACCCCACCCCACTCCTTTTGGAAAGGGAGTGCATCTCTGAAGAGATGCCTTCCCAAAACTGGCATCCTACAGATGTGTTGGACTACAACTCCCAGGGGTGCTGGGAATTGCAGTCCAACACATCTGGCTTGGAATTGTCATCCAAGACATCTGAAGGGCACTAAGTTAAGAAAAGCTGCCATAGAGGAAATGAGAGGACCTCAGTGTTGACCGACATTAACCACAAGCAAATCCACTTGCAAATGTTAAACAGCAGGCCGGAGGCCTCATCCTGATGGATTGCAGGCGGGGAAGAGTTTGGCCTGGCGGGCTGTTCCTTTCCTGCACTAACTGATACGCTGTAGGCAAGAAGGAATGGGGCAGGCCCTCACCACCACCCTTTCTCTGGTCAATCGGATTCAGAAGAAAGAAGGATCTCCTTTCTTCTGGAGCCCTTCCTTAATAGCAGAGAGATCTGCTGGAGAAGGAAGGTCTGCAGCCTGCTCCACCTAGTGGATCTGTTTGTGGAAGCCAAGCAAGAGCCCTTCTGTGCCAACATGAACACAGGCCTGAACGCATTTTGACAGCCATTGTATAGCCAAAGACACAAACTGTTTGCCCGCTATGTCTATGTGTACAGGTATGTGAACCGGAGAATTTTCCAGGTCTTTGGCAATAGTTTTGAAAGAGTTTTCTGTGCTACTTATCACCAAAGTGCTGCCGTTTTTCGTGGGAGTGACGTTGTCGCTCCCAGTATTTTCCTCTGAGTGGGGATGTTGTAGTACGTATTCTAATTGTTTTCTAAAGCTGATCTCCTTTTCACTTTTCTAGCCAATTAGCAATGCTGATTTCATTGTTCCAGTTGAAATTGATGGAACTATACATCAGGTGAGCAGTGCTGCTATATTTGCCTTTTAAGCTGTGCATGCTGGTGATTTCCTGCTTTTCACGTCTGACTGTTTTTTAAACTGTCCACTTGATCTTCTTTTTGAGAATGTCAAAAGTAGTTTTCCTATCATGTGGAGGCAGACATAGTGAACCCAAAGAATGGCCCACACCCCAAGAGGGAGTAGGAGTTAGCGCTCCAATGAAAACTCACTATAGGAAATGCTGGATTGATACTTGCGCCTGAAAGATTATATTTCTTCCAGAAGGGAAGGAACCTCTCGTGCAAGCACTGAGTCATTACTGACTCTTGGAGGGACGCCAGCTTTCGCTGACGTTTTCTTGGCAGGCCTTATAGCGGGGTGGTTTGCCGTTGCCTTCCCCGGCCGTGATTACCTTTCCCCCAGCTAGCTGGGTACTCATTTTACCGACCTCGGAAGGATGGAAGGCTGAGTCGACCCGAGCCAGCTGCCTGAAACCAGCTTCCGCTGGGATCGAACTCAGGCCGTGGGGAGAGTTTCAGCTGCAGAAACTGCTGCTTTACCGCTGACAAAGGATGAAGTTTTAGAACTAATTGACAGACTAAAAGTACTATGTCACTAGAGCCAGAGGGCATTCCCTTGAAAGTCCTTCAACTCAAATATGAAATGCCTCAACTATTAACTAAAATATGGAAGTTATGAGTAAAATTCCACAGGGATGGGCAAAGTAGCACCTGGTTTTTTTAAAAAAAAAAGCTGGAATGTGTGTGGAAGTTATTATTATTATTATTTATTTATATAGCACCATCAATGTACATGGTGCTGTATCTCTTAGGCATCTTCCGTAGTGAAAGAAAATATGCAGCATTCATAGTTTTCTTTTAATTTCGCCTGTCTTCCTGCAAGCCCCCTTAAAAAATGCTTTTGAATACATGTCAGGATGCTTGATCCCAGAAGGAGAAGGATGCAATGTAGCTTTTAAAAAAAACTTATGTTCTGGGCCAGGAATGTATTTTCTGTCATACAACTCTCCTATAGCGTGGGTAGTCTGTTTACTTGCTTCCATTGCATTCAGCTGTGCTCCTAGATAATTTTGGACCCTGGACTTAATGGTCTTACACACAGGGAGACACATACACGCACACAAACACTTTAGATTCAGTCTAAAGTTCATAGTTCTCTTCTCCCTCCTCCACCACCATTCCGTGATTTCCAGCTGCTTAAGCTCCCTTTGAATCATAGCACCGTTGCGACTACAGGAATAAAACGGAGTTTGCTTCTGCTGCCCGGATGCTAAAGAGATTTACTTGGGAATAAGCACAACTTTGTTGTAGAAAACGACCAAAACAGTGTACCTCTGTATTTAAGCTGGTTATCTATACCCAGATATAGGCGGGCATTTTCCCTAGCAAGGCTCAATGCTATGCCTTCTAGGGTAATGGAGGGCAGATTTGGGAAAGTCCCACTATCAGATAGATGCTGCCCCTGTAACAACGAGGAGGTGGAATCTATCTCCCATGTATTATTCAATTGCAGCTTCTATCAGGAGGCAAGAAAAGCCCTTATCCATCCTTTCACGCAACGATTACCTGGACGATCGTCCGTGACCCTTATGTCGGTCCTTTTACAGGGTCAAGATAAGCATACCACTGAACAAGTTGCTAAATTTCTTAATCACGCAATCCTTACCAGATCAGTTATGGTGGCAGGATTTTCCTTTGCTTCTAGCACAGAACTTTAAGGAGGCTCATGTAATTATACTCTGTTTTAATTTCATGTATTTTAAATATTTATTATGTGTTTTTATATGTTTTTATATGTTTTATATGTTTTATTGGTCTGTTGACTGTAATAAAAGGAATTGAATTGAAAAGGATAATGCATTTTTTAAAAAGTAAACAGAATAAAATGAGCAACTGCAACCATGTACGTGCCTGGCTGGCCACCCTACAACTATAAAAACTCTTTTAAAAATAAGAAAAAGGAAACAACGCTGCAGCGAACAGCTTCAGCCCCAGTGGTCCCCAGCGTGCTCAGACAGCATCGTCTGTAACTCTTTGGGCAGACATTCCGGGGTAGAGGGAGTGGGGGGGAGCGTCACTGTGGAGCCCTGGATTTTGGCCCCAGGGTCCAGCCGTACCCACACCACTAAACTTTTTTCCCCCTATGTGGCCCTCCTTTTGAGACCAGATACTGTTGCTTTTAACCCCACAACTGATTGATGTGTTTAACTTGTCAGAACGGCAGAGATAAATGCCACTATTTAAGTTTCCCTTGTAAACTACCTAAGGGACTTTAAGATCTTGATTTCCACAGGGTATCATATACTTTGGAATTTAGGCCGGTTCGCACGATCAAGCAGCCCTCTGTGGCTTATTTAAGCCACGATGGGCTGCAATGTGGGCGGCCGTACTGAATATTTAAGCTGCAGCTTGATGTGTCATCTAATCCTGCCAAGGGTGAGTTATTGGTGTGGTTAACAAACGGCCCACAACCCTAAAAAATGGGATCTGGATAGCTAACCACACCAACAACCCAGCTTTGCCAGGTTCAGACACATGGCAAGCCATGGTCGTTGCTTGAATATTCAAAAATCGCGTGACATGCGCCACAACCCACCACAATGTGCCACAAGCTATGGCAATCACGCAAACCTGATCTCTGGCTTACTCTTTCTGCCAGCTGTTTGTTTAAGCAATTGATGTAATTCATGGAGATATAAATAGACCCATCTGAGCAACCAAGTTTTTTTTTTCCTCATCTGTTGTCCGTGAAGACTTGGGGCGTATCCTAAGAATTATCCTTTCCCCTATGAACTTGTACATCCATTAAGATCTTCTTCTGCCCCTTTGTATCCATGTTTCCTTGCCTACTCTGTGAAGATCATCATGTTGAGGTTGTGGATCCCAGAAACCTTTGCCTGAAATAGACTTTTCTGTCACTTGGTTGACTGTTAAAGACCATTTTTATTTTCCTGAGCATATGGTTTGCTTGATGCATTGTTAATGGTTTTATATTGATACATTTAAAATTATTGTAAGCTGCTTGAGCGCTTTTTGTGGTAGGCAGGATAAACATTTTCAAGGAAGTATCCGCACTACAGATGTAAACTGGTTGAACAGGCATTCCTTTCTCTCATGGGACCATGGGAATTGTGATTCTCTGAGAAGTTTTGGGCTTCTCTAAGAGAATCATCGGATTGTTCACCAAACTACAATTTCCAGGATTCTTTGGGGCAAGCCATTTCCATTCTTTCCAAAGTCAAGGTACATTTGTAGCATTAATAAGGATTTGGGTAACTTGCTATTCACAAGTATCAGTGTTTATTTCGCTTATCAGTTCTCTCTCATAAAAAGGTAGTGCTTTCCAGGTACAAGAAGTCTAAAATGGCTCCCTCCTTATGGAACTCCCTGCTTCTGGAGATCAGGCAGGTGCCAACGCTGCATTGTTTTCAGCACCTCCTGAAAATAGCTCTTTTCCAGGAAGTCTTCCTTGGTTAACCAGCCTTGCACTCTTCTTTTTTTCTAAAGAATAATTTTAGTATCATGTTTTTTCCTCTTTTTTTCCCCTTTTATACATTTTACCTCTTGTTGTTCACTGCTCCTGAATTTGTCTAGATGTGGAGTGTTGTACAAAAGTTATAAATAAATAGAACGTATGGAGGCAAGATGATAATGAGCTAAAAAGGAGGAAGAGGGCGGCACGCTTTCCTTTGTTTCCCCAAAAGGCAAGGTGTTGATGCTCATAACCCCACCTTGTCCCTTAGAGGAGGTAGTACAGCTCTTCCACTGACCTGCAGAGAAACTGTCTGGACTGTTGAGCAGTCTGAATAGCAAACCATCTTCAGCTGTTTAAACTTGCTTTTCCAGCGTCATGAGCCCTTGGCATTGCCTTCCACCTTCAGTTTATGGCGTGATAAACCCTGGCCAGTGGGCTTGCCTACATTAGCACCCAAAAGGATTGACGAGTGCATTTAGTTATAGCTAGGGACCCACTTAAACCACTGTGACAAGAGAATCACTGTTGTTTGTTAGAAGTTTTAGACTTGCAGGGGGTGGGGTGAAATGCAAAATTGCATTGCATATGCACACACGCACAAACCCACTGCAGTTGTACACTCAAAGACGACTTGAGAGTTGCATTTTCTTGAATATAGAAGTCCCTATTTGTCCTGGGACCAGGGCGATCTGAAAATTAGTTTAGACATAATGTAGATATGCCTGTGAGCAATATTCAAAAATATGGGTTCTTTGTATTGAACAGTAATAGTCCAGGCACTATTTCAAGAGCCTATTTACTTAAATGAAATAAAATGTATCCTGCTTTTTTTCTCTAGAAAATGAGAGCAGAAGAAAGATAGACAAGAGAAATGATAAACATTTGAAAGTTGTGTGCATTACTCTAGCATGTGATGACTTTTAGCATATATTCTTTCCCTAAAGGGCAGTGCTCCTTGAGCGGTCTTTCTGGAAGAGGCTGTGACCCGGTTCAAGTAATCCAGGATAGGCTGTGTGCATTCTTAATGGCCTATCCTTGATTACTTGCACTGGGAGGTAGCCACAACATCGTGAACGGGACCCTGGGAGACTCCGAGTCTACATGTCTTCTCCCAACTCTTACGGCAAGAAGGCCCACAACCACAGACGTTAGGGTATCGGATACCCAGGGTAGCTTGGCTGCATTTTCGTGCTTCCCTCACCCCCAGGATCCAAAATAAGATTATTAACCGCGTGACAAAACTGCGTTCTAATGGCTATGTTGTTGTAATGCTTGTTTTTCTATCTCTGCAATTATAACTCTATCCCAAGCAGATGTCCCTTGACAGCGCTAATTGTCCCAAATTTATTTAATAAGAGTATACTCTTCAAGTTAATGCAGGTTTGGTTTCCTGCAATTGCCATAAAAGCTAGAAATGTTTACTGAAGTAACTTCCTATAATCCTGTCATCAGTGTTTCTCATAAAAGCCACAGAAAATTATTCAACCACTGAGTCCAGAATTTTGTCACCTTTAAGGGTTAAATTGGATAAATTATTTCTTTTCTTCTTGATAGCTTAAACTCAACTTTTTAAAGAGAGTCTGAAGATTCATTCCAAAAACAGAACATATATTGTTTTGGTAGCCTGTTGTCTTGAGGTAGATTTTAAATTGGGTATATGAGGTGGAGTGCTTCCCATAAGCGCCTGATGGCCACTGTGTGGACAGAACGCTGGACTAGATGAGCGTTTGGTCTGATCCCATGTGTCACTGCTTCTGTTTTTACATTTAGCAAAGTGAATGTAGTTAAACTAATTACAAAAGTATACATTGTACTATTAAGCCCCCAAAGAATGCTCTGCTCCATGGTTTCTTCCACTGTAAGCCCCTTGAGCATTGCTGAGGCATTGTTTTTCTGCAAATCCCCCCCAAAAAAACAGAATTAACATGGTAGCTCCACATGGCACTATATTTTCTATATGCCCATCCCTTTCTGCTCTTGGTAAAAATCACCAGAATTTAGTCGGGAAAAGAGATTGTGACTGGAATGAAAAAAAAAGTTGGCAATGATGTCCTTGGATTCTCTGTAAAAATCATTCTTGACTGAATGGCTAGCATGGAAGCAACTACCAAGGTCCTTTGACCTGAAGATCATAAATCCTGGGAAGTAAAGCTAAGAGTTGTGGACATTTGCCACAAAGGTCAGCAAACCTGTGATGAATTCTGCATTATTTTCTCACTCCATTGTCTGTTAGGCCCAACTTGCATGGTGCATTCTACAAGTCACATAGTGGTTCCCCACTGTTGATCCATGTCTATTGTGTTTGCTAGCAAGGGCAGAAATACTTGCTCACCAATGGCCCTTCCAGTTGCGGTTCAGTCTCATGGGTTATTTGCCTAGGATGTAGGAAATGTACCATGGAGATATCAATCCATGTGGCAAATGCAACTTGTAGACCTGAATGGAGAGTCTTCACAGCAAGGAGACAATGGCTCAGTTCAGACAACACGTTTAGTCAATGCAGTGTGAAAACCCCACTCAAGGGACGACTTTTTAGGGGGTACTCCCCACAAAACATGTTCTAACTCCACCGTTGTGTGAGTTTGGGCTACCGTGGAGTTGAGTAAAAGTCAACACAGCATTTGAGTGACAGTTCCTCCACCTTCTCCCCTCCCCTGAGCCCATTAGCCATTGCTGCAAAAGAACCAATCCTGGCAGCTCTCCTAGAGTGGCACTCATTCCTTTCACCGCTCTTGCCAGGGAACTCTGTAGCCATTGGGAAAAGTCAACTCAACACAACGGAAACCTCCATGGAGCCCGCAACACAATGGTTGGACTAGAACTCTTCTCTGCATAGTATGGATATTCTGCATGGAGTGTTTTCCAAAAGAAATCCACCGTTGCATGGAGTTTTCCCACCAGACAACGCATTTCTCAACGGTGGTATAAAAACTCCACCATGGAGTTCTAAAACCACCATTGAGAAACGTTGTCTGAACCGAGCCAAACAATCAGCAAACCAATTGTATGGTATTGAGATGTAAAACTTAGTATCTAAATAGAATTTAGTAGATGGTAAATTAAAGCAACAGAATGGGAAATAACCTGCACTGTTGAATAGTATTATTATTCTACCCTAACATTTCCTATACAGGCTTAGTAACAACTTGGGCGTGGGGGGTGTCAAAATGCTATCTAGAGAAAGTAAGAGGATTTTCTTTTTTTGTTTGCAAATAAAGCCTTTATAGAGACAAGACATTTTGAAGGCTGGTTTTGTATTTGGATCATCCATTTGCCCACATTGAATGTGAGATAGCTGCAGATAGAAGGAGACATTCCTTTTAAAATTACAGTTTTTCAATCCTGCACATTGGCTGTCGAGAAACATTAGCTGATTCCATGAAAGATAACTTTTTGTTATTCAGATAAATAACAATCCTTTATTTAAAACTGAAAAAGACCAGATACGTGTGCCTTGTAATCTGTGACCCTATCCGTTTTCTGCTGTACTTAATCCACTCTGCCAAAGCGTTTGTAGGCTTACTTTACCCATGACGCTTCTGTCTTTTGAATTAAAGCATAAGATGACCTTGGGACCCCTCTTTTTGACATTTCTGCTGATTTATTCCCCATCGTCATGACTTACAAGTATGCCACGGCGTACGTCACCTATTCTTGTGTCTCAGCTGCTGTTCTTTTCCCATCCTTCCCACTTTCCAGGTTTATGTATTAAAACGGCCGCATGTGGATGAATTCCTCCAGAGGATGGGAGAGCTTTTTGAATGTGTTCTCTTCACAGCCAGCCTAGCAAAGGTAGGTCAGTCTCCCTCTGGGCCTTTGTATTTTGCCTCCTCCGAGGTACCCCCAAATTGGCTATCAGTGGCCAGTTCTGTGGGGCTGGAAAACCTTTGCTGCTAAGTAAGTGTGGTGCCGGCGTCAGGCTGGGAGTCAGTGTGGTGTAGTGGCTAAAGGGTCAGACTGGGAGTCGTGAGATCTGGGTTCTAGTCGCCACTCGGCCATGGAAACCCACTGGGTGACTTTGGGCCGGTCACAGCCTCTCAGCCCAACCTACCTCACAGGGTTGTTGTTAGGATGAAATGGAAAGGAGGAGGAGGGTTATGTACACCACCTTGGGTTCCTTGGAGGAAAAAAGGCGATATATAAATGCAATAATAAAATAATAAATAAATATGGAGTGTCGCTCCTCAGAATTGTGTGAGGGCTTCAAAAGAGGTGTTGAACGGAACACTTTTATGAACTAGACCCCGAAACAGCTCTCTCTGCATACAAAGTGTGTCGCTAATTAAAGCTGATTTCCCCCCCCCTCCTATCCACCTTTTCTTTGTGATGCCCCAAATCGCCTTCAAGAACCATTCTTAAGTTGGGCTTTCGTTTCGTGTAATGTCAAGTAAGGAGAAAATAATTATCTTAATCTCACCCCCCCTTTTTTTTCTTCTGTTTCTTTATCTGGCAGCGTGTACTTTTGTCTGCTATAATGTGTGGGTAAGTGTTTCCATGGTAACAATATCACATATGGGCTTATCTCATAAGGTAGCCTCCGTGTATTGGCTCACGATGCCAATATGAAAGGCTTTTTTAAAAAGTTACCATGGTTATGTTGGGGAGGGGTGGAAGAGAAGAATGGGAATAAATAGCTTCTTACATAAAATTGTATCATCAAGCTGGGCAGAAATAAAGCCTATCCATTTTTAATGCAGTGTCGGTATAGGAAAATACCGTATTTCTTCGATTCTAAGACGCCATCGATTGTAAGACGCACACTAATTTCAGTACCACCAACAGAAAAAAAGCTTTGATTCTAAGAAATAATAAACGCAGCCGCGATTCTAAGACGCACCCCGTTTTTAGAGATGTTTATGGGGGGGGGGAAGTGTGTCTTAGAATCGGAGAAATATGGTAATAGTTGAGGTTTAGAGCTATCAATCACTGCAAAGCACAACTAAACAAATAGCCTTTATATATTTTTATAAACCATGTTTGTAAAAGCACTCTGATGATGCCTACATATGTGGTTTTGTGTCGGGGGAAGAAGGAAGGAATCGATGCTTTGTGCACTCTGACTCGTAGGAACCACAGCGCATATCTGATGTGTTGTAGAAATGATAGTGCGTATAGCAAGCTGCATGGTAGACTTAGTTGCGTGAGTCCGGTGATGTTTTAAGTGGCGTCCATACTGGTGGTAGCAGCGAAAATGAATGTCAGTGTTTCCCTTGGTTAAGGTGAACCTATGGGAAGGAGGACAGAGCTCCCGTATCTTTAAGAGTTGTATTGAAAAGGGAATTTCAGCAGGTGTCACTTGTACGCATGCAGCACCTGGGGAAATTCCCTCTTCATCACCACAGTTAAAGCTGCAGGTGCGGTGCCCTCTTTAAAATCTGGTCACTCTAGTATAGCTCCTGCAGCTTTATCTGTTGTGATGAAGAGGGAATTTCACCAGGTTCTCCATATATACAAATGACACCTGCTGAAATTCCCTTTTCAATACAACTGTTAAAGATACAGGAGCCCTGCCCTTCTTTCCATAGGGTTACCCTACCCTTGGTAGAGTATAAAACCCAAACCCTTGCAAACTTTATAGCACTGGAGAAATTAGAAGGTGTGGGGGGGAGTATGCCACCCAGGTCAATGACGTGCTTCCCAAGTCATTAGAAAAGAGTGTTTTAGCACGTCTGCTGCTTCTGCAAGGCAGGTATTACTGTTCCTGGCTGAAGGCAAAGTCTAATGTTGGGCAAAGTCTATCGGTGGGTGATTCCAGGCAGGGAGTTAAGCTTAATATTTTTTTTCTTTGCTTGTGTTTAGTAATTGCCTCTCTCTACAATAGTCATCAAAGTGGTTCACAATTAATTAAATGTGCCATGAAACTATATTTTATTCAAGTGCACATGGCAGGTTTAAGATCCCTGCTACTCATTTCTAGACAAATACTAGAAATGAATTATTACATGGCTGGGGAATGGCATGGTGGACGTCCAGCATTCGGGATGAGAAACCAGGACTGGTTTCATTCTTCTCTGTTCCTGCCCTCCAATATATTTGGTAACACATTACAATGAGTGGTCGGGACACGCTATGAAATCTCCTTACTGCTCAGAGGAGGGACAAGATTTCTGTGGTTCAGGAAACAAAGTCTTGTCTTATAGAGCAGCATATTTGTGGGTCCAGGGTTGGCTTTTCTGTGGACAAAGGAACGAGCATTCTTCAAAGTATTTAGCTGTAACTTGCCGTTTATTTTCCGTAAGTTCTAGACCAGCCTTCCTCAACCTGGGGCGCTCCAGATGTGTTGGACTACAACTCCCAGAATGCCCCAGCTGATGCAGTCTAACACATCTGGAGCGCCCCAGGTTGAGGAAGGCTGGTCTAGACTTTACCGACTCTGGAACGATGAAGTAGGTTTACTCCTATGAAAGCTCATGACCCACCATCCGTTTAAATTCGTTTGAAAATCGGTTTGACATTTTCTTCCCCAGGAAGGCCTTCAGCACTCTTAATATCACAGAAGCAACTGTTAACTACCTGCCCCACTGAGTTTTTTAATGTGATTTGAATTTCATGTGTTTTATTATATTCTTCATGCTGTAATTCGCTGTGATTTGGCTACTCAAGTGAGATATAAAATGTATCATTGATGGGGAAATGCATTTTAATATTGATATTATAAATATTAAATTACATTTCCCCATTCAAGAGCTGTTTGGAAAGCCCCAAGCAATAGAAATATCAGTCTTTCACATCTGCATGTCATATCAATATATAAGGGTTTAGTGGCACAAATTCAGTGTACAATTCAGGGCGATGGACTGGCATTGCTGCCAGAGCACTTCTGCTCCTGCAACTTAAGCATTCTTCCTTTCTCCTGGTAACGTTCAAACAGACTTCATATATTCATTTATTTAGAGTATTTTTATCCCGCACCTCAGCCAAAAAGGCTCTCGGAGCAGCTTACAATTTATTTATTTATTTATTTATTTATTACGTTTCTATACTGCCCAATAGCCGGAGCTCTCTGGGCGGTTCACAAAAATTAAAAACATTCAAAGTATAAAACAACAGTATAAAACCATAATATAAAATACAATATAAAAGCTCAACCAGATAAAAACAGCAGCAATGCAAAATTACAGATTTAAAACACCAAGTTAAAATTTATTTATAAACTGTTAAAATGCTGGGAGAATAAAAAGGTCTTCACCTGGCGTCTAAAAGCATATAATGTAGGTGCCAAGCGAACCTCCTTAGGGAGCTCATTCCACAGCCAGGGTGCCACAGCAGAGAAGGCCCTCCTCCTGGTAGCCACCTGCCTCACTTCCTTTGGCAGGGGCTCGCGGAGAAGGACCCCTGAGGATGACCTTAGGGTCTGGGCAGGTACATATGGGAGGAGGCGTTCCTTCAGATAACCTGGCCCCAAGCCGTTTAGGGCTTTAAATGTTACTGTATTTCTTCGATTCTAAGACGCACTTCCCCCCGCCCCATATAAACATCTCTAAAAATGGGGTGCGTCTTAGAATCGCGGGTGCGATTATTATTCTTAGAATCAAAGCTTTTTTTCTGTTGGTGGTACTGAAATTAGTGTGCGTCTTTACAATCGATGGCGTCTTATAATCGAAGAAATACGGTAATACCAGCACTTTGACTCAGGCCCGGACCTGGACTGGCAGCCAATGAAGCTGGAAAAGGACTGGTGTAATGTGGTCTCGTCGGCCATTCCCTGTTAGTAACCGTGCTGCCCTGTTTTGTACCAGTTGAAGTTTCCGGACCGTTTTCAAAGGCAGCCCCACATATAACGCATTGCAGTAATCCAAACGAGAGGTTATCAGAGCATGGATAACTGTAGCTAGGCTATCTCTGTCCAGATAAGGGCGCAGCTGGTATATCAGCCTAAACTGATAAAAGGTGCTCTTTGCCACTGAGTTCACCTGTGCCTCAAGTGACAGTTTTGGATCCAAGAGCATCCCCCAAACTATGGATCCGATCCTTCAGGGGGAGTGCAACCCCATCCAGGACAGGGCAAACGTCACCTCGCCGGACAGATGAACCACCTGCAATTGATCAGTAAAGAAGACAGTCCTTGCCCTCAGGCTTACATTCTAAAAAAGACACGACACACAAGGAAAAGGGGATGGGGAGGGAAGAGGGAGAAAATAAAAAGAAATTAAGGAGACTGTTCAGGCTGGTGGGAAGGCCCTGCTCCATCCTCTCATCTATGATTTTATTAGAATATAAGCCTATGCGGCAGGGTCTTGCGATTTTATTGTTTTACTCTGTACAGCACCATGTACACTGATGGTGCTATATAAATTAATAATAATAATGATAATAATCTCCCAATGGAGGGGCAGATCAACAGCTCCTTCTTCCCCACAGGGTGAAGATGACAGTTAGCCCTGTGTGTGTGGGGTGGGTTTCCAACTTCATGTGATGTATTGTCAGGAGTTGTTCTTGCTGTTCTATCTCTTGTGAAGGAGCAGGGACATAAATCAATTCCTCCACCATCCACAGAGTTCACCAGAGCCTTTTTGAAGCTGTCATTCCTCAGCACCACAATGAAATCAGAAGGCTCTTATTTTCTGAGATTCCATATGATACATAGTCCTACACTTGAAAGCAAAATTGGGCTGGTCTAAATTATTACTATGAAAGTTTAGTGTTGACAATCCAGTAGTTTTAATCCTGCTCAGTTTGAGCCCTAGTTCATATCTTTATGTGATGGAATACATTTTAAGATGCACAGAATAGAAGTTGGTGCTTTCATGTACCAGTAGCCCAAAGCGTGTTCAATATATTTATAATGGCTTTTCCACCTCTTCCTATGCAAGTTTTGAGTGTGCCTGACATGAAGACCTTCACTTGCCTGCCCACACCACAAAGTTCAACAAGGCATCATGGACAAACCACAGTGCAATTTAGGCCAAGCTGGCTACTCTTGCTATGGCCTTAGGAACGAGACATGGTACGAGTAGTTTAGAATAGTTTTAGAGTAGAGTAGTATTGTGGCTGTACTTGTTCCCTAACTATGTTTGAATGATTTGCAAGACTTCTTTCTTGATTAGCTGGGCAACAGTTATCGAGTCAGTGGCTGATATCCAAAGACTAGTTCTGCAAGCTCAAGGGGGCTTTAGATTTGCTGGTCTTGAATAGTAGCCACCCTGTGAGATAAGACTTTGGAGTGGGTCAAAAATCCTACAGGATTATTTCAAATGCTCTTGGGTATGCCTTAGTAGTTCTTTGGTTCCCTGGCCAATACGTTCAAACACAACCAAGATGGACAACCGTCTGTCAAGTATGCTGTAGGGTGGATTCCTGCATTGAGCAGGGGGTTGGACTCAATGGGCTCGTCATAGATTGGTCTGTAATGAAATAAATAAATAAATAATAGGAAAAGAGAGAAAAATATACCCCACTGGCCATGGAAGTTAAAGAACTATGGCAAAAGGAAAAGGTCACAATTATTCCGTTAGTCACATCAGTCACTGGCATCACATCAAAAAACTATACAGAAAACCTTCAGAAAATGGGCCTAACAAAAACTATACAGAGAACCTTCAGAAAATGGGCCTACCAAAAACTATACAGAGAACCTTCAGAAACTGGGCCTACCAAAAACTATATTTTATTGTTTTACTCTGTACAGCACCATGTACATTGATGGCGCTATATAAATAAATAAATAATAATAATAATAATAATAATAATAATAATGAGAACTTTCAGAAACTGGGCCTACCAAAAACTATACAGAGAACCTTCAGAAATTGGGCCTACCAAAAACTATACAGAGAACCTTCAGAAATTTGGCCTACCAAAAACTGTACAGAGAACCTTCAGAAACTGGGCCTACCAAAATACATCCACACCAACAACCAGAAAGCAGTCATGCTTAAAACATGCTCAGTTGTCAGGAAATTCCTGAATCTGTAAAAGACAGCATGACTTGGCAATGCCCGTCATGTCCGTCTAGAAAAACCGCCATGAGTGAGAAAGAGATAATAATAATAATAGGCTTGTTTAATGACTTTGTTGAAAAGGGTTGCTTTCAGATAAGGAGTTTATCGTGCCACCATTGCCCCACCTCATTCATGGAATTTTATGGAGGCAGATCCAGATAATGTAACCCTCCAGTTTTTTTCTTACCCAAGAAAATCCATGAAGGCGTAAAGAATAGCTGGACAGTGCCTTCTAATTGATAGTACTAGGAGCCCTCCACCTGGAAACAACCAAGAGGTGTTGAATTTTTACAGGGAAAATGTCAGATATGATATGTTAATCCTATATCCTCTTTTTCTTTAAAATCCAAGTATGCAGACCCAGTGGCAGACTTGTTGGATCGCTGGGGTGTGTTCAGGGCTCGTCTCTTCAGAGAATCCTGCGTTTTCCACAGAGGAAATTACGTGAAGGATCTAAGTCGACTTGGGCGAGAGTTGAGCAAAGTTATTATAGTGGATAACTCCCCTGCATCTTACATCTTCCATCCTGAAAATGCAGTAAGTACTAGTAGTTAGCTGTAAATGGAATCGTTCTTTTGTCTTTAGATTTGTGTATTCGGGCCTGTGCTGCCTTTTGAGATGTACAAATGTTTACTACTGTAAGATACAGCAAAGTAACGTCAACAGTGGGCCCGTTCAGAAGACACCTCAAACCAGGGCTTTAACAACGGTGAATAAAGCAAAAAGGCGTATTCACCATGGTTAAAGCCATGGTTTAAGGCGTCTTCTGAACACGGCCCGGCTTTCTGGCTTAACCACCGTGGTTAAAGCCATGGTTTAAGGTTTCTTCTGAATACAGCCCAGCTTTCTGGCTTAACCACCGTGGTTAAAGCCATGGTTTAAGGTGTCTTCTGAACACGGCCCAGCTTTCTGGCTTAACCACTGTTGTTAAAGCCATGGTTTAAGGTGTCTTCTGAACACGGCCCAGCTTTCTGGCTTAAACACCGTGGTTAAAGCCATGGTTTAAGGTGTCTTCTGAATACGGCCCGGCTTTCTGGCTTAACCACCGTTGTTAAAGCCATGGTTTAAGGTGTCTTCTGAATACAGCCTGGCTTTCTGGCCTAACCACTGTGGTTAAAGCCATGGTTTAAGGTGTCTTCTGAACACAACCTAGCTTTCTGGCTTAACCACCATGGTTAAAGCCATGGTTTAAGGTGTCTTCTGAACACGGCCCGGCTTTCTGGCTTAACCACAGTGGTTAAAGCCATGGTTTAAGGTGTCTTCTGAACATGACCACTGAGGAGTAAGTGGTGAGAAATGGTTTAAGATATTAAGAGGCATGCAATTTACCTCTGAGCTTGTTCTAAAGAGACCAGAGGGCAATCTACACGAGCGAGTTGGTGTGAAGGGAGATCAGTTTGAGGTCCTTTGCCACACATGACGTCGCCGCCAACCCGCAGCCCACCAACCCCTTCCCTCCTGAAAAACTGCATTTTCCGAAAATCCTTTTAGTCCATTTTTTTTTTTTTTTACTTAAAGCGGCTCCCAGGTGGTTCTGCTGCAGCATGTCTGATCCCTCTGCATTAAATTCTGACTGTGCCTCTGTGACGTGAATGTGACACAGCAGTGATGTGGTAAAGGGGTGGGGCTGTTCCCCCCCCCCAATTTATTTATTTATAACATTTTTATACCACCCAATAGCCGAAGCTCTCTGGGCAGTTCATTTCCTCTTTTTCCTGCAGTAGCTGGTGCTGGTGACTAGAGGAATAAATTTTGTTCTGAATTTTCAGTGCCGGCAGCTTGTTTAGGACTGATAAAGGCCAAACCAGACAAGAGGTAGAGATCTATGACTGGAAACTTTTATCTAAACAGAACAGCTGGGGTTGTGGGGTTGATCAGTGAAGCACTGGGAGGATTTTTAACCTAGGGGCATGGAACCTCTTGTTGGGCTACAACTACACTCATCCCTGACCATTGGCCATGCTAGCTGAGGCTAATGGGAGTTGTAGTCCAAAAAGTAAACAGATAAAATTCTAGTAAATGCCTAAAACTTTTCTCCCAGGCGTTTAGCAATATGTCATTAGCCTGGGTTTGTTTTTGTATGTTTTTGCGGTTTTAAATTGTATGGGTTTTTATTTTTTTATTTATTTATTTTATTTATTACATTTTTATACCGCCCAATAGCCGAAGCTCTCTGGGCGGTTCACAAAAATTAAAACCATAATAAAACAACCAACAGTTTAAAAACACAAATACAAAATACAATATAAAAAGCACAACCAGGATAAAACCACGCAGCAAAATTGATGTAAGATTAAAATACAGAGTTAGAACTGTAACATTTAAGTTAAAAGTAAGTGTTAAAATGCTGAGAAAATGAAAAGGTCTTCAGCTGGTGACGAAAAGAGTACAGTGTAGGCACCAGGCGGACATCTCTGGGGAGCTCATTCCACAGCCAGGGTGCCATAGCGGAGAAGGGCCTCCTCCTAGTAGCTATGTTTTTGTGATTTTAAAATCTTGTATATTGTTTTTAAGTGTTTTTATCCTATGCAAACCGCCCAGAGAGCCTCGGCTATGGGGCGGTATACAAATGTAAATAATAATAATTCCACAGGGCTATCTTTCCGGCGCCAGGTTAAAACTTTCCTTAATCACCCACATGTTTTTTAATGGTTTTTAATGCTTTATGTGTGTATGTTCTGTGTTTTAAAATGTTAAAATTTTGTATACTTGTTTTTATCTCAATTTTAGAATTTCTGTAAACTGCCCAGAGAGCTCTGGCTATGGGGGCGTTATATAAGTGTAATAAATAGATAAATAAAATAAAATAACAAAGGCTCATCTCCTTGTTGCTGCCAAACAGAAATTTGTATGCCGCAGCATGAACAACAGGGCCTCCCCCGAAGATCACCTAGTCCTAAATTGTATAGGGCATGATGAGCTTTGCCAAGTCATGCGGTCTTATACTGATTCAGGGATTTTCTGACTATTGAACATGTTTTAAGTACAACTGCATTCTGGATGTTGGTGTGGATGTATTTTGGTAGGCCCAGTTTCTGAAGGTTCTCTGTATAGTTTTTGGTAGGCCCAGTTTCTGAAGGTTCTCTGTATAGTTTTTGGTAGGCCCAGTTTCTGAAGGTTCTCTGTATAGTTTTTGGTAGGCCCAGTTTCTGAAGGTTCTCTGTATAGTTTTTGGTAGGCCCAGTTTCTGAAGGTTCTCTGTATAGTTTTTGGTAGGCCCTGTTTCTGAAGGTTCTCTGTATAGTTTTTTGATGTGATACCTGTGACTGATGTGACTAACGGAATAATTGTGACCTTTTCCTGTTGCCATAGTTCTTTAACTTCTATTAGTAGTAGTAGTAGTAGTAGTAGTACCACCATCACCCTATAGCAGATGCTCCCTGGGCAGTTTACAAAGATTAAAAAAACACACATTATAACACAGTATACACATTTTAAAAACCATTTCCATAAAGCACACAAACAAACAGTATACATGGAGACAACATATATCAAAAAGCCATTTATGGTGGATGTCATGTTCAATGAACTGGTTTTTTTTCTGTTTGGGAGCAGGAATGTCTTCATAAATCCTAGATATCCAAACCGTGATCTACATGAGTTTGTGCTGAATTAAAAAGCCAGGGCTACGAAGAGTATTGCACAACTTGGGAGCCAGCTTGGAGAGTGAAATGAAAACCCGAACATACCAGAAAGAGAACAGATCTGGTTCTCACTGGTGCATTCTGCTCCCTGCCTTGCTCTGCAGGTGCTGATAGCTGCACTCTTATTATTTTCCCTATTCCATGCTGTAGTATTGGGAGAAGTTCTGGAGCAAGTTCAGGGAATATTTTCCCACTCAAGGGCCATATTCCCTTGTGGGTACGATTCCAGCTAAATGCTAGTAGTGGGCGGGTCAAACTCCAAAAGTAGGCCGGGCCAGAGGCCCACACGGAAGGTCTTCTTTCCTTGTGTCTCCATCCTCCCACTTTGTCCGTCCTTCCCCCCACCACACACACACACAGCTGACGTGATCCAAGAAAAACAGATAAGAAACAGGGAAAACGGCTGCAGCAGGCAGAGCCAAGGTGGTGTTGCAGGAAGAGATCACTCTCGTCTTCCATTGACAGGTCGCCCCCTCTCCCCCCATTCTTACCTGTTAGATCCCGATCAACAGCAGCGTGGAAAGGGAGATTGAAATCTCCACTCCACATCTCCTATCTCACTCTGTTCAGCTGATCCTCGGGAAACTGCTGTGGGAAATGGGGATACAGCAGGCAGGGCCAGGAGAATGAATGGGGTTTGGGGGACCTGCCAACAGGCTGGAAGGGAAGGCCTGCAGGGAACCCTTGTTTCAGTTTAAGGAAAACTAGGGAGAAAAGGAAATAAGGGATGGAGCCACCCAGGATTCCACAGACAGGAGAAGTAACCAAAGGAAGTGAGGCAGGTGGCTACCAGGAGGAGCAGGGCCTTCTCTGCTGTGGCACCCCGGCTGTGAATGAGCTCCCTAAGGAGGTTCGCCTGGCACCTGCACTATACTCTTTTAGATGCCCGCTTCTGAAATCTCTTCATTGGCTTCCAATTCACTTCAGAATCCAATATAAACTTCTCCTGTTAACCTTCAAAGCTTTTCACGGTCTAGCTCCTTCCTATCTCTCCTCTCTCATCTCACACTATTGCCCCGCTCGTGCTCTTCGCTCCTCTGATGCCATGTTTCTCGCCTGCCCAAGGGTCTCTACTTCCCTTGCTCGGCTTCGTCCATTTTCTTCGGCTGCCCCTTACGCCTGGAACGCTCTTCCAGAACATTTGAGAACTACAAGTTCAATCGCAGCTTTTAAAGCTCAACTAAAAACTTTTCTTTTTCCTAAAGCTTTTAAAACTTGATGTTGTGCGGACTTTATACTGTTAGTTTTACCCTACCCTGTGCCTGTTGGCATTCTCTTCCCCTCCTTATTGTTTTACTATGATTTTATTAGATTGTAAGCCTACGCGGCAGGGCCTTGCTATTTACTGTTTTACTCTGTACAGCACCATGTACATTGATGGTGCTATATAAATAAATAAATAATAATAATAATAATAATAATAATAATAATAATGCCAGGTGAAGACCTTTTTATTTTCTCAGCATTTTTAACAGTCTTATTAACTTCGTTTTAACTTCGCTGTTTGAAACTTGTATTAAATTCTGCATTGCTGCTCGATTTTATCCTGGTTGTGTTTTTATATTGTATTTTATGTTATGCCTTTTATACTGCTTGCTTTATATTTTCAATGGTTTTAATTTTTGTAAACCGCCCAGAGAGCTCCAGCTATTGGGCAGTGTAAAAATGCAATAAATAAATAAAAACCTGCACGTTGACCCTTCAGTAGCCTGGGCATCAATATAACTAAGCCCATTGTTTTAAAATCTTCAGTGGCAACTGGACATCTGCCTTTTTCCAACCCTGATTAAAGCCATGACTCACTTCCCCCACACCCATACCTTAAATATGAATGATTACCAGGACTAAAAGAGGATGCGTGCCATCCTTAGTTATGTCACAGGTCTTCGGCCTATCACATATTCTGCCCTCATGAGATTTCAAAGCCATTTTGCCTTAATAGTGTAAGCTGGGAGCATCTAGTCTTATCATACAGAAGGTACCAAATGTTCACTGGAAAAATATATGTGGATGATACCGAACGGTTATTTCTTGGAGCTGTGAATGAAATTTCCTGACATTTTGGGGACAGCAAGGGAGGGGGGGAGGCAAAAGCAACTTCTCACAGCCTGAGGCGGATATTAGAGCCACCTATCGAAGCACCAGAGCTAGACGGTATGTACTGGTACCTTGTTTCACAATATCATTTCTCCATTGCCTCTGCTTAGGTCTCATCTACACCAAGCAGGATATTCCACTATGAAAGTGGTTTATAAAAGGCAGGAGCCACACTACTGCTTTATAATAGTATTGAAGTGCACTGAGAACAGTTGGGACCCATGACACATACCATAGACCGCTTTCATACCACTTTCATAGTGTTCTATCCTGCTTGGGGTAGATGTGTCAATGGGCCCCAACAGTTATCGATGCACTTCAGTACCACTATAAAGCAGTAGTGTGGCTCCTCTCATTCATTTATTTATTTATTGATTGATTGATTACATTTCTATACTGCCCAATAGCCGGAGCTCTCTGGCCGGTTCACAAAAATTAAAAATGTTCAAAGTATAAAACAATAGTAAAAAACCATAATATAAAATACAATATAAAAGCTCTACCAGATAAAAACAGCAGCAATGCAAAATTACAAATTTAAAACACCAAGTTAAAATTTATTTATAAACTGTTAAAATGCTGGGAGAATAAAAAGGTCTCCACCTGGCGTCTAAAAGCATATAATGTAGGTGCCAAGCGAACCTCCTTAGGGAGCTCATTCCACAGCCGGGGTGCCACAGCAGAGAAGGCCCTCCTCCTGGTAGCCACCTGCCTCACTTCCTTTGGCAGGGGCTCGCAGAGAAGGACCCCTGAGGATGACCTTAGGGTCTGGGCAGGTACATATGGGAGGAGGCGTTCCTTCAGATAACCTGGACCCAAGCCGTTTAGGGCTTTAAATGTTACTACCAGCACTTTGAATCGGGCCCGGACCCGGACTGGCAGCCAATGAAGCTGGAAAAGGACTGGCGTGATGTGGTCTCGTCGGCCAGTCCCTGTTAGTAAGCGTGCTGCCCTGTTTTGTACCAGTTGAAGTTTCCGCTTTTATAAACCGCTTTCGTACTGCTTTCATAGTGGAATATCCTGCTTGGTGTAGATGAGTCCTCAGTTGCATGTAAGACACTTGACTTGATCAAGGGTTGTTGTTTTTCGTTTAATTTAAAAAGTGTTTTTGTTCAGTGCTAAAATTCTCTTTTGGTTTTAGGTGCCTGTGCAGTCCTGGTTTGATGACATGACAGACACAGAATTGTTAGACCTTGTTCCTTTCTTTGAAGGACTAAGCAAAGAAGAGGAAGTCTACACTATGCTTCATAAACTCTGCAACAGGTAGCCCTCCAAGCCTAAGTGGCTGTTTCGCTGCGGCTTCCCCGGGACATCCAGTTGTACACAGCATCTCAGAGAGAGGATGCTCTTGTCAAGAGTTTTACGGCACTCTCGATCTTCCTCTTAAAATGCTGTACATGAAGGACAATCGTGAACTGATGCTACTAAATCATGGGAAATACAGACGCCGTAAGGTGATAAGACTACTTTTTTTAAAAAAAGGGAAAAAATTAAAAGAAGCTATTTTGAATGGGACTGTTTTAATGAATTTCATAAATGGACATATTTTACAGAACCCGCTTTTTTCTTAAAACATGCCAAAAAAAAAAAAAATTTGAAAGTTTGATGTTGCTCCAGCAAGTTGACTTAACCCTTTCCCTACCCTTTCCCATCCTGCTATGCAGATCATTTTCCCCACTCCACCCCGCTTATAGAGCAGTTGATCTGACTCTGAACTTTCTTTCTTCCATGATGAAGTGCCTTTTTGAATGTTGTTTTGAGATTTAAAGGGGCGGGGGGGGGGAATCATTTTTGTATAAGGCGTATTTCCAGACATCTTTTAGTCTTGTATTGTTTAAATGCTTTAAGAAGAAGAAAAAGCTGGAAATCTTTTATAGAGCATTGTAATATATGGAAACAAAGGAGGAAGCTGAAAGAGGTGAGGGGGTTCTGTCTCCAAGATGATGCCATCAGAGTTGTATCGGCGACAATTGTGTCACATTTGAAAGGTTCAGGAGTATAGGAGTAGGAATCGCAGTCCACCGGGTTCTATAAAGGTCAGTGACACAGCCGTCTTACTCATTTGGGTCCTGTTTTGCACATAGCTTAGAATATATCTGCATTTTTGAATGAATGCGGCAAAATGGAATAGGATGCGCACACAGTGGCAAGTCGTTTCTCAGCACCTTCGGGAGGGAGAGGGGGCGTCTTTTTCCGTCTTTGCTAACGCACAACTGCCAGGTGTTTCTGATGATGTTCCTGATGAGATACTGATAAAAGCATTGAGGACAATGGGTCTATTTATAGGAACCAAAGGCACAGTTACAAGATGGGGGATACTTGGCTCAGCAATACTACATACGAGAAGGATCTTGGGATTGTTGTAGATCGCAAGCTGAATATGAGCCAACAGTGCGATATGGCTGCAAGAAAGGCAAATGCTATTTTGGGCTGCATTAATAGAAGTCTAGCTTCCAAATCACGGGAGGTACTGGTTCCTCTCTATTCAGCCCTGGTTAGGCGTCATCTAGAGTATTGCGTCCAGTTCTGGGCTCCACAATTCAAGAAGGACGCAGACAAGCTGGAGCGTGTTCAGAGGAGGGCAACCAGGATGATCAGGGCTCTGGAAACAAAGCCCTATGAAGAGAGACTGAAAGAACTGGGCATGTTTAACCTGGAGAAGAGAAGATTGAGGGGAGACATGATAGCACTCTTCAAATACTTAAAAGGTTGTCACACAGAGGAGGGCCAGGATCTCTTCTCGATCCTCCCAGAGTGCAGGACACGGAATAACGGGCTCAAGTTAAAGGAAGCCAGATTCCAGCTGGACATCAGGAAAAAACTTCCTGACTGTTAGAGCAGTACGACAATGGAATCAGTTGCCTGGTGAGGTTGTGGCCTCTCCCACACTAGAGGCCTTCAAGAGGCAGCTGGACAACCCTCTGTCAGGGATGCTTTAGGGTGGATCCTGCATTGAGCAGGGGGTTGGACTTGATGGCCTTGTAGGCCCCTTGCAGCTCTGCTATTCTATGATTCTATGATTCTATGAAGCTTGAATTCTTTCTTGACAGAGGCCATGTCTACACCAGCCGTTTATACTGGGATCATCCCTGTGCATCCAAATGACACACAAGCCATGGCTAGACCAGGCCTATATCCCAGAATCATCCCTGCGCATCTAAATGACACACAGGGGATCCCAGGAGCAGGCAGGGATGACCCCTCCATTTGCCTGGGACAATCCTTAGGTGTAGAAAAGGCCAGAGAGATGACCTGTTTGCGTAATATGGGTCCCAAGCCCCAATGAAACAGGTGGGAGGTGACCCACGAGCACAACTTCCCACTCCTCTCGGCGGGGTGGATGTGCAGGAGACGTTCCCGATTTTATTGTGCCCCATGTGTTTCGTTTTGTTCTTAGCTGCTGCTACTGAAGGTTCACCAAAGGGAGCTGAACCCTGGCTGTTATACTGTTCTTCGCCACTGTGCCTGTGCTACTGAAACCTTTGTTGTAACGTTGCAGACTGGGGCAACGAATAAAGTGCTGGCCGTTTTTGTATCAAGCTTAATCAAATGAGGCCTACAAATTTTTATTTTTTATTTTAATTAGGGTGGTGCACCCTGTTCTCAGTGCTTCATTGTGGGTTTTTAAAAATCCTTTCCCCTGCTTTTATGCTTCTTCCTTTAAAAAATATCAGGACGTGATTCCATGCTTCCCATGGCTAAATATTTTTCTAGCATCCATCAAATCAGACCTGGGGTTATTGTCCCTTTACTGAATTGCTGGGATTATTAGAACTGAAATATGTCTTGGGGTTTCCCACGTGTTAAAATCAGAGAGTTCGTCTTAAGTTTCTCCAATAGCTTTCCATTACTTGGGTGGTACAAATTTACTTTATTCAGAGTGAAGAACGCCAGTGTTTGTCCTTGGAGTGTGAATTTCTGGTCTCAAAAAAAAGTTGAACTTCCATAACCTTTTTGAAACACTTGGAGCTAAAAGACGGCACACCTAAAAGCATGATCCTTTTTTGAACATTTTCATCTCTCCTCCCTTTCCTTCCCCCCCCCCCCACCTTCTATATCTAAGGCCAATGTTTGTTATCTTTGCACCATCGGAAATCCACGTTTGCTGAAATTAGCCATATAGGACAGGAATTGTCCACAAACGTTTGGTGCTTAGCCCAGCAAACTGTCAAATGCTGAAATGGCTTGTTGTCGTGACTTGCCTTTTACCTGGTTATGGTCAGTAGGAGCCTCAAGGAGCTGAGATGGATATATCGCTCTCAGTTACAAACACTGAAGAAGCAGCTGAACCCATTTATTCACAAGAGAAGCAGGCCAGCCTCCACAGGCATGGGATAGGTCACCCAAGCTCGTGCCATTCAGACGTGTTAGACTACCAACAACTCCCATCATTCCCAGCCAGCATGTTTGGGGATGATGGGCATTGGCAGTCCATCACATCCGGAGGTACAGAGTCTAGGAAGGCTGGAATAGGTTATCACAGGCACAGTAGAAAACAGACACGTCATTCCGTAATCCAATTTCACTCCATGTTTGCAAATCACTTACAGCATTGTATAAGCAGTACAATCCCATTTGGCCCAAAATGGTCACCCATTGGAACGCCATCAACACCTTGTTCGCCCACCAGAAGCTATTACCTTATTTACTGTATGTTTCGTTTGCCAAGAATCTGGCCACACAGAGAAATGCCAACAATTAGGGTGTTGTTTTTCGTTTTTCATTGTTGTTGTTTTTAATATGGATTCTGGTTAGTCCATTAAGCTTACCTTCAATCAAAGTGTTCTTTAATTTTGTATTTGAACTCAGACTAATGAAACGGTTGTACTGCCAAAGTATGTTCTCTAAGCAGTATTTTTCCACTGTATTTCTGGCCTTCTGAGCCTCAAATATAGTCTGCAGGGAAAAGTATTCAGGTTGTAGTGAGGGCAAGTTCGATGGGAATGATTGGAACTGAGGAGAAGAAAACCACTGGTAGTGGGTTCTTCTCACTCGTGTTGAACCTCTTGAACTTTCCAATTGCGAGTTGCCATCATCTTGCCCTTTCTAGTGCGACGTGACCTTCTGACAGTTTTGTGCGCTCTTGTTTGTACATAACGCAGACCATTTTCATTCAATGTTCACTTTTTTATAAAAAATAATAATAATCAGTGATTTTATCTCTAACCAGTTGCCTTAAATGTCTGTGAATGAATGTTGATTATTAAAAGTGTCTTGTAACGTTGTGGAATCCACATCCAATGGACAATGGAACTTCTGTTCTTGGTTTCCCTCCCACTCTGATGAACTCTGTGATATTAAAATCTGAAAAACAGCGACTGCTTAGAACAATCTCATGACAACTTAAAGACTAAGCTCACTTCGTCAGTGGTTTGTTTTATGTTCATGGAAGGAGGAACTTAGTGGGAGCAAAATCAGCTGTGGCCGTTTCCACACCTGCCTTTTTTTCCAGGGATCGTCCCGGGATCATCCCTGTGCATCCAAATGACACACAGGGGATCCCGGGAGCAGGCTGGGACGATCCCTCCATTTTCCTGGGATAATCCTTAGGTGTAGAAAGGGCCTGTGTTTGACTGGTAATAGCTCAGCCCCGTGGCTCATATTCTTGTGCATTTCAGAAGCTGATTTGTGTTTCAGAGCCATGAAAAGAATGCAGCTAGACCTTACTTCAATGTGACAAAACTTGCCCAGTGGTCTGTTCTTAAACCACGGTGTAAGGCATGGGATACCTTGGCCTTTGGCTTTCTGTAAGGTGCAATGGACCTGGGATGGTTCATCGCTACTGACCAGAGCGGTCTTCGTTTCTGCCCAAACCTGTTTTCCTTGCACCCTGTGTGCTTGGGTTTAGCCAAAGTCCTTGGTCCCTTTTCAGAAGGTGCTTCCAGACGGAGGGCTGCTAGGGCTTCCAATCAGATGCCCTTGTGCACCTATTCCATCGATTCCTCCTTAATGGGTTTTTTCCCTGTTAACAAAAAAAGATGGAAGAAGTGGGGCAGAAACATAGTACTACATAGGCTACAAATGGGAGACAGCATCATCTGGAAACACCCAAACACACCCTTGAGTTTCCATGTTTGAGGCAAGGTGGCAAGGTGATTTCAGGATCAAAGCCTCACCTGACTGCGCGCCTGCTTTGAAGAGACAGAGCTGATGACATTCACGATATACTGCATCATCGGTATTATAGGCTTCACGGAACATTTTGGGTTTCTAAATAAGAGCAGGTGAGTGATCACCGTATATTGTAAAGCACTAAAATTCCAGGCTTGACATCTCTTCTGGTTGATGTGGTTTTGATATTTTATCAGCTCTTCCTACCCAGTAGTAGCTGAACAAAGCAGGAGAGGGGCCTTTCGTAAACCCACGACCATAATACTTCTAAAAATTGGTGTGTGGTTGGCAAGTTTGATAGAACACATTCTGATTTCTCTGTGTGTAGATAAATATACCAAGAAAAGAAAGATTGGTGATGTAGACACTGAAATGCTATTTCAGAAGTCACTAAAGTGTTGCCTAACCTGAAGTTCTGTTGTCTGTTGTATGCTGGGTTTGGGCAGTGGGATGGATAAAAACGACATGAACCAGGCCACAAGTAGGGTGATTTAGACCATGAGTAACTTGCACTGAGCAGAGAGGGAAGACCACGAGCGTCATCACACAGGCCTTTTATTGCGTGCCCACTTACGGATGTTCACAGGTCCTTTTGACGACGACATCTGCACCCCACGGATCTCCCACTCCTCCTTGCCTCCTTTCCGTCACAAAACAGACCCCTTTAAATCCGATTATTATTTTTTGAAAAGGAATGTGCTGCCATTTCCTGCTGTGTGCAGGTAAAGCGGCGTGATAAAATCGGCCACTGAGTGGGCCATAGGGTCATTGTTTATTTCCTCTTTCTTCCCCTGTGTGAAGAAAGTGGACGTATCGTGGGACAGAACCAGGGGGTGGGGAGAAGCGACAGTAAGGAAACGCAATTCCCCCCCCCGCCCCGTCTGATGACGCTCTAAATGGGCCCTTGCATTGCCTTCATGTACACCGGCAGTGTAAATGGGAAAACAAGGCTTTGCCCAAGGCTATGGGAAGTTTCCTCATGCTTGCAGTGCAGCGGGTTAGATTGTGCCCAGTATAATTTGCCTGACTAAGTATTTAGTTTTTAACTCAAATTGCGAGGCAGAGCGCTTTGGATACATGAAAAACATCCCACAAGTGTAACCTTGGTTAAACTGGCAAACTACGGCTGTGCCCAGAATATATTTTGTCAAAATGAAAAAAGAAAAAGTGCAGTGTGTATGTGTGTGTTTTTGAGAGCAAGATCGTCACCAACTATGTAATTGCTAGTTATTTTGGATGACTCCGACAATTTTATTTCTTCTTGTTTAGCCTTTCTGTTGTAACATTTAAAAAAAGAAGAAAGATTTTTTTTTTCATTGCTGAATCTCTCCATCTCAAAGAGTTTTAAATTTCCAGTGTGTGTACAACCCTCTGTCAATGTATTATTTACAAATTAGGATGATTTTGGGAACAATCACATCTCAAAAACCCTGGCTTTGTATTGGGATATTGCAGCTTGGAAATGTCGGTGTAAAAATCTGTAGTCTTTATATTTTCCAACATATAAAATGCTCTATAGATCTGGTTTTGGTTTTTTTAAAAAAATAAAACAATAATAAAACACGGAACCACACAGCCCTATTGTAAAATGAATGTTTTTGCCTCTGATTTCGAAAGGTGCTACAATATTTCTTTTGAGCGGCTGGGAAGGCAGCTGGTATCGGGGAATTGCTTGAATTCTTATCGGATATCTATGCAAGAAAATAAAGGAGGAATACTGTCTTTTTTTCTATTTTATTGTTAAAAGAAAAAGGAATGGACCGCTGGGAAGTTTTGAAAGGGGAATTGAGCAATAGGTGACCCGCTTGTTAGTATAATAAAAGAGCTGTTTACACTTTTTCATGCGTTGAACAATTCCATAGTACTTGAAGAAAATGCTGTCATCTGAGGGTTTGCGGGGAGGCGAAAAGTATTGTCATTCAGGAACTAGATTATTTCTTTCCTGTCGCAAATAAAAGGTGTTTTTTTCAAACAATTTTGGACACTTGTGCATATGATGCTTGGAGGATGGAGGGAATTATTCTGCTATTTTTTAAAACAACAACACTGTTTTCTACTATGAAATGGCAGAACAATTTCCCATTGATTGCTGTCTATATCATTCCTTTGGCTTGTGTCACAAATCTCCCTGCATATGCTGACTCCTGAACTCTGTTTAATAAACCAGGATCACTGGCTTTTTTCAGCTGTCCCAGTGATAGCCACTGACTTTAAAAACCAAAAGTAAAGTTTCGTCAAAGATCGGTTTATTTAATAAATTAGGCTCACAGTCCTATGCATGCTTAGAGAGAAAAAAGTCCTACAGGACTTTTCTCTCTCTAAATATGCGTTGGAGTGCGCCTTAGATGTCTTAGAAGAGCCATGTCCATGGACAACCATCTGTCAGGGATGCTTTAGGGTGGACTCCTGCATTGAGCAGGGGGTTGGACTCGATGGCCTTAGAGGCCCCTTCCAGCTCTACTATTCTATGATCCTTCAACATATGTGTTTACATCTACATAGGGGAATGTTACCAGTACAAA
Source organism: Elgaria multicarinata webbii (assembly GCF_023053635.1). NCBI lineage: Eukaryota > Metazoa > Chordata > Lepidosauria > Squamata > Anguidae > Elgaria > Elgaria multicarinata. The sequence goes on along the minus strand of NC_086171.1, from coordinate 41,035,105 downwards.
AGTTGGGCCAAAGGAGGAATGGGGGAGGCAGAGCTCTCTGAAGAAATTGGCATGATTATAAACGTAAAAAACATGTGTCTTTAAGGAACATTTATTTTATCCGAAATGGTATTGGTACTAAACTCTCTGCGCCTTCTGTCATTTTCCCATTTTCATTTAACTGTTGATTCAAAGTGAACACCTTTTTTTTTAAAAAAAAGACTTCTGTTTAAAACAAGCAGTTTTATTCTCAGAAGGGTCTTCCGGACTGCACGAATGCTGTTGCACAGAAGTGAGAAGGAATTCCACCATCTGGCCAGCCTGGCCCCGCCATCTTTTCATCTAAAAATTCCAGGGGAAGTGTTGACCTACTAGGAGGCCCAGAGAGACCGCCGGGGTGGGGTGGGGTGGGCTCTGTAAATGCAAGGCGGTTGCGTGTGATTTCCCAATCCGCTAGGTGGAGGCGTCGAGCTAGCCTGAAGAGGTGGAAAACCTGCCTTGAAAGACCTTGATGAGAAAACTCAGCTGCTCCTTTGAAAAGCTTGTATTGGAAATCGCCACTGTCCCTTTGCCCATCAATACAGGAAGGAGAGGATTGCATGTGAGCCAAGAGGCCGGCAAAAATGGCTGGCTGAAAAATATCCCTTTTTCTTCGATGCAGTGATAACAACAATAATAACAATAATTCAATTTATATAAATATTTATTCAATTCATATCCAACCTTTCTCCCGTTAGGGAACTCAAAACTTGTTCCCTGGAGGTAGAAGGTGGTCTCCCCAACTAGTCACTGACAGGGTCCAAAGCTGCTTTGGTCGCTGCATCCTTTGCCTTCAAAGGATGCCCTGGTTCAACCCTTCTTAGCAGGGGGGGTAGGAGACAACGTGTGTGTGGTTTTCCAGATGTTTGTCGACCGCAGCTTCCCTCAACCCTAGACATCGTAGTCAACAGTGAGAGAAGAGGGCCATCACAGACAATGAGCTCCATCTGACAAGCGTTTTATTGCACACTCATGACTGGGCACACATTGATTTCTTGGAAGTCCCTCCCATAATGTCTTCTGCCTCCCGCGCCCCTTCTCGCCTTTCTTGCGCTGCTAGAAAAACCAGAAACAGTACGGTTGCTGCTCTCTCCTGCTGTGTGGGGCAGAAGCAGCGTGAACACAACGCCGGACTGCATGGGCCTCGTGCTCATTGTTTACTTCCTGTTTTCAAACAGGAAGTAACTGAAAAACTTCCTGACTGTTAGAGCAGTACGACAAAGGAATCAGTTACTTAGGGAGGTGGTGGGCTCTCCCACACTAGAGTCATTCAAGAGGCAGCTGGACAACCATCTGTCAGGGATGCTTTAGGGTGGATTCCTGCATTGAGCAGGGGGTTGGATTCGATGGCCTTGTAGGCCCCTTCCAACTCTGCTATTCTATGATTCTATGAGCAAAGAAACCAGGAGCGGAGAAGCCACGGTAGCCAGCGTTTTCCCCCCAGGTGTGATGGAGCTTAATATTTGGGTAGGCCACCCATTTCCTAGAGCAGGGCTGGGCAGAAGGCAGATCTGGATGGACTGGTAGATCTCTGGGTGGCTGGCAAAGCCTTCTGACTCTGAACTATGTTAACAGAGGGCTGCAACAAAATCACACATGCCCCCAACCAAATTCATAAATCTGAAATGAAGAAAGCTTTGGGGGTAAACAGGATCAGAGGCAGTAGGCCTATGTACACCAGTTGCTGGGGAAGAAGGAAAGAAGGGTGCTATTTCACCCACGTCCTGCTTGTGGGTTTCCCATGGGCCACTGTTTGGCCACTGTGTGAACAGGGCTGGACTAGAAGGACCCCTGGTCTGATCTAGCCATATCAGGCATCTACCCCTGAAACTGCACTTTTCCGCAGCGTTCTTTTACCACGATTTTTTTCGGTGCTCCAAGATCACCACGTTGTTTCCCAGCCTGTCAGTGGTGGCCTCGTTTCAGGTTAAGCCAGTAGGCATTTGCTAGGGGTAGATGCAACTCCCAGGGTAAGTCCATGTAAACGTGGGGTGGCAGGGCAGGGGGGCGGTCTTGACGAGCCCAGTGGCTGCTGGCACTGCAGTTTTCTGGCCAGATAGCCCGTGCTCCCTCCTGCCGTCTGAATGTATGGTTCCCACTTCGCAGCGGCGTTGTTGCGGGGTTTTGAGGGAACCCAGTTACAAGGCGGCAACGTACAGACACACACACAGGGGGAGAGATTGGGGGGATCAGCCATCTGGACAGCCATCTGTCAGGGATGCTTTAAGGTGGATCCCTGCATGGAGCAGGGGGTTGGACTCGATGGCCTTGTATAGCAGAGTTGGAAGGGGCCTACAAGGCCATCGAGTCCAACCCCCGGCTCAATGCAGGAATCCACCCTAAAGCATCCCTGACAGACGGTTGTCCAGCTGCCTCTTGAAGGCCTCTAGTGTGGGAGAGCCCACAACCTCCCTAGGTAACTGATTCCACCGTCGCACTGGCCAGATTCTATGATTCTATGATCTGACCTAAGCTAAAATAGCTGTATTTAAGGTTTTTGTCAGATGTTTCCCATTGCCAGGCTTTCAAACTGAAAGCACTCCCCCCTTTTTTTCTTTCTGGGGCGTTATATATCCAAGATGCTTCCCTACTCATACTTCAGTCTTGGCATAAGGCAGCACTTGAAAACAATCCCAATGTTACCCTTTTATTTAGAGCTGTGGCATTTTTCTGGCTACTTCCTCCTCGCTCCCCTTCTCCTGCATCTTTTTCGCTGCGCGAGAACAATGCTTCTCTCTCCGTTCCAGCCTTGCCCATCTCCCACCCCCGCCCCGACTGCAAACATGGTAGCTAGGAAACACTTCTGCAACCGGATCTGCAGCGTGAGCCCTGGGTGGATGTTTGTGGGAATTACCTCCCTTTTTTGCACTGGAGCCAAGATTTTCCTTTTTCTGTTCTTTGCACCCTTCACTGACCCCTAAATATTTCCTGCATGGATTGTCAGTTTTTACTAGGCCACCCCCTAGGCGTACAAGTACAAGTCAGCCTGCATGCAAGCCTGTCTTTGACAGCTACCTCCAAAGTATGTATGCATTCAACTTTTCACAACAATGGTAGTTTACTCCAATGGTGAACTCTGTGTGTGAGAGAGAGACAGACAGACAGACAGGGATGGAGTGACGTATGAGAGACAGTGTGGCGTAGTGGTTAGAGTGTTGGACTGGGAGTCAGGAGATCCGGGTTCTATTCCCCACTCGGCCATGGAAACCCACTGGGTGACTTTGGGCCAGTCACAGACTCTCAGCCCAGCCTACCTCACAGGGTTGTTGTGAGGATAACATGGAGAGGAGGAGGATTATGTACGTCGCCTTGGGTTCCTTGAAGGAAAAAAGGTAAGATATAAATGTAATAAATAAATAAATATAATGAATACACTCAGACCCGAGTTTAAATCCTTGCCTATCCACACCCAGAGGCCAATTGTGTGGGGACTGAACGTGTGGGTGCATGGAAGGGAGGGTCACGCCCATTGTTCCTGAGCTCTGTGCATTTATCTGACACACACACACACACACACTTGTGAAAAGGGCTTCTTTCTCTCAGCCTAGCCTACCCCATAGGATTGTTGTGAAAACAAGGGGAGAGGTAACCCCATCACATCTGCCTACCTTCAGTTCCTTGGGGAAAGGGAGGGATACCCAAGTGGTGCATACATTTAAGCCAGCCACCTGCCTCTTTGTGCTGGTTTTCTTGCATTTTCTGGAGAGTAAGTGGAAGGGGCTATGGACTATATATATATAGGGTGACCATATGAAAAGGAGGACAGGGCTCCTGTATCTTTAACAGTACTGTAGAAAAGGGAATTGCAACAGTTGTCAATTGCAGTGGGTGAAATTCCCTCTTCATCACAACAGTTAAAGCTACACTAGCTATAGTAGAGTGGCCAGATACAAAAGAGGGCGGGGCTTCTGCAACTTTGTTGATGAAGAGAGAATTTCACCCTCTTCAATTGACACCTGCTAAAATTCCCTTTTCTACATTACAGTTAAAGATACAGGAGCCCCATCCTCCTTTTCATATGGTCACCCTATATAGAGAGCGAGAGAGAGAGAGGGGAGAGGAAAGAGAGAGACAGATGTCTGCTTGTGTGTTTGCACAAGTATAAAACCCCAACCCTTAAATTACAGCCTTAAATATCTCTCTGAAAGCTAAATTACAGCGTGTCAGGAGCAGAAGAGCAGGGACCTCTACAATGGCAGGGATTTGCTTTGGTGTGTGTGAGTGAAAGAGAGAAAAATATTTTTTTTAAAAATGGCTGAAACAGGAGAGGCACACCTCGAGGGAAGGCATAAAAAGAAAACCCACTAAGACAGGCCCCTCTGTGCAATGACAAAGTTGTTATTCCCCCACACCTCCCCAAAGCAAGGAGACGCTTCCTGGTGGTCTCTGCGCATTATCTCTGGCTTTTTCTCCACAGTAAGAAAACCTCCTGTGGTCTGTGGTGCGAGCCAAGCTAGGCAGGCAGGCGAGCTGAGGTGCCGGGAATAGAGCTCTCGGATTTCGAGTTTTCCTTAAATGTCCTTGGGTTTTCCTCTCTGAGTGGAGTGATTCTTATCTTTGTTTCTTCCCCCCCCCTTTTCTCTTTTAAAGTTTAATTGTGTCAACTAACCAACAGCTCTCCTGCCAATAGGTATTGTAACACCCTCAGGAGCTGAGTAGGAGGTCAACATTAGGGTGACCAACTGTCAGGATTTCCCCGGATTTGTCCTGGTTTTTGTTCTTTCCATAGTGTCGGGGGATTTTCTATAATTTTCAATAATGTCCTGGAATGACACACCTTCCCCTTTAAGGCTGCCATTAGTATGGCAGGAGGGAATGACATGCTTTCTTGAGGCACGTCATTCCCCCACCCCGAGCTCCAATTGAGGTCTTAAAGGGGAAAGTGGGTCATTCGTGGACATTATAGAAAAGGCCCCAATTGGAGTGGATGGTGGTGGTGCAGAATGAAATCCTTTCCCCTCCTCCACTCCAATCGGGTTCTTTAAGGTGGCGGGGGAATAACGTACTTTCTGCAGGACTCAGAAAGCTGCTTCCCCACACACACACTAGGTGTCCTCTTTTTTGGTTTCCCAAATATGGTCACCCTAGTCAACACGAAAACTCCCACTGCGATTGGCTGAGCTGCCCTTTTGTCACAGAAGGTTGACACAAGGAAGGCAGAAGAGTATGAGTTCCTCCAATACCAAAGAGAAGCAAATGCTTCCGTTTCCTCCTTCCTCTTTTGCCGTTTTCCCAGCGTTGAATTTTAGACTGTAAGCTAATTGGTGCTGAGACCTGTTCTATTGTACAATGTAAAGCCCCATACACATTGATGCACTAGAGAAATAATAAATAATCGTAACAGGCTTTGCTCTATAATCTATACCATGAGGGGAGTGAAGGGTAGCCATGCTTAGAAGTATTTTCAGCATCACGTTCCTCAATTCAATCCTCTCCTCTTTTTTCCTTTCCTTTTTTGAATCTATCTTGCAGGCCTGGTGTGTAAACAGGTGTGTAAATATAAAACAGCTCCATTTCATTTTTATTCCTTTTTGTTTTTTTTAGCTAATTGCTTGAATGACTGGAGATAGGAGTCATGTCCAAATAGTACTCTTGGTTATGCTGGTTAAGAAGGGATTCCTTTCATTTCATTTATACATTTTCTTTTGTTATTTTCCCTCTAAAAACAGGTCCAGGTGAAGTACACCATTTTAATAATAATAATAATAATAATAATAATAATAATGTATACAAATAGTATTTTTTTAAAAAAACCATGTATGCTTACACACACACACAGAAGAACTGTACGTAAAAGACCTTTGGCAACAAAAGCAGTTTTTATGCGCTGGCCAAAGTTGTGGCACGATCATCCTCTCTGGAGACGCAGTTCTAAAGGGGCAAGGATGCCATCACCAAGAAGGCCCTGCTCTCTCCCCAAGATAAGGGAGGGAAAGTTATAGCAGAGTCTCTCCAACCAATCTATATATGCTGAAAGATTCATAGGGCAAGCGTGTTTCCCCCACCCCCGAAATATGCCTGAAAGAATGATTTGATTCTCCCACTCCAATAACTTCCCACATCAACATGGCCGTGCATTGAGAACAGCTTTGGAAGCCTTCTTTCAGGTGCCCCCATCTGCTGAGATGAGGTTGGGGTGGGGGGCAACTTCTTGTAGTGTATAGGAGCTTATCCCCAGGGAGGATCACCGGATGCCACCACAGCTATCAAATGAGAAGGCCATCTCCCCACCCACTGCCCCCAGATCTTTCAAGCTTGTGAGATATTTCATGCCGGATGTACTTAATTCTGCTCTTTTAGCGAGGAGAGTTTTGTTTGATACTGCAGTTTATGTGCACCAGCCCAGAGATACTTATTGGAAAGCCATCTGTCAGCGATGCTTTCAGGTGGATTCCTGCATTGAGCAGGGGGTTGGACTCGATGGCCTTGTAGGCCCCTTCCAACTCTGCTATTCTATGAGTCTGTGAAACAAGAAATCGGGAGCATGTGGCCCTCCAGCTCAGTTTGTCAACATCAGCATTAAGTTATGCCCTGCTAATTGTTGTAGACCAAACTGCATAGGAGCAAGGGGATAGTAAAACATTGGCAGTCATACAATTATTTATTTGTTTATTTCTACACCACCCAATAGCCGAAGCTCGCCCTTCCTTCATTCCTTCCTCTCTTTCTCTCTCCCCTCCCCCTCTTACAGAGCTAATATAGTGGCTAAGAACCCTATGAATGTGCAAAACAATGCATATACTAGATCACATGAGAAAAGGCCCAATAAAGGGTGTTTGTTTTCTGTCCTGATTGGCAAGGGTGAGATTTCTTTATTTCCTTGCAAGCTCAGGAATTTAATGCCTGAGGGTGAAGTGAGAACACCCAGTGTGTAAATACGTCATTTTAGTGCTGTCAGTTCCTGCTTCACTTATGCCCAATTTCCAAAGAAATCTGACTGTGGGTCAGAGACAATGGGATGAAAATGCAACACTACCAGGCTCTCCTTAGGTGGTTGTGAAGGGCAGCTCTTTGTATGGTCAGCAGACAGAAGGAGAAAGGTTGATGGTGGCAGTAGTGGGATAAGATGGGTGGGATAAAGAAGAGCCCCTTAAGGCCTTTCAGGGGTAGGGAAAATACCAGCAAAACTGTTTCCTTCAGGAAAGGCATACAACAAATTGTAAATGTTTCTTCCCTCTCCCATTCCAGCCGTCCTGCTGTTTTGGTGTCTTTTCCACACACGCTGTCTAAATGCAGAATGTAAGCTCTTGATGGTAGAGACCTGCATCTTGTTTTGTTACTCTGTAAAGGTGCCTTGAACCATGACAATGCTATAAAAATGGGTAAAATTAAAGTTAATTTTTACAGTGTGTTTTCTCAAAAAACTGAGGGAGCTAGGCAGTCATCCAGTACCAAGATACGGAAGAGCTGAAATAAAATTTGACTCAACTTCAATATTGGGGCGAATTTTGGAGAATTTAGAATTGCCATTTTCAAATTTGATTTTGAGATACACTTTAAAAAGGGGGGAATCTTAAAACTCACCAATAATACTTGAAGCCAGGGATCCTGTTAATTAACTTGCCATGTTCCAGTACAATACACCTTAAGTTTCAAGAAGTCTTGAATGCATCATTTGAGACGTTTGTTTGCTTTTGTACATTTTCAGGCAAAGCTTCAAGGTTCAATATATAATGGCTTACAATCCAAAAGACACAGTGCAAAAGGAAAGGGGCATGTGGAGGGTAGAGGAAAATAAGCAAAATGCAGGTACTAGAGCCAATATAGGACACTATTTGCAGAGTGGCAACTGGTTGAAGCTGATGGAGGGGACCTCTCTTTCTCTCGCTGTACAAGGAATAAAATTAACAGAAAACAAGCTTTGAACTTTGGAAGCAAATAAGAGGCGCGTTTTCTTCCCTCAAATTCGTTTCTCTGGATCAGCCTGATCCAACGAGGGGCCTTTCACACAACACAGAGAGGTGTGCTCAAACCCAGCCAAATTCATGTTCATACTTCACATTTTCAGGAGCACGCTTTAACCATCTTAGGTGCCTTGTGCGAAGCAACGTGTGCCTAGCATTTCAACAATGGCAGGGCCCGGGGGATAGAGTTATCTCTGGTTCCTTTCTTCCGCTTCGAGTGCTTAAAACTCTTGCTCAAACGCCTGTTCCAGCTGTTCCCCGTAGCTCTCCAGTGATTCTCCTCTAAAAGAATGGGTGTGGCCGATGAAGGGGAGGTTTCCACATTGGTAAGGCAGTACACTATTAAATTACCTTGCTTTTGGACATGCCCCCTTCTGTCAGAGGTAGCACAGCAACCGACAGTGCCAAGAGCTAGGGTTGGACAGTGTTCTGCGAGGTGGTGTCCGGGGGACTCGAGGGACAAGAGGAAAACGCACGGCCTGGGCTTGAAAGCAAGGTAAGCAGTGCTTTTGAAAAGCTCTTTGTTTCCTTGACAGGGAGCACAACTTCCTTCCTTCGCTGTGAATCGTTTGGCCATGGGGCCTGGACTCTGGGCAGGGCGCAGGGCATTCAGCATCTGTTGCACCTTGTAAAGAAACCGAGTCTGTTAGAAGGACTCCAATTCAGGACGCCGAAGCAGCTGTAGCATCCTTAGAAATGGACGGGCTTAGCTGGAATAAATCTTTCCAGGGAAAGGACTAAAAAATAATCTTTGTCCTAGGGACAGCTTGATCTGAAGAGGGTGCCACGTTCCGACTGTTTTTCCTGTCGGATTTTGTAGCGGCAGACCCACCTTTATGGTAGCCGCCCCACCTTTCGAGTGTTGCATGACAGGCCGAAATGCAGGAGGTGCAGACCGTACCCCTTTCCCAACCTCGAAGGGGGCAACGGCGTTTGAATTTCCGCCTGCCGTGCCACTGAGAAAGGCGCACAGATTTTGCCAAGTTGAGTCAAGGTCAGGGAAAAAATGGGCGGCGAATCTTGACAGAAGATTTGCAAAAGTATTGTTTTTCGCACCGTTGGACATCTTGTTTTGCAGACGTTCCGTGGCTGGGGCGGTGGGAGATCGTTTTGCAAACCAACGTTACATATGGACATATTTCCTAGGCAATCGCTAGGTTTGTCTTCCAACTGGCTAGTACAGTATAATTGCTTTGACTTTCGCACACCAAGTCATTATCTCTGTTTTGTTCAATGCGGGTGACTCATTTGACTTGCGGCAGGAGCAGGTTTTAATTTAAAGTTTGGTGTTCTGTACAATTGTTTCTCACGGAGTGGAGTTCGATCCGGATTTTCTTGATAAAGAATCCCTGTAACCTACCCAACTAATAGGTTGACCAAATATCACAACTTCCCTCTCGTGTCTTTAAAATATATGAAAAAATATATATGGCTGCCTAAATACAATTTAAAGCGTTCTCTACCCTTGCTTTTTGGGAGGTGGTTGACTCCCCGTCATCCTTGTGTACGCCGTATTAATTTGAGATGCAAAACAAGCCCATGAAGCATTTAGCTTCAGGATTACACTAGGTAGTAGGGGAGGGGGTGGAACTGTGTGAACCGTCAGAAAAAATTCCAAAATTCATATTAGCGTGACACTGTGATTAGGGCAACCAAAAATGTGCAAGCTTTCAAGCTCTCCAGAGCTCCTCATCAGACGAGTTGTTACGAAAGGCCTGTAGGTGTCTTTTAAGGCAGTCCTGGCTAAGAACGTGAATTGTCTTAATATAGAAAAGAGGAAGTTGGATGTATTTATTTTTTAACATGGGAAACCTTTTTTTTTCCTTTTGTTAAAGATAATATTGACAAAAGGTGTGTGCAATTTCCCCACAGTGAATAAGGCCGAGTTGGGCAGGTCATCCGTTGTGCTGCAGGCCGCAGACCAATTTTAGGTAAAGCTATCACTGGTGGTTCTGCTAGCCTTCCACTGCCAAAAATTCCTTCAACAAAATGGCAGCAACACATCCATATTTAGCATTTAGCTGTATAGACCATGAAGGAGATACATTTCAGCACTGGTGAGAAAACGCTGCTGAGAAGATGTATGTATTGCCGCCATCTTTGCTGAGGGAACTTTCTGGCAGTGGTGTGAATGGATCAACCCTGGTGAGTTTGTTGTAGCTGCCAGATGGAAGCCATTTTTCTGTTGCTCTGTGTGGCAGCTGTGTTACCACAAGGTGAACAAAGATGCCATCCTATAATTTGGGACAATTTCCAGCCATTTGTGCTGGTGGGGAGAAAAGAAAGGATGGTGTAGGTGTGAAAAGAATTGCCCCTAATGCTGGGCAATTAACTGCAATGGCTCCATGAGCTCAAAGCAAGGTACGTGGGGCAGCATTTCTCACACTGATGCCTTCCAGATGTCTTGAATTACAACTCCCATCATCTCCATCCAGCTGGCTGGAGGTGATGGGCATTGTAGTTGACACATCCAGAGGCTGGGGAAGACTGACCTGAGGAGCACCCCCTTTTATGCTCACAACAAACCTATGAAGTGGGTTAGGTTGAGAGATTTGACTGTTGGCTTTTGCTAGATAGATTTTTGATATAACGTGCAGCTCACTCCCGAGTTTCACTGCTGAACTGGCATTTGAACCCAGATCTCCTTGACCCACTATACCACGCTAGCTCTTCACAGTACACGAGCCACGAACTCCCCCCGCGACTCTTAAAGAAGCCATTTGGGGCATTTTCAGACGGAAGGCCCTTAGGTGCTGCCAATCAAAAAGCATTGCCCAGTTATCCCATCTTCTCCTCCTTAATACTTTTGTAAACAGAAAAATATATATATATACAGAAGAAGCTGTGGCAAAACATGAGGGAGAGTGACAAGGGGAAAACGTTGCTGTCCATGAACAAGGCAGGGAGGCATAAAAACCTCACCTGCTGGAAGCATCCTGCCTAAAGCAATACAGGGATAGTAGTACTGACCTACCTTCCAAGGTTGTTTGTAAGGTTTTGTGTCTAGGTAATCTGGTTCTTAAAAACTGATTTAGGGGCGGGGCTTCCTTCCAGCGCAGGGTTCTGTTGGGAATCCATTCCTTGGCATCTCTGTTTGAAGAAACCAAAAAAAAATCTTGCCCACTTTCCTAGAGCATAGTTCATCGTTTTGGAAACATTTGGAAGTGTCTTGGTTGTGATGGTATCCCTGTACCATGCGGGTTCTCTCTTCCTGATTGTATCATGAACAATGGGCATCTGTGGGTCTACACAGCTCTTGCTTACAGTGAGGTGCTGCAGACAGCAGTAGTGCTGTGCTAAGTTTTGGAGTGTAATGACCACCCCCATGGCTCTACCCCCAAGGACAACCTATACCCCTACTCCCAGGACTATGTCCTGTTTCCTATTATTTATGCTCAAAGGATCTAACACTCTGGTTTAGGAACTCCGTCATAAAACACAGACATCCCAAAGCAAACTGCTACAATTACATTTAGCAGGCAAGACTTCCATCCTATGCCATGCATGCAATACATAAGAGTAAAGTTCCATTGAACTCAAATGGTGCTTTCTTCCGATGGCGTATTTGATTCAACACACTGAGCTATAACCAAATATCTTGGGCCAACTGGAATGCAGTCTTTAGCTTTTCATTAGAAATGCAAACAGAGTGTCGCCGATTAGATTGTTAGCATGAAGTAGGCATTCCATCAAAGGAAAGAAGATTTCAGCCTCTACTTGGCTATTGCCCTCATTCTGGTTGGCCACTGTGTGAACAGAGTGCTGGACTAGATGGACCCTTGGTCTGATCCAGCAGGGCTCTTCTGATGTTCTTATGTTCTCTGACTTCCCCGAGGTTAATCTGTCACAAACAGCAAAACTTGAAAGCCTCGTTATCATCTCTTTCACTTCGGAAGCAAGGAGGCTCTGTCAATGACCCTGATATTCTTAGAGATAATATCATTACTCCTGCCTCTGAAAAAGTCCCAGAGCTAAAGCCCTAGGCCCTGCCCCCTTTGCTACACCACTGGCAGAGCGTTCGTTGGAGTGCCGCGCTTCGTTTTCCTTTTTCAATCAGGATCTTTGCACCCTTGAACACAGCAGTACAAGCGCCAGCCCCAGGTGCTACTGTGGGCAGGAGGGTGCTGCAGTATTCATGTCCTACTTGTGGGTTTCCTACAGGCAGCTAGTTGGCCACTGCACTGTGCGAAGCGTGGCTCTTCTTACATTCAAGGCCCATCGCCATAAGGAAAGGAGAGATCGCGCAGGGCCGTGTCTATACGATGCCACTTTGCCTCCCCATTTCCCTGAAACTCCGCAACATCACTACTGCGAAACGGGAGTGATAGAGTTACGTGGCAGGAAAGCCTTTTTCAGCTAGTACCTCATCTTTTTTCCCCAGTGGTGGGGGGGAGAATCAGATTTAGTTTGGGGGGGGCACGGATGATCCTAAAACCTTTGCCCCATTTTGAATGGAGGGCAGAGGCACGCTGTGACTTCAGGCAAGCCCAAGGATGCATTGCCACTCGCTAGGTACCTGGGATGCTTCAGAGCAATTGGAAAAGTCACAGTAAAACCACACCGTGAAAAAACGCGGTTTCGGGGCGGGCAAGGAGGAGAAATATTGTTGTTTTACACTTTGAATGTTTTTAATTTTTGTGAACCGCCCAGAGAGCTTCGGCTATTGGGCGGTATAGAAATGTAATAAATAAATAAATAAATAAATAAAAGCCCGACTTAGCGGCTGTGTCATTTAAACAATGTGCCATTGCGCAACCATGACTGGGTATACAGGGGCATATAGCCAAGCCACAGGTCTCGCCCACACAGCCATCGCCCAGTCAGGATCAGGGGGAAAGGACTGTGCGGTAAGGATCCTGCTTGACAGCCCCGTTGTTGCGGTGGCAAATATTTCAGCAGTGCCGTGAGATGCACCCTCCGAAAAGCACTTCGGAGTTTGTCGCTACTGAAGTACTTAAAGAGCACCTTGCATGCAAGCTTTTTGTGTTTATTTTCAATTCCAGAATCCAGTTTTGGTCTGATTAAACCCCAGAGAGAAGCAATTTGCAGGGCGTGTTCTAGCTCGTTGCTGCTGGTACCAGGCAAACCCATCTGGGCTTTCTTTCCTTGCTGAAACGGGAAAAGCCTAATCCACCTTTTTCTTTCCTTCCTTCCTTCCTTCCTTCCTTCCTTCCTTCCTTCCTTCCTGCCTTCCTTTCCTGCCTTTCTTGCCTTTCTTCCTTCTTTCTCAGAACTGGCTGATATAGCTCCCAAGACATTATTTGCCAAGGACATCATGGTAACCGTTGCTAAAGCTTCCACGTTAGGGTTTGAGGTCTGCAGGTTTCAAAACAGAGCCGATTCTTTTGCTTTCAGGCAAATCCCCAACGGGGAGGCAGAATAGGCGGAGGGACATCGCCATTGGAAGGTGAAGGCAGGCTGCAATTCGTGGAGAGATTTCGACAGCAACCAACACTGCCCCACATTTGAAAAGGGAGAGGCAATCTCATCACAGCCTACCTCTCAGGGTTGTAAAACGGGGAGGGGGAGGGGGATTATGTATGCCACCTTGAGTTTCCTGAAGGAAACAAGGCGTGGTATAAATACAATAAATAAATAAATCCCATGCGACAAAAGGATGCTGAAATCAAAGTCTTTTATGTATAGCCGCTCTGACAGGGGTGGTGGGGGTGGTGGCAGCAACTGTACCAGAACATCTCGTAAGGCAAACCATTCATTTGTATTTTCTTTTACTCAGGGCCGGTGCTACCATATAGGCGACTCAGGCGGCTGCCTAGAGCGCCAAGGTAAAGGGGGCGCCGAACGCCACACCCGGAAGCCACTCTCCCACAGCGGCTCTGAGAGGGCGGCTTCCGGGCAAGCCGTTCCAAAGCCGCTGCCCCACCCCAGCATTCTGGCTTTGCATTCTGGCGCCCACCCAGCTGAAGTGAAGCCACACCCGCCCGCCCCCCAGCATCCTGGGTGGGCACCCAGCTGAAGCAAAGACAGAACACTGGGGGGGGACGGGGGGGCTTCGGAACGGTGCGCCCGGAAGTCGCTCTCCCAGAGTGGCTTCCAGCCAGGCGTGCCATTCCGAAGCCGCCCCGCCACCCCAGCGTCCTGGCTTTGCTTCAGCTGGGCGGGCGAGATGGCGCCCCGCGCCCAGGTATGCTGGAGTGGGGGTGGGTGGGTGAAAGCAGCTCACCTGCCTAGGGTGCAAAATAGTCTGGCACCGGCCCTGCTTTTACTCTGTATATCTACTCCATGATGCCTGTACCCCACCTTTCTCAACAGTTTGCAAAACGAAGATCGAATTGTAATAAATCACAAAACACTCTAAAATCAATTTTAAAAAATTTGAAAAATGGAAAAAAGAGCAGAAAAAAACCCCAGGAAGCCAGAAGCTAAAAGTCCAAAATGTGGAACAGTACATATGGAAGAAACCACAGAAGACTTACAGGATGGGTTGAACCCTTCTGGGTTCAGCTTCCACCTCCCCCCAGGCCAGGAAGCCAGGGACATCGTTTAAGAAACAGAGGGGTGGCGGTTTTTGTGAACCGCCCAGGGAGCTTCGGCTATTGAATGGTATAAAAATGCAATAAATAAATAAATAAAATAATATCTTAGAACACCTGCTTTGTATGCACAAGGTCTGCCAAATCCCCGCTTTCTCCATTTCAAAGGCTCAGTCCCAAGCTACATGTGATGCCTCTCCCTAGTAAAGGTTGACATGAAGTGCAGAAAAGGGCCACTCAAATGATCAAGGGGCTGGAGCAACTCCCTTATGAGGGAAGGTCACAACAGCTGGGATTGTTTAGCTTGGGAAAAAGGAGGCTAAGGGGAGACCTGATAGAGGTGTACAAAATTATGGAGAATGTGGACAGGGAGACATTTTTCTCCCTCTCTCATAACACTAGAACCCAGGGTCATCCCACTAAATGGATTGGTGGGAGATTCAGGACAGTTATTGACCCTGCCAGGGACTGAACCTGCATGTGAGACACATCCTCTCAAAATACTAGAACCCAGTGGGCTCATCCCATGAAGATGAACGGTGGGAGATTCAGGACAAATAAAAGGAAGGACTTCTTCATACAGCTCATAGTTAGATTGCGGAATTCTCTACCACAAGACATAGTGATGGCCACCCATTTGGATGGCTTTAAAAGGCGGTTGGATAAATTCCTGGAAGAGTAGGCTATCAATGGCTACATGCTATCTTCAGTATCTGAGACAGTAAGCCTGTATACACCAGTTGCTGGGGAACATGGGTGGGAGGGTGCTGTTGCACCATGTCCTACCTTGTTGGTCCCTGACCGATGGCTGGTTGGCCACTGTGTGAACAGAGTGCTGGACTAGATGGACCCTCTGTCTGATGTTGTTATATCATTGCGTTCAGTAGGAGTTCCAGATTTTTGAGGGCCCTTGGGAAAGACATCCTCAATGCCCCCCCCCCCAAAACCCAGTGAGTTTACTTTCTCACCATCACTGTCACCAACTGCTCTCACTCCTCATCCTCTTTCTCCTTGTTGCTACTACTTGCTTGCTTGACAGCCAGGAAGCCAGTAGGCCGTGGCATCTACTCCTCCTCCTCCCCACTGCCATTTTCTGGGCCAGAGCGAGAGGCAGGTGAACAAGCAGGCCGCAGTGGTGAAGAGTAGGAGCTAATCCAGGGGGCTCATGTCAGTGGTCCCCTCCTGGCATGGGGCCCCTCGGTAACTGCCCAACTGTGCCCACTCTTGGCGCGGCTCTGATTGCACTAGCATTTCACTGCCCCACACCCAAACGAAAAACGATAAAGTAGAATGAGGGTGAGGCAGCAGAGAAACACTAGAATGGTGCTGTCGTACCAGGGTGTTCCCCCACCCCCAACTACCAGAGAAGTGCAGAAGTCAGTGTGGGTTAATGGCCCTCACTTTTCTCCACCTAACATGAACTTCGGATCTAAGACCTTGGAGAGCTGCTTGCCAGTCCAATGGACTGAATGGGTCAATGGTTCTGACACCGTGTAACGCAGCTTGGCATGTGCAGGGGGAAAAAGGAATTCTGAGCTGGGTTATTTATTAATGTTCTTGTTTTCAGACACGGCAGGGAGACAGCGGCTTAATATAATATGGGAACAATTTATGGATGGAGTGACTGGCGGAGCGAGGCAGTGTTGAAGCAACGGCTCGAAGGCAGGGGTGCAGAACTCAGGTCCAAAGGCCAAATCCTGCCCTCTTAGGTTCCCCCAAAAGTGACAGCTTCCCTTAGGCCCCCTCCCAAGCTTCTGATCATTTTGGTAGCTTCCCAGGTTTTCCCCCCATTCTAAAAAATTGAAACGCCTTTCCGAAAAGCTTAGCTATTGGCAGTGAGAAGTTCCAAGCTAAAATATGCTGGTATTTTGGCCCCGCCCACACTGGAAAGCGCGCCCCCCCTCCTCCGAGGGCTTCCTTTGAGGTGGAATCAGGCCCTCAAACTGAAAGAGGTTCAACACCCTGAGCTCCTGTCTCCCTGATTTTAGAAGACTGCTGGAGCAAGGGAATGCATGATTTGTCTAAAACTGAAGCAGGTCAGATGGCGAGTTTCATGTAGGGGCCCTTGACTCCCCTCCTCCCCCCACCCCATAACCCAAGAATTGGAAGGGATACAAAACTGGATGGAGAAGGAGGGTTCTTGGAGAGAACCGTTCTTGATCCGCTTGGCCCACGCTGATTTGGGAAGAGCTGGTGCTTTGTTTGAATGACAACTGTGGTTTGAGGATGGCTTTTGTTGTTGTTTATGCGTTCAGTTGCTTATTATTATTATTATTATTATTATTATTATTATTATTAATAATTTATTTATTTATTTATATAGCACCATCAATGTACATGGTGCTGTACAGAGTAAAACAGTAAATAGCAAGACCCTGCCGCATAGGCTTACAATCTAATAAAATCATAGTAAAACAATAAGGAGGGGAAGAGAATGCAAACAGGCACAGGGTAGGGTAAGCAGGCACAGGGTAGGGTAAAACTAACAGTAGAAAGTAACAGTAGAAGTCTGCACAACATCAAGTTTTAAAAGCTTTAGGAAAAAGAAAAGTTTTTAGTTGAGTTTTAAAAGCTGCGGTTGAACTTGTAGTTCTCAAATGTTCTGGAAGAGCGTTCCAGGCGTAAGGGGCAGCAGACGAAAATGGACGAAGCCGAGCAAGGGAAGTAGAGGCCCTTGGGCAGGCGAGAAACATGGCATCAGAGGAGCGAAGAGCACGAGCGGGGCAATAGTGTGAGATGAGAGAGGAGAGATAGGGCGGAGCTAGACAGTGAAAAGCTTTGAAGGTTAACAGGAGAAGTTTATATTGGATTCTGAAGTGAATTGGAAGCCAATGAAGAGATTTCAAAAGCGGAGTAACATGGTCGGAGCGGCGAGCCAAGAAGATGATCTTTGCGGCAGAGTGGTGAACAGAAACCAACGGACTGATGTGAGAAGAAGGAAGGCCAGAGAGAAGAAGGTTGCAGTAGTCCAACCGTGAAATAACCAGTGCATGAACAAGCGTCTTGGCAGAAGAGACAGACAAAAATGATCGAATCCTGGCAATATTATACAGGAAAAATCGACAAGATTTAGCTACTGCCTCAATATGAGGAATAAAGGAGAGCGAGGAGTCGACTCTTCGTGACTTCATGGACCAGCCCACGCCAGAGCTTTCTGTCGGCCGTCGCCACCCCTAGCTCCCCCAAGGTCAAGTCTGTCACCTCCAGAATATCATCCCTCCATCTTGCCCTGGGTCGGCCCCTCTTCCTTTTGCCTTCCACTTTCCCTAGCATCAGCCTCTTCTCCAGGGTATCCTGTCTTCTCATTATGTGGCTAAAGTACTTCAGTTTTGCCTTTAATACCATTCCCTCAAGTGAGCAGTCTGGCTTTATTTCCGGGAGTATGGACTGGTTTGATCTTCTTGCAGTCCAAGGCACTCTCAGAATTTTCCTTCAGCACCACAGTTCAAAAGCATCTATCTTCCTTCGCTCAGCTTTCCTTATGGTCCAGCTCTCGCAGCCATAGGTTACTACGGGGAATACCATTGCTTTAACTATGCGGACCTTTGTTGTCAGTGTGGTGTCTCTGCTCTTAACTATTTTATCAAGATTTGTCATTGCTCTCCTCCCAAGAAGTAAACGTCTTCTGATTTCCTGGCTGCAGTCAGCATCTGCAGTAATCTTTGCGCCCAGAAATACAAAGTCTGTCACTGCCTCCATGTTTTCTCCCTCTATTTGCCAGTTATCAATCAAGCTGGTTGCCATAATCTTGGTTTTTTTGAGGTTTAACTGCAACCCGGCTTTTGCACTTTCTTCTTTCACCTTCGTCATAAGGCTCCTCAGCTCCTCCTCGCTTTCAGCCATCAAAGTGGTGTCATCTGCATATCTGAGGTTGTTAATGTTTCTTCCTGCAATTTTAACTCCAGCCTTGGATTCGTCAAGCCCAGCACGTTGCATGATGTGTTCTGCATACAAGTTGAATAGGTAAGGTGACAGTATACAACCCTGCCGTACTCCTTTCCCAATCTTAAACCAGTCCGTTGTTCTGTGGTCTGTTCTTACCGTTGCTACTTGTTCGTTATACAGATTCCTCAGGAGGCAGAAAAGATGACTTGGTATCCCCATACCACCAAGAACGTGCCACAGTTTGTTATGATCCACACAATCAAAGGCTTTAGAATAGTCAATAAAACAGAAATAGATGTTTTTCTGGAACTCCCTGGCTTTCTCCATTATCCAGCGGATATTGGCCATTTGGTCTCTAGTTCTTCTGCCTGCCGAAAACAAGGAACTGTGGGCCCGGACACTGACCCACACGTGGGTCAGTGTCCAGGCCCACAGATCCTTGTTTTCAGCAGCCAGCATCACGCATCTGAATGCTCTACTATGGAAGAAGTGGTTGCAGGGACGGTGGGAAAAAAATGGAGAATAGCTTAGGATGCGGACAAGGCCTAAACCCCCAAACTTGAGAAACAGTGGCCTGGAAATATGTTCTTCACTTGCTAAAATCCCATTTCCCACTCAGTTGTTAAAAACAGCAAGAAGAAAGTAGCTTGAAATGTGTGGCCTAGATACTCCCTTTCACTGACAGAGTTAGCCACACTCTGGGCTTCAGGAATACGGTTAAGAGAGGGAGCAACAGCCGGATTGGTTCGGTCGATACTTCTTTTCCTGTGCTTCGGGCATCCCTTTGTTTATATGTAAAGCTGCCACCTGCCGAGTCAGGGACAGCTGGGCCAAAGGCAAGCAAGTGACTTCCTTGGGCAGGGCCAGTGTGCAGCTGTTTTGGCTTCTTCTACAGCTCTTTCGGCTGGGTTCAGACCCAGACAAAGAGGGAAGTGGCACTGAATTAAGTGGGACTCAGTTTCGCGTGAACGTGTTTAGAATCTGGCTGAGGAACAGCGAATATGCATAGAATCATATAGAATCATAGAATAGCAGAGTTGGAAGGGGCCTACAAGGCCATCGAGTCCAACCCCCTGCTCAATGCAGGAATCCACCCCTAAAGCATCCCTGACAGATGGTGGTCTAGCTTCCTCTTGAATGCCTCTAGTGCGGGAGAGCCCACAGCCTCCCTAGGTAACTGATTCCATTGTCATACTGCTCTAACAGTCAGGAAGTTTTTCCTGATGTCCAGCTGGAATCTGGCTTCCTTTAACTTGAGCCCGTTATTCCGTGTCCTGCACTCTGGGAGGATCGAGAAGAGATCCTGGCCCTCCTCTGTGTGACAACTTTTAAGTATTTGAAGAGTGCTCTCATGTCTCCCCTCAATCTTCTCTTCTCCAGGCTAAACATGCCCAGTTCTTTCAGTCTCTCTTCATAGGGCTTTGTTTCCAGACCCCTGATCTCTCTCCAGAGCTTATCTCATCAAGGGCAAATCATAGACACTCAATGGGAAACCAACATTCTTCTGAAGGAGAGAGCACCGACAGGCTGCAAGCTAAAATGGGCGGAGCGAAAAGAAGGCAAGAGAAAGTTGGCCCAGCTGGCATTGCGTCAGGAGCCACCTCAGAACTAGCCTCTCTGAAGTTTATGCATTTTGGGGAAAGGCTTTCCGTTCTCCTTGAAAGAACAATTGTCTCGCTTAGTTTGCATAGTTTTGCTTAGGGGGAAGGTTCCAAGAGATTAGACCCTCTTCAGGTGGGAAGAGATGTTTATTGCTCAAATAAAGCTTTGTGGATTACTTAGCAGGCCTCGGCATTGTCTCCCAAGAAGGCAGGAGGTTTCTGAGAAACAGACAATGAGTCTACCTTCTCATCACCATTGTTACCATCGGCTATTGCTCCTCCTCGTCTTTTCTCCTCATTGCTGCACTTGCGTACTTGACAGGCAGAGAGCCAGTGAGCAAGCAGACAGCAGCATCTGCTCTTCTTCTTCCCACCACCATTATCTGGGCCAAGACAGGAGTCTGGTGAACAACCACCTGACACTGATATTGCGTCCAGTTCTGGGCTCCACAATTCAAGAAGGACGCAGACAAGCTGCAGCGTGTTCAGAGGAGGGCAACCAGGATGATCAGGGGTCTGGAAACAAAGCCCAATGAAGAGAGACTGAAAGAACTGGGCATGTTGAGCCTGGAGAAGAGAAGATGGAGGGGAGACATGAGAGCACTCTTCAAAGACTTAAAAGGTTGTCACACAGAGGAGGGCCAGGATCTCTTCTCGATCCTCCCAGAGTGCAGGACACGGAATAACGGGCTCAAGTTAAAGGAAGCCAGATTCCAGCTGGACATCAGGAAAAACTTCCTGACTGTTAGGGCAGTACGACAATGGAATCAGTTACCTAGGGAGGTGGTGGGCTCTCCCACACTAGAGGCCTTCAAGAGGCAGCTGGACAACCATCTGTCAGGGATGCTTTAGGGTAGATTCCTGCATTGAGCAGGGGGTTGGACTCGATGGCCTTGTAGGCCCCTTCCAACTCTGCTATTCTTTGATTCTATGACACCCATTTCACAGATGCCAACTCATGGTGCTCTGGAAAATGCACACACACACTGGCAACCCACCCCCACCCCCAATAAACTGAGGCAACACAGACACACAGGGTCAAAGCCCACACCACACCAAATCCAAACCAACCAATCCAAAGGAGACATCCTTTCTAACTGGAGTCGCCCGGGAATTGAGCCTGTGACCACCCGCATGCAAAACGTGTGCTCCACCGATGAACTGCAACACCCAATCAGATGCCACCCTCCATTTAAGACTGTCTTTGGAGAGCATAAATGCATAAGAAGCCAGCAGCCAATATGCAGAGGCATGGAAGGCGCGCATGTTCTGAAGTAGCTCAGCTTGTCGTGATTATAACCTTTGGACCAGTACCGATAATTATAAATGTGCCTGGAGTCTCTTTGATGCGAGGTAAAAATATGTCCCTTTTGTCTGTTGACGGAGAAACTAATGAGAAGCCAGCTGGTGTCATTTTAACCGGAGTGGCTGCTTACGAAACCAGGAAGTGGGAGTTCAAAAAGGTGCCTATTTTGGTCTTTTGTTATGTAGTAATTGCCCGTTTTTAATGTACCTCTCCCAAACCAAGTCATCAAAGCCCACATCTTCCCACTGTTATGGAGAGTAGGAAAAGGAGAGCACGAGGAAAGACTTCTTCATAACATTGCTCTTTATCCTCTGTCTTTCTCCAGTTTGGGGAACATTCAGAAGGCTACACACACATACATACATGCATACATACTTAGAGCTTTTCGAGATGAGGCTTTTATTGTGCACTCAACATTCCTCAGTCATGGTTCTTTACAGGTGTCGTCATCGCTGTCCAGTTTCGCTTCCAATTTTTAAATTCAATTTTGCCTGGGGAGTGGAGCTGGGAACCGTCAGTATTTTTTGTGCAAGTGAAACAAAGCACGAGTCCTCACTAGTGTTGCTGTGTTATTCTGTTATACCACAGTGCCACCTAGAGGATATGTTGCAGTATGTATGGAAAGGTGAGAAAGGAAAATAATTCATGTAGAGCTCTGATCTTAATTCTGCATTGAAACTGGAAGTAGAAACAGCAAGTTAAAGAGCTGGGTCTAGAAAAGCTCTTAAATAAAAGCTTTCCCCCAGCTAACTGGGTACTCATTTTACCGACCTTGGGAGGATGGAAGGCTGAGTCGACCCGAGCCGGCTGCCTGAGAACCAGCTTCCGCTGGGATCGAACTCAGGCCGTGGGGAGAGTTTCAGCTGCAGAAACTGCTGCTTTACCACTCTGGGCAATCCCATGACAGCCATTTTGTGATGGTACCCATAACACCCGTACATTCCAAACATGCCTACTGACTGAAAAAGGTTGGAAACCCAGCTGCTTGTAATTTCTGTTATATTACTGTGGAAGGTTAAATGGTTGTTTGGGGAGCCCCTTGAATTAAACAAGAGAGTTTCGCCTAGAACTATATCACTTATAGTCCTGCTTGTCGGTTACCCAGGACTCTCATTGATTTAGGTGTTGGCTGGTGGCAGCTTGGCTGAATTTGGTGCTCGTGTTATCTTGTTCATAAATACCGAAACTTATTCCACTGCTGTTCTGCAAGTGACAGATCTATTAATACGTAGGCATGTACTTGACTTACATCATATCTTCCTATACTTGCTAGCTTAGAAAAAAGGTGTGTATAGGAAGAACTGACAGATCTGTACAAAATTATGCATGGTGCCTTGAAAGTGAGTAGGGAGAAGTTTCTCTCTTTTTCCCATAGTACTAGAACCCAATGGGGTCATCCCATGAAGCTGAATGGTTGAAGGTGGAGGATAGATTTAAAAAAGAAGAAGGACTTCTTCACACAGCACATAGTTAAGCTATGGAATTTGCTACCACAAGATGACAGGCCACCAGTGAGGGAGGAAGTAGCAGCCAGGCACCTCTCCACCGTGCCTGGGTCCAGCTCCAGCTGAGAGCCCCCTCCCTCCTGCTACCAACTGTCTCTGCAGAGGCCACCAGTGAGGGAGGAAGCAGCAGCCAGGCACCTCTCCACCGTGCCTGGGTCCAGCTCCAGCTGAGAGCCCCCTCCCTCCTGCTACCAACTGTCTCTGCAGAGGCCACCAGTGAGGGAGGAAGCAGCAGCCAGGCACCTCTCCACCGTGCCTGGGTCCAGCTCCAGCTGAGAGCCCCCTCCCTCCTGCTACCAACTGTCTCTGCAGAGGCCACCAGTGAGGGAGGAAGCAGCAGCCAGGCACCTCTCCATCGTGCCTGGGTCCAGCTCCAGCTGAGAGCCCCCTCCCTCCTGCTACCAACTGTCTCTGCAGAGGCCACCAGTGAGGGAGGAAGCAGCAGCCAGGCACCTCTCCATCGTGCCGGGTCCAGCTCCAGCTGAGAGCCCCCTCCCTCCTGCTGTCAACTGTAACTGCTGAACTTTCCAACTAAGATTGTAGTGCCTGAGTTTGCTTTCCTTTTCCCCCTCCTCCTCCTCCCTCCCAATCCCCTTTCCTTTTGTGTCATGTCTTTTAGATTGTAAGCCTGTGGGCAGGGACTGTCAAGAAATACTTTTGTAAGCTGCCGTGAGAGCCTTTTTTTGGCTGAATGGCGGCATAAAAATCCTAAAATAAATAAAATAAATAAATAAATAAATGTAGTTCCGGCCACCAGTTTGGATGGCTTTGAAAGGGGGGGTGGATAAATTCCTGGAGAATAATGGCGCAACCCTGTGTGCATTTAGGCAGGAAAAAAAGTCCTACGACTCCTATGTCATTCCTATGTCAGCCATTTCTGTCTGAAGGTGTGTTGGATTGCACTCTAAAGCTATCAACAGCTAATAGTCGTGATGGCTACATATTTATTTGGAGGCCGTATGCCTCCGTATGCCATTTGCTGGGATCAGAACAAGCACTCATGTTCTGCTTGTGGGCTTCCCATTGAGGCATCTGGTTTGCCACTGGGGGAACAAAATGCTGGAGTGGATAGGCCTTTGGTGTGATCCAACATAGCTCTTCTTTTCTTCTTATATTCTTATGCCATGGGAATACCACTACCTTGGGCAGACGCATGCTGCATACATGGGCAGAGTATACAATGTTCTAGCTATAGTGGGGAAATTAGATAGAGAACACCAACAAAACATAAGAGTAAAGTATACCACGAATATTGACAGAAAGAAAAGACAGCTCATAAATTATGGAACTCACTACCACAAGATGTGGTGACGGCCATCAATTTGAACGGCTTTAAAAGGGGGTTGGATAAATTCCTGGAGGAGAAGGCTATCCATGGCTACTAGCCCTGATAGTTGTGTGCTATCTCCAGTATTCGGGGCACCAAGCCTGTGTGCACCAGTTGCTGGGGAACATGGGTGGGAGGGTGCTGTTGCACCATGTCCTGCTTGTTCATCCCTGGCCGATGGCTGGTTGGCCACTGTGTGAACAGAGTGCTGGACTAGATGGACCCTTAGTCTGATCCAGCATGGCACTTCTAATGTTCTTAAAATGATACGCCTGTTGGATGAGGTAGGTTGTAGCGATGGAGTATTTTATGTTCCTCTCATGGAAGGTGCTGCTGTCCAGTTTTCAGGGATTCCCCTTTTCCCTAGTCACCAAAGCCTGCCCTATTCAGCAGGGTCCCCTGGCATTCTGTGTAGTATTTTCAGAGGGCGGGGCGTGCTGCTGTGGTGAGGGAGCAAAAAGTCCACATCTGCCAGCCCTGTTACATGTGACAAAATCTGGATCCAGCCCACAGTTAACTAGATTCAGTAGGCCCAGCCCAGCTGTAGCCAAGTGTAGTGTTGTTGTTGATTTAAAGGTATTTGCGGATGGTTAGTTGTACCAGAATGTGGCTGGTGATGTGTATTCAAACATGTGCCTCACTGAAAGTGATGCAGTGCAAATAGCTTCTGCACTGGGATCTACATCAAATTTACATCCCTGGTTCCAGATCCGGATAGGTAGATGAAAGCCGGCTTATGCACCGCTAGATCGTGGCATGGAGCTAAAAACAAGCAGGATAACATAATTCCACATACGGTTTCTCGTAGAGGTACCACACAAGGGCATTCATTTCCCTCGGTCTGATCCAGCAAGACACTTCTTATGTTCTTATCGGTTTTTGTACACCATTCCTAGCACCAGAGTGGCAAACTATTCCAATAGGGACCCTAACAACAGTAATAGACCAAGAAAAGGGAGTGTTTGGGAGTTACAGTTTGCCCCCCAAAAGAAGGGAGAGGTTGACTAGGGTCATGGCAAGGTATTATTTGGAGGCCAAGATGGCTGATCAGCTGGACAGTGGGGGGAAAGTGGCTGGGTTTCAGCGGGGCCACCCAGAGAGCAGCACGTGGGCTGCTGGTTGTCCATCTGTGCTGTGACCAATTTCTGTGGTTTGATGGAGAAGGTCTCTTGTTGGATTTAAGGTGCTGGGATGCTCAAAAGACTGTGGCTCACCTTTGTCCTACGATGTAGAACCAGTTCCTCTTTGCACCAAGCCCAGAGCCGGCCCTACCATTAGGCAGAGCGAAGCGGCTGAGTTTGGGTGTTGTGAAAGGGCCACAACGTGTTATTTAGATGATGATGGTGATGACGATGACGATGACGATGATGTTTTTACTGCCAGGGAGAGGAAGATGTGCTTGTGAGGTTTTCTGCGCCAGGCGCCAAAAATAACCTGGCTGGCCTTCAGTACCGCACACCTCGACTTGAGGGGAAGAGTGCTATTTGCTATTCTGCCTCAGGCAGCAAAATGTCATGGTCCAGCCCTGACCAAGACTTACGACACGTTCAGAAATATTATAGGCTTCAGCCTTTCTGGGCCCGACCCACTTCAGAACTCAGGTGGGAGGGGCTGCATGCTGAAATGCTCCCCTGCCTAAGAAAAACTCTTGGACTGCAAGAAGATCAAACCAGTCCATACTCCAGGAAATAAAGCCAGACTGCTCACTTGAGGGAATGGTATTAAAGGCAAAACTGAAGTACTTTGGCCACATAATGAGAAGACAGGACACCCTGGAGAAGAGGCTGATGCTAGGGAAAGTGGAAGGCAAAAGGAAGAGGGGCCGACCAAGGGCAAGATGGATGGATGACATTCTGGAGGTGACAGACTTGACCTTGGGGGAGTTAGGGGTGGCGACAGCCGACAGAAAGCTCTGGCGTGGGCTGGTCCATGAAGTCACGAAGAGTCGGAAACAACTGAACGAATAAACAACAAATGTAGAAACTAGCATGAAACTAGGCTACAACCTTTCTCCTTGACATGCTGGCTTTATAGAGGCAATGAGCGTTCAGAATCCGATTTCCTCGCCTCCAGTTTAAAGTGGTTTCAGCCCTGAGGGCGATACCACATGCTGTTTCTGAATTCCTCATTCAGGTCTGAATTCAGAATCCCTTAATCAAAGTAATTCAGAATGTTTGCACTGGGTGCTGTTCTCAATAAAGGCGTTTAAGGGATTGTGGCCATAATCCAGCATCCTCCATTTAGTCAGGCTTTAAAATTTACAGGTGTGATTTTATGAGTGAACTTTCTTCTAGGTATATCCTCAGGCATGGAGACCGAGTTTAGAACAGGGTGGGAAAGGCGTGGTTGAAGCTGAGGAAATACTCAGGAATTACATATGACAGAAAGCTGACAATAAAGTTGTGAAGTTGGGTGTACGTAACGATACTATTGTGTTCTCAGAGTAGTTTCTGGCCAACAAGGAAGAAAGAACATACTAGGTCTAAGGGGAGACGTGATAGAGGTGTACAAAATTATGCATGGTATGGAGAATGTGGATAGGGAAACATTTTTCTCCCTCTTTCAAAATACTAGAACCCAATGGGGTCATCCCATGAAACTGATTGGTGGGAGATCCAGGACAAATAAAAGGAAGGACTTCTTCACACAGCACATAGTTAAGTTATGGAACTCACTACCACAGGATGTAGTGATGGCCACCAATCTGGATCGCTTCAAAAGGGGGTTGGATAAGTTCCTGGAGGCAGAGGCTATCAATGGCTACTAGCCCTGATGGTTGTGTGCTAGCTCCAGTATTTGAGGCAATAAGTCTGTGTGCACCAGTTGCTGGGGAACATGGGTGGGAGGGTGCTGTTGCACCTGTGTCCTTATTCATCCTTGGCCGATGGCTGGTTGGCCACTGTGTGAACAGAGTGCTGGACTAGATGGACCCTTGGTCTGATCCAGCATCAGGGCTCTTCTTATGTTCTTATGTCCATTGGCGTTCCTGCCCCATGCATTTCCCAAGGGCTTTGGTTAAGGTCAAACAAGTTATGACTTTAAATACACCATTCAAGAATGTGCTCAGACCGGTTCCAGCTCTATGGTCATTAAAAAAAAAACATGACTAGTAGGAAAGAGATTTAGATTGGGGATACCCCCTTGTGATGTTTTTCTGCCAAAAATCCGCCCCTCCTATTTATTTTCTCTGATTGATTGATTGATTGATTGATGGTGTAAATAGATTTTTGGCAGGAAAAAAGTGTGGAAGGAAAGCTTAACGCACACACCCCTCCCCGTGCCATGGATCTCACTCAGAATGCTCCCTCCACAATCACTTTTTGTATGTAAAGAAAGAAACATGGCCTGTCTAGTTTGACTTTCGGGGCTTTTCCTTTTAAAAGTATAGCTTCCAAATCACGTGAGGTACTGGTTCCTCTCTATTCGGCCCTGGTCAGGCCTCATCTAGAGTATTGCGTCCAGTTCTGGGCTCCACAATTCAAGAAGGACGCAGACAAGCTGGAGCGTGTTCAGAGGAGGGCAACCAGGATGATCAGGGGTCTGGAAACAAAGCCCTATGAAGAGAGACTGAAAGAACTGGGCATGTTTAGCCTGGAGAAGAGAACATTGAGGGGAGACATGATAGCACTCTTCAAATACTTAAAAGGTTGTCACACAAAGGAGGGCCAGGATCTCTTCTCGATCCTCCCAGAGTGCAGGACACGGAATAACGGGCTCAAGTTAAAGGAAGCCAGATTCCAGCTGGACATCAGGAAAAACTTCCTGACTGTTAGAGCAGTACGACAATGGAATCAGTTACCTAGGGAGGTTGTGGGCTCTCCCACACTAGAGGCATTCAAGAGGCAGCTGGACAACCATCTATCAGGGATGCTTTAGGGTGGATTCCTGCATTGAGCAGGGGGTTGGACTCGATGGCCTTGTAGGCCCCTTCCAACTCTACTATTCTATGATTCTACAGCTCTGTAATCCCCTTCCTTCAGCGTATCCTTCCTCTGCTTGTAGCACAATATTAGGGTGACCCTATGGAAAGGAGGACAGGGCGTCTGTATCTTTAACAGTTGTATTGAAAAGGGAATTTCAGCAGGTGTCATTAATATGCATGCAGCACGTGGTGGAATTCCCTCGTCATCACAACAGTTAAAGCTGCAGGAGCCCTGCCCTCTTTTGTATCTGGTCACGCTAGATACAAAAAACGAGTGAACAGATGATGTCTTCTAGTATTGGAATCACCTTGGAATGAATCAATGTCCACACCCTCTTTTTAACTGTTTTCTCTTGAGGCCTGGGCCAGAAAAATACTTGACCTTTTGCCCACCCTGTTTTCATTGCTGGCATTCAAAGACCTGAGCTGTCATTTCAAACGCCTTAACAAAAGACCAGGAAGCAGGAAACGGTGCAAGCGGAAAGATGGGTTCGGATCAACCCAGAATTTGAATCTGGAAAGAATGTGGACAGAAAATGCAATCAAGAGAGGGTTATAATAGTCCACAGTGATAATAAGCAAATATGAAGCTGGAGAGAGATCAAAGACTTGCATTAATAGCAGTATTAATCGGAAGACCATCGAGAACTCCAGCTTCTTAATGTAGAATTCTTCACCCTGGCCAGTCTTGGGGATTTCTTCCTGGAATTGGTCATAGGCAAATACAGGCACACTGACAATGATAGTTTTCTGTTGGTTTAACTGCTGACTCAGCAGGACAAATGAGATGCCAGGCTGCTCATATTTGGATTACAGATTCCTTTGAATTTCAGCCTTTTGGAATGGGGGAAATCTGTGCAAAAGCTGGTCAACCACGAAATGACAGGCAGTTTAGTGGGAAAGGAATTGGGGCTAGGGAAAAGGGGACGAAGCCAGGGGAAGGAGGCATGAACATGGTCATCTGTTCGAACCCGGGGGACCGGATTGGGCTTGCGAGTGTGAGGTTCAACACCCCTGCACTTTGCTTTTACTTCCCAAAGCGGTTCTTACGTTCTGAACTTCGGTTACCTGTGCCTCTGTTACTGTAATACTTGGTGTGAAATTACTGCTGGAATATCTAATGATAACTTAGAGCAGTTCCCGCTGGGATACTTGAAAAAGATAGCTTCATCCCACTTACCTGTTTCCCTCAAATTATCCCCTACAGCGCTAAGCTGGTGCCGTTGTTGCTAAATCACACCCCGGCGGCAGCGCTCCTAAGATCCTTTGCAAAGGGTTTAAGGGGGGAAATGTAAAAAAAATCATAAAAAATCAACAGATGACCCAATCTGATTCAAATTTGGTATGCTTAAAGCTCTCCTTAATATCTATTACTGTGCCAATTTTGATGTCTTTATCTTTAAAGCTTACGCAGATGTAAGCATTTGTTTAAATTTTCTTTAAACATATCAAATCCTGCTCCTGCCCCCCTAGTGGCCGCTCTGAAAACAACAAATGATTCGCTCGAAAACTACTAGTAAAATACCTCGATTCTTTTCCCTTATAGCACAATTAACGCAGGATGCATGGGAGTACTTCACAGTCAAAGCATATTATAAACTGGAAAATGTCAGAGTAGTTCACAATAAAAGCAGATTATAAGGTGGAAAACTTTGGAGTCCTTTGCACACAATTCGCAGTGATTGCACAGTATAACGCTGGTGTGATAAAGCTTACAGTGTGTGGAGATTTGGAGACTGAAGTGGAACTATTTCAGTCCTCCGGGGCAGAAATAAATGGGTAGAATGTCCTTTTCAGAGATGGTTAGAGGTGTAGAAATAGATGCTTCTCTTCTTATTATGTGAACCACCCAGAGAGCTTCGGCCATGGGGCGGTATACAAATGCAACAAATAATTCTCAGCATGGGCGCAAAGCAGAGGTTAATGCACAGTATGAAGATTAAATACTCTACTGTGGAAGTTTAAGGATACTTTTTCTATTTGAAAAGACAGGTGTGGCATTATTTCTCAAGCTATTGTATCATAGCTTGTTTATTATAAGTCATCCAGGTGCCCAGGTGAATTCTTCAGTTCATCCAGACTTGGTTTGCTACTCAAAGCTGGCTTAACCACAGTGGTTTTTTTTCTGGGTGGCTGCCCAGTTCCCATAATTTTCCTTGCCATTTTCAGTGACCCCACCTAGGACTTGGAGGGATTCTACACATCGTACTGAGGGCACTTCCATGCGCCCCCAGTGCGACCCCAAAGCGATCGTGTAGCTTGCCTTTCGAAGAGACGAGGAAGAGGCGTCCTTGCCGCCGCTGCCGCCGCCACCCACCTAACTCCTCGCCGGCTGGCTCGGAAAGCTCCGCCTTCTTCCGCCGAGCTCTCCGAGCCGGCCGGCGAGGAAGTAGGTGGGTGGCAGCGGCGGCAAGGACGCCTCTTCCTCGTCTCTTCGAAAGGCAAGCTACACGATCGCTTTGGGGTCGCACTGGGGGCGCATGGAAGCGCCCTCAGTATGACGTGTGGAATCCGCCCTGGTATATACTGCATGTCCATAACATGACACATAAGCCCAGAACTGTGTAACAGAGACGAAGGAACTCATGGATCCGGATTTTGGCATCCTCCTGAGAATCTCACATATAAAGAAGCAAGTCACTAGTCCTTATGGCTGTAGAGAGAATGCAATATAAGAAGCGCTGTGCTGAAACATACCAAAGGCCTGTCTATTCCAGAGGAAACTGAAAAGGGAATAGAATTGGAAATGGTGCACCAATCTCAGGTGGAGAATTTGGAATGCAATTGAGGGGTACACAATTTTCTCCAAAAAAATTGTCACTCCTGTGTCCTGTCTCAAGCTGTGTGTCAGGCAAAACCTACAAATGCATCCTTTCCTGGCAGGAAGATACAATGAATGGCACATTGCTGTCAAAGGCACACAAGTGGTGTCAATAAAAAGACGCCAATAAAAAGAGAGTAACCCTAATCCTGAATCGGTTGGGACCCAGTGCTAAGAGGCGGTTCTTGGCCTAACCATTAGTTGTGCCAACTATTCCCTGTTCCTGTGTGTTGATCAGCAACAACGGGCAGCGGATCCTTATTTTCTTCCATGCCTTGAACACCTTCACCTGCTAATTCCTGCAGATCGAGAGTCACTTAAAGGTACAGCAGCAGATGGCAAAACCAGTTGAAAACAGGCAAACTGTTCTTCCTGTGCTTTTCCTACATAAGGTGTAGCAGGCCCAACACGTAAATCAAGAAGTCAGCATGTATCAAAGCCTTGCTTTCAATTGTTTTATCAAAATCTGTACTTCCGTTGTTGTTGTTTTTACATTATCCCCTCCCCTCATTTTATTTTTCAGTTTGATCAATCAGAATGGCTGATGCAGAAGCAGATGTGGGACTTCCAACTATCGAGAGAAAAACAGGCCTCCAGATATGGATCATAGAGGTATAGTACATATAGTGTCTTCCATGGGGTCTAGTTTACATAGGGCCAGAGTGGGCAGCTTCTGGGGCCCCGCATTGCACCCCAAGAAATTACCAGGGGCTACATAAACATAAACACCCACATACACGCTGCTGCCAAATTTGCCAATTGCAAGGATTTGGAGCAAGGCCCAGAGGAGTCACGTGCTTTGTTTACAAGTAAAATAGGGCATCCAGGAAGCTTCCAGAAGCACGACTGTATTTCTGCGAACGGTGCATGCACACCATGTGCCTTGTTTCAAAGAGAGATCACTGCAATGTTGCGCGCTGCAGCAATTTCAGCAGCAAATTCAGTGGCAGCACCAGAGAAAGAAGAAAAGCCTCTAAAACCACCTGTGGGCCACATGCAGCCCATGAGCAACGTGTCACCCACCTGACATAGGATGATGGTTAGGGCCAGGCCAGGCCGTGTTGCTGCTGGAGACGATGGATAATATGGGTCCTCCTGCCCTTCCAGGTACGAAAGTGAACCTGACAGGCTAGGGTGACCAACTGTCAGGATTTCCCTGGATTTGTCCTGGTTTTTGTTCTTTCCGTGGTGTCAGGGGGGATTTTCTATAATTTTCAATAATGTCCTGGAATGACACACCTTCCCCTTTAAGGCTGCCATTAGCATTTTAATTTTTGTGAACCGCCCAGAGAGCTTCGGCTATTGGGCGGTATAAAAATGTAATAAATAAATAAATAAATAAATAGCATGGCAGGAGGGAATGACATGCTTTCTTGAGGCACGTCATTCCCCCACCCCGAGCTCCAATTGAGGTCTTAAAGGGGAAAGTGGGTCATTCGTGGACATTATAGAAAAGGCCCCAATTGGAGTGGATGGTGGTGGTGCAGAATGAAATCCTTTCCCCTCCTGCACTCCAATCGGGTTCTTTAAGGTGGCGGGGGAATAACGTACTTTCTGCAGGACTCAGAAAGCTGCTTCCCCCACACACACACTAGGTGTCCTCTTTTTTGGTTTCCCAAATATGGTCACCCTATGACAGGCAGTGTTCTCCGCTGCACTCAAAGGCAGCAGGCTAGCTTATGGGCTCCAGAACAGGCAATGTGGCACACACAGCTCTATCATCCGACAGAGGAGAATGGCCAGCTGGCTGAGGATAACTGGCCATGGCACTACTGCTGCCGCCTCTCAGTATTTGCCGCCTGAGGCAGCTGCCTCACTCTGCCTAATGGTAGGGCATAAATTGTCTTGGCTTGCTTAAATATATGCAAGAAGAGTATCGGCAAATTAATTACTTTCTCAGTAAGACCTTAACAGAGGGTTCATTTTATTTATTTATTTATTTATTTATTTATTTATTTATTTATTTATTTACCATATTTATATACCGCTCCCCATTGAAAATTTCGGAGCGGTGTACAAGATAAAATAAAATAAAAACAGAATAAAACACTTTAAAATAGATTTTTAAAGAAGCAAAATGTATAGTGAGCCGTGGCTGGTCATTAAGGAAAGGCTTCCTGGAATAATGACGTTTTCAGGAGGCGCCGAAAGGAATACGAAGTTGATGCCTGCCTGACCTCCAGAGGCAGGGAATTCCATAGGAGGGGGGCCACCACGCTGAAGGCTCTTCCCCTGGTGGACTTCAGTTGGAGGATGGGTCTATGTGGAACCAGCAGGAGTATGCCCTCGGATGACCTCAGTGACCGGGCAGGTTGGTAGGGGAGAAGGCGCTCTCTCAGGTATCCTGATCCCAAGTTGTTTAGGGCTTTGTACACATTTTAGACCAGTAATTAATCTTCCCTCTTTCCTAATATTGTTCGAAACAAGCATTTAAAAAAACGCCAAATGCAAACAGTAATCTATTGTAGTCTGCCAGGTGCACAATGCATGCATGTGTGGGTGGGTGGGTGCGTGCGCACACATAGACACACCTGTTTTGCTGTCCCTGGCAATCCAATCAGTCAAATTAATTTGCTAAGAACCAATGGTCATTGCAAATGTACAACGTAATCAGATTACATGATACATTTTAAGATAGATGATCCCTGGCACATTGAATCCAATTTTTAGGGTGACCATATGACAAGGAGGACAAGGCTCCTGCAGCTTTAACAGTCGTGGTGAAGAGGGAATTTCAGCAGGTGTCATTTGGACGCATGCCACACTTGGTGAAACTCATCACAACAGTTAAAGCTAAAGGAGTATAGCTAGTGTGACCAGATACAAAAGAGGGCAGGGCTCCTGCAGCTTTAACAGTTGTGATGGAGGGTGCTGTTGCTTGTGGGTCCCTGGTCGACAGCTGGTTGGCCACTGTGTGAACAGAGCGCTGGACTGGATGGACCCTTGATCTAATCTAGCAGGGTTGGATTAGATCTATTAAGAAATTTGCATTCAAAACATTTTTTTTGGGGGGGGGGGCGGCGACCTTGTTTCTGGTATATGCTTTAATATCAAGCAGTACAAAATCGAAGCAATATTAACTCTGGCCAAAATTGAAGAAACCCCAGCTTCAAATTTCAGTATGATGATGGGGGTAACGTGGTAAATTCAAAAGTAAGCTAAAAAAATTGTTTTGGATAGTTTCCAGTTGAACAGCGTCTGCCCATCTGCACCACACAAGCAGCAATTTACAAAAGCTTCCCTGGCTAGTTTCCTGGAGGCCATTTTTATTCACCCCAGGTGACCAGACAAATATTGGTTTAAAAGTCTGATTTTGTCATTGTGTATCAGCCACCCACCCTTCTACTGATGCACTGTGACAGCATATTAGCTAGCTGGTTCTTGGGATTAAAATGCTTTGTGGAAAGCTTCGCCCTTTGAATTTCTACCTGTCAAACAGCATTTTGAAAGTGCAAGACCTTTGCCAAGGAAAGAAAAGGTGGGCCCCGTAGCTTTTTGACCCTGGTATCATTTACTACTGGATGGTTTTTAGCTGATCTTAAGTTTGTTTGCCGTGGTCAACTTTGGTCTACAACATGCAAGTCTTTCTGGATCAATCCAGTTTAAAAGAAAGAAGAAAAAAGAATTTGAGCTTGACACCTTACAACCCCTAACGTACAAGTATGGAGAACGGGTGCCTCCACCCCCATGGCCTATCTTTCGAGTATCTTTAGTTCCTGCTCTCAGCTAACAAGTTTGTCCAGTTTCGCAAGCCTTGCTAGAGGTGAAGCGGAAAACTTGATTTAATGCGTTGGGCCAAGAAATATGTGCGAGACTATCCAAACATGCATGCGCCACCATGCGTGGAGACTTCAGAGGCAACATTTCAGTGAGGAGGGAGCGGGGATTCTTTTGGGGAAAGTTTAAGAGTCTTTTCTTGCGTATAAACCTGAATGTACCCATTTCCTTTATTTCCAGTGCTCAGGCTGGAGTAGTATTGTTGATGTAAGAGGTTGGATAGGTGGGGGTGGGGGGCGGGACGGGACTCCTGCGTATTTTATATTTGTGCAGAAGAGAGGATTTCAGCAGATTACAGCGTCATAGGAGTCCTTCGCCCCAACAGCAGACTATAAAGTTAGCGTCATCTGAGTCCTTTGCAAGCAATTCGCCACGACAGCAGACTATAAGAGCTTCATCCCACATCCCTGCTTCCCTCGGATTATCCCCATAGCGCCAAGCTTTCGCGGTTGTTGTTTTTGCTACCGGGCGACAACGATTCTTTGCAGACCAGGAAGTGAGTTTAAGGGGGGGGAATGTAAAAAAATCATTAAA
Source organism: Elgaria multicarinata webbii (assembly GCF_023053635.1). Taxonomy (NCBI): domain Eukaryota; kingdom Metazoa; phylum Chordata; class Lepidosauria; order Squamata; family Anguidae; genus Elgaria; species Elgaria multicarinata. The sequence continues at coordinate 41,000,011 of NC_086171.1, read as the reverse complement.
AAATCAACGGATGACCCAATTCAATTCAAATGTGGTATGCTTAAAGCTCTCCCTAATATCTATTACTGTGCCAATTTTGGAGTCTTTATCTTTAAAGCTTACGCAGACGTAAACGTTTCTTTAAAATCCTGCTCCTGTGCCCCAGCGGCAGCTCGGAAGATACGCTCAACAAGTAGGGGCTAAATACAGCAAATCTTTTGGCTTTATTGGAAAATTAAGGCAGGATGCCTGGGAGTACTTCACAATCAAAGCAGATTATAAGGTGGAAAACCTCTGAGTCCTTTGCGTGCAATTCGCAGTGATTGCACAGTATAACGCTGGTGTGATAAAGCTCGTTGCTTGCCCTGTTCTACACAACATTTAAAGCTGCAGCAGCCCTGTCCTTTGCCTTCTGGGCAAAGCACCAGTGCAGTGGGGATGCCCCTCCTTACTGTAATGCTCATCTAGGCCCACATTGAACTGGCTGGGTGTGTCTTTTGGCATGCATGCGCTTGCACATTCTCAGCCAGAGGTGCTAGTGTTTACTTGCAACCAGTTGCCCTTGGCTAGAGCTGAAACAGGGACAGTGTAATATAGTGGTTAGAAAGTTAGTCTTAGTGTGGGGAGACCTGGTTTGCCTTCAAGTCTCAATTCAGCCAGCTTCAGTGGGTGACCTTGGGCCATTTCCTCCCTCTCTCTTTCTCGGCCTAGCCTACCTCACAGGGTGGTCGTTAGAATTAATGGGAGTGAGCCAGGGACCATGTGTGCCACCCTGATCCCTTTGAAGTGTACATCAAGAGCATTTGCTGTGCTTCTTCTGGATTTCATCATACCAACGGTGATCTCATCCAGGTTTTGGTTTGTAAGCAATGAGCTTGTGCCTTTGTATACCTGGTAAATGCTAAACAGGCTCATTGCATTGCTTTATAACATTCCTCACTGAACATGTAGAACCAAAGGGTTGGCCAGGTACAGAGGGGCTTCTAAGGAATAGCTGCATGGAATCTCGTGTAGAGATTTTATTATATGGTATTTGCATTTTATGGTATTTTTGTATATAACATTCCCCACCTCGATCCAGAGGGAGAGGCGGGTAGACTATTATTATTATTATTATTATTATTATTATTATTATTATTATTATTATTATTATTATTACGTTTCATGGGTATTACTAAGGAGGTTCACTTGGCACCTACATGATATGCTTTTAGTCACCAGGTGAAGACCTTTTTATTCTCCCAGCATTTTAACAGCCTATAAATAAATTTTAACTTGGTGTTTTACATTTGTAATTTTGCATTGCTGCTGTTTTTATCTGGTTGCACTTTTATATTGTATTTTATAGTATGGTTTTATACTGTTGTTTTGTACTTTGAATGTTTTTAATTTTTGTGAACCGCCCAGAGAGCTCCGGCTGTTGGGCGGTATAGAAATGTAATAAATAAATAAATAAATAAATAAATAAACAAATAAATAAATAAATAATACAAATAAATAAATAAGTAAGCAGGGAGTGTCCCCACTCTTCAAATTATGCTTCTGGGAAACATTTGAACAAAAGAATATTAAAATATATTTAATGCATGCAACTGTTGTAATGTAATGTAGATGCAATGCTTTGCCTTTTTTCTTATTCTGCCCTGATTTAGCACATGGACTCGTAACCCTTTCCTCATCGTCACAAACTTCCTAGCTACAAGAGTGACTCTCCTGCCTCGAAGGCTGCCATCCTTATCGGCACATATTCTTAACGGGAGCCTTATGTTTTGTTTGTTTGTAGAAAATGAAGATGGTCCCCATTTCTGAAAAGGCCTACGGGAGTTTCTTTGAAGGGGACTGTTACATCATCTTGAATGTAAGTGGATCCAGCAGCAGGGCATGGGGTGGGAGCAGCACCGTCCGTTCTGCATGGCGCTAGAGCAGGCGTGGGCAATGTATGGCTCTCTGGATGTTGTTAGGACTGCAACTCCCATCATTCTTCACCATTGGGCCAGGACTGATGGCTGTTGCAGTCCAACAACATCTAGAAGAGCACAAATTGCCCATCCCTGCACTAGCGAAGAGTGGTTGTTTTATTAAATGGATTTTATGTCCAGTTATCATTGATAGGGAGACATTTTTCTCCCTCTCTCAAAATACTAGAACCCGGGGTCATCCCTTGAAGGTGGTTGTTGGGAGATCCAGGACAGATAAAAGGAAGCCCTTCTTCACACAGCACATAGTCAAACTATGGAACTCACTACCACAAGATGTAGTGATGGCCACCAATCCGGATGGCTTTAAAAGGGGGTTGGATAAATTCCTGGAGGCAAAGGCTCTCAATAGCTACTAGCCCTGATGGTTCTGTGCTATCTCCAGGCAATAAGCCTGTGTGCACCAGTTGCTGGGGAACATGGGTGGGAGGGTGCTGTTGCACCATGTGCTGCTTGTTCATCCCTGGCCGATGGCTGGTGGGCCACTGTGTGGACAGAGTGCTGGACTAGATGGACCCTTGGTCTGATCCAGCAGGGCTCTTCTGATGTTCTTATGTTATCAGTATTTCAAAGCATCAAAGGAAGTAATCTAAAAACAACCATATACCGTATTTCTTCAATTCTAAGATGCACTTTTTTCCCCATATAAACATCTCTAAAAACAGGGTGCGTCTTAGAATCGTGGGTGTGTCTTAGGGTTTCTTTTCTGTTGGTGGTACTGAAATTAGTGTGCGTCTTACAATCGATGGCGTCTTACAATCGAAGAAATACGGTAGATTTGTGCTGGGAGAAGGCCTCCCTGGGTGAACCTACCTTCTCACTTGCTCCCTTGACAGGCAGGGAGTCAGGGATCAAGGAAGCTGAGACCTCTACTGCCTTTACTTCTCAGCGCCGTTGTCCGGGCCATAGTAGGACCTACTGAGTCAACGTGCATAGACTTACACTGCACATGAAGTACCGCAGGAGCTGACTAATCAATGGCCTGTATTAGCTACCGCTGCTGAGGATGGAGCCCCTATGTTCAGTATAAGGTGGGCACTTGTGCATCACCTAGAAAAAGGAAATCACGAAATGGGGTGCAACGGTGTTCAGGCGTGGTGGGCATGCTTTGGCGCTTGCCAAGGGGCCCAGCAGCAGACAACAGCCTCCCTGGAGTTACTCCTCTTCACCACTGCAATTTGCTTGTTCACCTGCCTCTCGCTCTGGCCCAGAAAACAGCGTTGCTGAGAAGTAAAGGCAGTAGAGGCCACAGCCTACTCGCCCCCAGGCTGGGAGCGAGAGCAGCTGGTGACTATGGAAGAGAGAAGGTCGGTTCACTGAGGGAGGGGGCCCATTGAACGTGCCCACCCACCCCGCCAAAGCCTGGAGCCTGCAAAGGTTTGCATACAAATTGTTTATACTATTAGGGTGACCATATGAAAAGGAGGACAGGGCTCCTGTATCTTTAACATTTGCATAGAAAAGGGGATTTCAGCAGGAGTCATTTGTATATATGCAGCACCTGGAAGGAATCTACACGTCGTTGTGAGGGCGCTTGCATGCGCCCCCAGAGCAACTGTGTAGATGGTGCCCTGAAGAGACGGAGGAAGAGGCGGAGGAGGAGGAGGAGGCTCCTCCTCTGCCTCTTCCTCCATCTCTTCAGGGCCGGCCGGGTCGGAGAGCTCGGCGGAAGAAGGCGGGGGGGGGGGGGAGATAGCGGAAGAAGCTCTCCGACCCAGCTGGCTCTTTCGCCGGCAGCAGGAGGCCGGCGGGGAGGTGGACTGCGGCGGCAGCAAGGACGCGGCCGGATTCCCCAGCCTCCTCCTCCTCCGCCTCTTCCTCCGTCTCTTCAGGGCACCATCTACACAGTCGCTTTGGGGGCGCACTGGGGGCGCATGCAAGCGCCCTCACAACGACGTGTAGATTCCCTCCTGATTAAATTCCCCCTTCATCACAACAGTTAAAGCTGCAGGAGCTATACTAGAGTGACCAGATTTAAAAGAGGGCAGGGCACCTGCAGCTTTAACTATAGTGATGAAGTGGGAATTCCCCCAGGTTCTCCATCTATACAAATGACACCTGCTGAAATTCCCTTTTCAATACAATGGTTAAAGATACAGGAGCCCTGTCCTCCTTTTCATAGGGTCACTCTATTTATACTAAGTTATATGCATAGATGTAAATTTAGAAACAACGATGGTCATTTAAATAGAAATACAATGTATCTCACCATAGTGAGGAAGACGGACGTATGTACTTGCTGCTCAGTGGGCTGTTCAAGTGCTAACTGTTGCTTTTCTGGATATATTTTTGTTAGGATAACCCCCCCCCCCCTGGGCTCTTCCTCCCCTCCCCCCTTTTTTTTACCCCAATACTTGCCACTGGCTAGTATAAAAACCACCCCGATAAAAATCGAGACATCTTTCTTGGATATTTTATGTCCCAGTGCTTTTTTCAAGGAAATTGTAAGTGGCTGAGTGGCTGAAATATGGTGGTATTGGGTTGGATCCACATTTAGAGCATGCAACTAGGCTGGTGTTGGGGAGTTTCCCTCCAGTCCCCTAATGAGTGGGTCATGGACCCAGGTAAATGGGGTGAGCTATGGTGTAGGAGGGAGAAAGGAGAGCTCCCTGAATATTGGGAAGAGCCACCTTCCACGAGAAGAGGCATTGCAGCAATGAAAGGCAGGTCTTGGACCCAACCCATTGTTTTTTAAGTTGGTGGTGACAATGTCCTACAACTAGAATATCTCTGTCTATCTGGAGGAACTCCCCCACGAAGGAAGGGATCGTTTAGCTTGGGGATGATAGAGAAGTACAAAATGATGCCTGGTGTGGAGAATGTGGATAGGAGACATTTTTCTCCCTCTCTCATAAAACTAGAATCCAGGGTCATCCGATGAAGCTGATCGGTGAGAGATTCAGGACAGATAAAAGGAAATACTTCTTCACACAGCGCAGAAGTAAACTCTGGAATTCACTACCACAAGATGTAGTGGGGGCCACCAATTTGGATGGCTTTAATGAGGAATTAGAGAAATTCCTGGAGGAGAAGGCTATCCTTGGCTACTAGCCCTGATGGCTATGTGCTACCTCCAGTATCAAAGACAATAAGTATATGTAACCAGCTGCTGGGGAACATGGGTGGGAGGGTGCTGTTGCACTCATGCCTTGCTTCTGAGTTTCTTGTGGACAACTGGTTAGCCACTGTGTGAACAGAATGCTGGACTAGATGGACTCCTGGTCTGATCCAGCATGGCTGTTCTTATGTTCTCATCTATCTATCCAAAATTATTTCTAGGCCACCTTTAAGGATTTACACATATGCAGAGATTTTCGTATGTGTAAATCCTTCCATGAAAAATGTATCTGTGGTAGAGTTGCCCCCTCTTCCTCAGAGAAGGATTTTTATTTTTTTACCTAGGACCCAGCTCCTTAAATTAATTTAATATGGACTTCAACGTTAGCCCTACACAATTTTGATCACAATGCGTTAAAAATAAAATAAAAAATGTTTCCACAGTTTTGTTTGGTTTGGATTTTGTACATAATGCCGTGTCTGTAGTGTACTATAGTATAACCCTTAAAATGGAGCATTTGTAACCAATATTCTTTACGCATAAAGCTTCATCCCACGTACCTGCTTCCCTCGGATTATCCCCGTAGCGCTAAGCTTTCGCGGTTGTTGTTGTTTTTGCTACCGTGCGACAGCGATCCTTTGCATACCAGGAAGTGAGTTTAAGGGGGGAAATGTAAAAAATCAACGGATGACCCAATTCAATTGAAATTTGGTATGCTTAAAGCTCTCCCTAATATCTATTACTGTGCCAATTTTGGTGTCTTTATCTTTAAAGCTTACGCAGATGTAAGCATTTCTTTAAAATCCTGCTCCTGTGCCCCAGCGGCAGCTCAGAAGATACGCTCAACAAGTAGGGGCTAAATACGGCGAATCTTTTGGCTTTATAGCACAATTAAGGCAGGATGCATGAGAGTACTTCACAATCAAAGCAGATTATAAGGTGGAAAACTTCTGAGTCCTTTGCATGCAATTTGCAGTGATTGCACAGTATAACGCTGGTGTGATAAAGCTCATAGTGTAGGCACGTGGCACGGTTTGTGCGCCTTGCCCAGCGGCGTGGCAGGCAGAAATCAAACAGATGAAGCTTTCCACATCATTGGGATGAAAAAAAACTTTACTAGCTGAATGTCTGCCTGTTGTGTAGCTGCTAAAGCCCTCCCGGTAAGGGTGCGGGATCATGGATCCCTTGCCTGTATGCTCCTTGGCCCACCTGGCCCTGGCGTCGGGCCAGATTACGTCCCCTGGAAACCAAGCTGCGCGCATGTAGTTCCGCTGACCTGGCTCTCGCTCCTTCGCTTCCCTTTTGGTGCGCCACCCTTTCCGCACACGAAACTGCTCTTTTGCCTTACTAATCGCTATGGCAACCCCGCTGCAGGGCTGTTGGGGGAATGTTTACTTTGGATGAGAGAGTGAGAAAGGTGCGAGGAAAATAGTCGCTGTGCAAGTCAGGGCATGTATTGTTTTCCTGATAGCGACTACCCTCCAGCGGTGCTCAGGGAGGTGAATGGGGTGTCTTCCCTGGGGAATCTCTTTACTGCACGGGGCGATCTACACTACTGCTTTGAAGCGCTTTAAAGCACTTTATAACAGTTTTGACAACTGTTTGGGCCCAGGACACACTGCATATACAGTTTTCAAAACGTTTTCAAAGTGCTTTAAAGCGCTTTAAAAGCAGTAGTGTAGATCCCCGCAGAGGGGTTTCCCATCACAAATCGCATCTGCCCTAACTGATGAAGCCTAGCCTCTCAGTCGCCCACTTCTCAGCTGTGGAAGCGGGCCTTGCCCTGACACTCCAGATTTCTGACACCCTCAACATCACCAGCTGCTTTGGCTTCCCTTCCTCCTTTTCCTCCTCACTGCTACCACTTGCTTGCTTGACAGGAAGAGAGCCAGAAGGCCGTGCAATCTCTTACTCCCCCTTCTCACCACCCTCCAGATGTGGTGGACTACAACACCCATCATTCCCAGCCAGCATGTTTGCTGGGGATGATGGGATTTGCAGTTCAACACATCTGGAGGGCTCCAGGTGAGGGAAGGCTGATTTAGGGACTGAGGAGGAAAGCCAACCCTGTCCAAGGGTCTCCCTCAAAGGAACGAGTTCATTTCTCATCGCATCAATTACAGCTGACCCAGAAATGGGGGGGAACCATTATTATTATTATTATTATTATTATTATTATTATTATTATTATTATTATTTATTACATCTGTATACCACCCCATAGCTGAGGCTCTCCAGACGGTTTATATAGGATAAAAACACTTAAAAACAATACACAAAAATTTAAAGTCACAAAAACATACAATTTAAAACCACAAAAACATACAAAAACAAACCCAGGCTAATTACATATTGCTAAATGCCTGGGAGAAGAGAAACGTCTTGACCTGGCGCCAAAAAGATAACAATGATAGCAGACCTATCCAGTAGAATTTTAGGATACTTTTAGTGTGCTTTTAGGATGTTTTTAACAGTGTATACTATGTTTTTAATCAGTATTTTATGTATTTTATGCTTGCTTTTGTTCCCCGCTTCGATCCAATCGGAGAGGCGTGTAAGAAATAAATTATTATTATTATTATTATTATTATTATTATTATTATTTCGGCGCCAGGCGGGCCTCATCAGGGAGATTGTTCCACAATTGGGGAGCCACCACAGAAAAGGCCTTCTCTCTTGTTGCCGTCCTCCGAGCAATAACTGAGGCATCAGAATGTATAAAATAAAACCTCTCTCATATTCAGCTCTATCAACTAGCGTTGTGTTTTTACATTGGTGGATATGGTCATTCTTGCATTCCCCCCACCCCCAAAGCGAAATTCCCCTGTCCTCATTTTCCAGCCTAAATCTCCACCTTCTTAACTGCAGAAGTGTGTTTTCCCTGTCCACCACTCTGCCGCTAAGATCATCTTCTTGGCCCGCCGCTCTGACCATGTCACTCCACTTCTGAAATCTCTTCATTGGCTTCCAACTCACTCCAGAATCCAATATAAACTTCTCCTGCTGACCTTCAAAGCTCTTCACGGTCTAGCTCCTGCCTATCTCTCCTCTCTCATCTCACACTATCGCCCCGCTCGTGCTCTCCGCTCCTCTGATGCCATGTTTCTTGCCTGCCCAAGGACCTCCACTTCCCTTACTCGGCTTCGTCCTTTTTCTTCTGCTGCCCCTTACGCCTGGAACGCTCTTCCAGAACACTTGAGAACTACAAACTCAATCACTGCTTTTAAAACTCAGCTAAAAACTTTTCTTTTCCCTATAGCCTTCAAATATTGAGTTTGTTCTGACTCTATACTGTTAACTTCACCCTACCCGGTGCCTGTTTACACTTCCCTGTGCCTGTTTGCATTCTCCTTCCCTCTTTATTGTTTACTACAACTTATTAGATTGTAAGCCTATGCGGCAGGGTCTTGCTATTTACTGTGTTATCTGTACAGCACCATGTACATTGATGGTGCTATATAAATAAATAAATAATAATAATAATAATAATAATAATAATAATAATAATAATAATAATACCCCTTCCATCCTAGAACCTGAAGACGCGAAATGGATTTTCCACTGACCTGCACTACTGGATCGGTCGCGACTCCTCTCAGGACGAGCAAGGGGCAGCCGCGTTCTACGTGACTCAGCTGGACGACTCCCTTGGCGGGAACCCTGTGCAACACAGAGAAGTGCAAGGTTATGAGTCAGCAGCCTTTAAAGGTTATTTCAAGAAAGGCATCATGTGAGTGATGGAGAAAAGCACGATAGCTGGAAAGGAAGTCTGGTTCGCTTCAAAGGGGCTTGCGCTGGAGGCTCTGTATACGCCCTATTTACCGTGTGGTGGCTGCACAGTGGCACTGCGTCAGTTATACGACGCAGCCGCCAACTTGCAACTAGCCCTGTAGTTGCAAGTTGCGGATTTAGAAAGAGGGGGACTTAAAGCGACTTTTTGCTTTGCTGCGAGGTCCCCTCCGTCTTCCCATCACCTGTCAGTGGTGATCTCCTTTTGGCTTTGGATATTCTGGGGGTGGATCATGACCACTGTTAGGTAGCTGGAAGAGCAGGCACCCCCAGGAAAAGCAGAATTTGAGCTTGTTATCTGTTGCCTCTTGCACTATTCCCATCTACAGAAGTCTGGTGTTTTTCGGAACAACACTAAGGACTAGTAACTTTTTCTTTTCTTTTTAAATTGAAGTCAAAAGTCTAACAAGCTATGTTGCACTCTATGGGAGCATATTTATTTATTTATTTATTTATTACATTTTTATACCGCCCAATCGCTGAAGCTCTCTGGGCGGTTCACAAAAATTAAATCCATGAAAAGCATAATAAAACAACCAACAGTCTGAAAACACAAATACGCAATATAATACAAAAAGCACAACCAGGATAAAACCACACAGCAGAAATTGATATAGGTTAAAATACGGAATTAAAACAGCAAAGTTTAAATTTAAGTTAAATTAGGTGTTAAAATACTGAGAAAATAAAAAAGTCTTCAGGTGGTGTACAAGGAGTACAGTGTAGGCGCCAGGCGGACCTCTCTGGGGAGCTCATTCCACAGGCGGGGTGCCACAGCAGAGAAGGTCCTCCTCCTAGTAGCCACCTGCCTCACTTCCTTTGGCAGGGGCTCACGGAGAAGGACCCCTGAGGATGATCTTAAGGTCCGGGCAGGTACATATGGGAGGAGGCGTTCCTTCAAATAACCTGGCCCCAAGTCATTTAGGGCTTTGAATGTTAGTACCAGCACTTTGAATCGGGCCCGGACCTGGACTGGCAGCCAATGAAATTGTAGAAGGACTGGCATGATGTGGTCTCGCCGGCCAGTCCCTGTTAGTAAACGGGCTGCCCTGTTTTGTACCAAGTTTCCGGACGGTTTTCAAAGGCAGCCCCACGTATAACGCATTGCAGTAACCCAAACAACAGGTTATCGGAGCATGGATAACTGTAGCTAGGCTCTCTCTGTCCAGATAAGGGCACAGTTGGTATATCAGCCTAAGCTGATAAAGCATAGTATCTGCTATACCACTGTCTTAAAGCTTCCCTCCCCCTCTTTATTTCCAACAGCTACAAGAAAGGCGGAATCGCCTCCGGGTTCAAGCATGTGGAGACCAACATGTACAATATCAAACGCCTCCTTCACGTCAAGGGGAAGAAGCACGTGTCGGCTACGGAGGTAAGGAGAGGGAAAACCTAAAACTTGTGCATCGCTTGGGGTTCAGTGCCGTGGGGCTAGTAGCACTCAGTGCACATGAGTTTGTATTGTGAGAGCACCATCAAAATATTAGAACGTTGCTCAAAATGGGGGGAATTTCCTCTTCTCTCCATCCAGCAGGAAACATAGCACCCTCCTCCCTGTTCCCTGTGTTATGCTCCTGCACCCTAGCCCTGAGAGGGTGAACTTTCAGGCTTCAGCACTCATTTGGACGTCAATTTCCTCAAAGGAGAGCAATGGAGACCCATGGTGTTTCTTTTATAAAAAGGGTTTGTTTACCCTGTGTTCAGGACGAAGACCTACAAGGCTTGAAGGGATAGAAGAGAGTGGATCTGGTGTAAGGGTGAATCTAAGACAAAAGGGTAGAGATCAGCTTTTGTCTTGCAGGAGAAAATCCCTGGGCAACTGGAAGGAAGCAGGTTTTTGCTTGGAGAGGTGATCGTAGAATCATAGAATAGTAGAGTTGGAAGGGGCCTACGAGGCCATCGAGTCCAACCCCCTGCTCAAGGCAGGAATCCACCCTAAAGCATCCCTGACAGATGGTAGTCCAGCTGCCTCTTGAAGGCCTCCAGTGTGGGAGAGCCCACAACCTCCCTATGTCACTGGTTCCATTGTCGTACTGCTCTTACAGTCAGGAAGTCAGATTCCGTCTGGACATCAGGAAAAACTTCCTTATACCGCTACACCTTCTGAATTACATAACATCTTATTTATTTATTCAATTTATATCCTACCTATATTCAAAATTCTCTAGGCGACATACACGTTTAAAACAATTTGAGCAGGATAAAACCATCAATAAAGCAAATACAGCATAAAACAATATATAAGAAGTCAGCAATAATAGGGTGACCATATGAAAAGGAGGACAGGGCTCCTGTATCTTTTACAGATGTATAGAAAAGGGAATTTATGCAGGTGTCATTTGTATGCATGAGGCACCTGGTGAAATTCCCTCTTCATCACCACAGTTAAAGCTGCAGGAGCTATATGAGAGTGACCAGATTTAAAAGAGGGCAGGTCACCTGCAGCTTTAACTGTTGTGATGAAGAGGGAATTTCACCAGGTTCTCCATATATACAAATGACATCTGCATAAATTCCCGTTTCAATACAACTGTTAAAGATGCAGGAGCCCTGTCCTCCTTTTCATAGGGTCACCCTAAGCGATAAGATTCTCAAAAGGGAAGGCCTGCCAGAATAATGAAGTCTTCAATGCCTGTTCTTCACGTACTCCCACATTTCCTTCTCTTTTGCCTCCTCTGTCAGGTGGATCTTTCCTGGGACAGTTTCAATAAAGGGGACGTCTTCCTGCTGGACCTTGGCAAAGTCTTGATCCAGTGGAACGGGCCCTCGTGCAACGTTGCGGAGAAATCTAGGGTCAGTGCTGCAAATCCACGCTGTTGGTTGCGTTGCAGTTTGGGCGAGCGAAAATGCTAAACTCAGTCGTGATATCCCCCAAGGATTTATTTGTTTGTGGCAGGACAGGTGGCATTTTAACTTGATCATAAACGATTTAGAAGGGCTGGTGGTGAAGCCTGAGGTGGGCAAGTTTGCCAGATTTCGCCCAAGGCATTTTTCAGCATGAAGCAAAGGACGAACTGCGCCCCTCCTTTTCGAAGTGGACTGAGGCATAAATCTTTCATTAACCCTGATTATGAGACGGTGGCCTCCGTTGCACTCCGTTGATCTGGTTATCAGATCTCAGAAATGATATTGCAGATTAGAGCTGGAAATGATGCAGAAAAGGGCAAACAGGATGGTCAAGAAAGGTTCCAGTGTTTGGTGATGGGTGGTACAGTTTAGGGGGAGAAAGGTAAATAAATCAGGACATGGTTGAGGTTTTTAAAATAAGGAGTGTTGTGAAGCAAGTGGATGCAGACCATTTTTTTCTCCTTGTCATAATGCAAGATCCTAGGGCAGCCTTCCTCAACCTGGGGCGTTCCAGATGTGTTGGACTGCAAATCCCAGAATGCCCCAGCCAGCTGGCTGGGGCATTCTGGGAGTTGCAGTCCAACACATCTGGAGCGCCCCAGGTTGAGGAAGGCTGCCCTAGGGGGTCATTCAATGAAACTGATTGGTTGGAGATTCAGGGCAGAAGGAAGTACTTCTTCATGCAATGCAGGATTAATTTTTAGAATTTGCTGTCACAAGAAGTGATGATAAGGCACTAGCTTAGAGGAAGATTTTTAGATGTTGCCTTTGGCTTTAGCCCTAACGTGCATTCGGGGTGGGTGGGAAACCACTTTTAAATTTTTTACCATGCGTCTGTACAGTAGTAATATTGCTATTGTGAACTACGTCAGGGGAGATTGAAATCTGGCAGTGCAGGGTTGGGAAACAAGGCAGCTCCAGATGTTGTTGGACTACAACTCCCATCATCCCTGGCCATTGAACATTCTGGCTGGGGCTGATGAGATCTGGAGGAGGCCCAATTTCCCACCTGAGCTATGACTCCTACCCAATACCTACTCCGCATTAGGCAGGTTCGCGTTCCCATATTTCTCTCCATTCCTTCAACCCCAGGGAATGGTTTTGGCCAGGAGCATCCGGGACGGCGAAAGAGGTGGACGTGCTCAGATCGGTATCATCGATAATGAGAAAGATTGCCCTGACCTCATGCAGATCATGAAAGCGGTGCTGGGAGAGCGGAACAGAGACCTGAGAGAACCCATGCCAGATGAGAAAGCGGATGAACTTCAGAAAGCCAACGTCCGTCTTTACCAGTAAGGGCTTCTTTACATTTAAAATTTTAAAAAACTGTGCTACCTTACTGTGGTTATCTGCATCCGCTTTCTTTCTTGGATGTGATTGGTGGCATTATACGGGCGGCCATGTATAATGCCACCAATCAATTATACAGGCGGTCACATAGTTTGAAATTGAATACTCCCTGCTCCCTGTGCTTGTGACGTTACCCCACAATTGAGTATCTTGTATATCAGTTCATTATGTTCTATACCCAAATATATTTCTCTATGCCTTCAATAACAGACTCAGCTAAGGATAGTGTGTCTCCTCTGAATGAATGCTTGGAGGCAGTAATGGGCTGGATGAGGAAAAACAAACTGAAGCTGAATCCAGACAAAACAGAGGTGCTTGCTGTCAAGGGCTCTGACCTAGGTTTGGAGGTGTGTCAGCCAGTTCTGGATGGGGCTACACTCCCCCTGAAAGACTGTGTTCGCAGTTTGGGGGTGCTCCTGGATCCGTCACTCCAAATGACAACCCAGATAGATGCGACGGCCAGGAGTGCCTACTATCAGCTTCGGCTGATACGCCAGCTGCGCCCCTTCTTAGAGTCAGAAGACCTAAAGATGGCTGTGCACACGCTGGTAGCCTCAAGGCTTGACTTCTGCAATGCGCTCTACATAGGGCTACCATTGTACCTAGTTCGGAAATTTCAACTAGTTCAAAATATGGCAGCCAGGTTGGTCACCGGTACACCTAGGGATGACCACATTACACCAACATTAAAATCACTCCACTGGCTGCCAATTAGTTTCCGGGCAAAGTACAAAGTGTTGGTCATTACCTTTAAAGCCCTAAATGGTTTGGGTCCAGGTTACTTGCGGGATCGCCTTCTCCCATATAGTCCACCCCGCACACTCAGGTCCTCTGGGGTGAACTTACTTCAGTCAGCTAAAACTAGGCTGACATCAGTTTCCCAGAGGACCTTTTCTTCTGTCGCCCCCAGATTGTGGAATGGCCTGCCGGAGGAGATTCGTAAAATTAACTCTATGTGTGATTTTAAGGCAGCTTTAAAGACTAGCCTTTTCCGGCAGGCCTATCCAGATCAATGTTAAATCATGAATTTTTAAGATGTATTGATTCCTGTTCTAATGTTGTTCCCCGCCTCGATCTAAAAGGAGAGGCGGGTAAGAAATAAATTTATTATTATTATTATTATTATTATTATTATTATTATTATTATTATACTGTAAATTATACAACACCCCTAGGGATAAACATCTAGCGAGATTTCTGGCTTCAATTACTCATTATAGAGATCTGGATAAAATTGGCTACTTATTTACAAACACTGTGAAATCCATCTTGTTAAACCTGGCTTGCTTTGCAGTGAAAGCGGCAAAAATTAGGAAAGACTTAGTGTCCCCTGATAACTAAGGTTGCTGGTAAAAATCCCAGCACTATATATGATGTTTTATATGTAAAAGTTCAATATTTGATGTTTAATACAATGCTGTAATGTTTTTATATCATGACTCTTGTATCTGGCTAAAACCCATGCTGGGTTGCCTTAATAAAATTTGAATTTGAATATCTTGTATATCATAGAATCATAGCATAGCAGAGTTGGAAGGGGCCTACAAGGCCATCGAGTCCAATCCCCTGCTCCATGCAGGAATCCATCCTAAAGCATCCCTGACAGATGCTTGTCCAGCTGCCTCTTGAAGGCCTCTAGTGTGGGAGAGCCCACCATTTCCCTAGGTAACTGATTCCATTGTCGTACTGCTCTAACAGTCAGGAAGTTTTTCCTGATGTCCAGCTGGAATCTGGCTTCCTTTAACTGGCTTAGATTAGTATGTCTGGTAAGTATGGAATGTTAGAACTGAGTGGGTGTGGTTTATGGTGTAATAGGTGGGGGAGGGAAAGGAGTATATAAGGAGAGTTTTGGGAGTTTGTGAGGGTTGTGAGTTTGAGTGCGTGTGAGGAGAGTTGTTTAGTTGTAGAGTAAGAAGAGTTTGGATTCTAGGGATTTAGGATTGGTGTGAAGAGAGTGAGGTGGTTGGTGTGTGGAGGCAGGATTGAAAGTATTATATTTTGATTTAAAGCTTTTAAACAACAACAAACTTATTTTTATTTTGTTAGCTACCAAATACCACGTGTCAGCTTGGCATTATTTACCTGCTTTACGGTTATTAAACTAGGGTGACCCTATGAAAAGAAGGACAGGGCTTCTGTATCTTTAACAGTTCTATTGAAAAGGAAATTTCAGCAGGTGTCATTTGTATATATGGGGAACCTGGTGAAATTTCCTCTTCATCACACCAGTTAAAGCTGCAGGTGCCCTGCTTTTTTTAAAATCTGGTCACTCTAGTATAGCTCCTGCAGCTTTAACTGCTGTGATGAAGAGGGAATTTCACCAGGTTCCCCATATATACAAATGACATCTGCTGAAATTCCCTTTTCTATGCAACTGTTAAAGATACAGGAGCCCTATCCTCCTTTTCATATGGTCACCCTAATTAAACACCCACACCAGAATATTCCCACAGTATATTTTGAGAGATCCTATATTAAACCTGTTTACCTCATAGCTAGGGGAAAAGTCTTAATTAAACCTCCCTCAGGTTTTCAAGTGCTGGCGCTTGGCCTGAGAAAGGTCAACGCGACAGGCCTAGTGTAAGGGTCTGTTACGTCACAATGCTCAATTGACTTTACTGCTATAATGTCATCTGGAGGCGTAATTCTAGCTCAATGCCGAGATTACACACTGGGATATGCCCACATTATCTTTGGGTTTCTTAAACCCACAATTTCCAGGGGATAGCACGGGATGAGCCCTGGATTCTAAGGACATCATGAAATGAACCCACAAACTTCCGTGAGTGGCCAATCACAAGCGTGCTAGAAATTGCTTGTTTGGCTTTGGGAGTTTTCTTCTTCTTTGTCGTCTCTTTTGACACCCGACAAGGCAGATGCCCTCAGCTAGTTGTAGTTTCCTGGGCTTAAGCAATAATTCCAAACAAAAACAAATTCTGTAAACCAGACATCCCAAATTTTGAGGTGGAAAAAAGGGATGTAGAGCTTGCTTTTTATAATTGAAATCTCCCTGTCTAAAGAGACTGCGTTTTCTATTTATTGAATATTAAGAACAACAAGTCGGTAGGAAATTGAATTATTCTTTTGTTAATTAATATGGAATCCAGCACTAGCAATTAGGGCTGGCAGGCCTGTAGAAGCCTAAAAGTTCAGGGG
This sequence comes from Elgaria multicarinata webbii, assembly GCF_023053635.1. Classification (NCBI taxonomy): domain Eukaryota; kingdom Metazoa; phylum Chordata; class Lepidosauria; order Squamata; family Anguidae; genus Elgaria; species Elgaria multicarinata. Next base: position 40,983,856 of record NC_086171.1, on the reverse strand, counting down.
TGGGCAAAAAAGTAGCAGAGGAAGTTCATCTGTTTTGCAGGCCTTTTAAAGACAATGTCTGAAATTGTTTTTTAATTATTTGTTCATAAAAAAATTAGGGGGCGCAGAGAAAATTTAGGGGTGCAAAGCCCCCCCCAGGCCACCCCTGGCTATAGGCCTTAGGGCTCATGCCAGGGGTCAGCACCATCAGCACTTGCCATGGCTCACACCCCGGTGAAGCACTCGTTCACAATTCCTGGCTGATTTCTGGTATCAGGACCCAGTTCAGAGGAAAGAGGGCAGAAAGAGGGCGTAAATATTGGCGGGATTCAGTGCTCCTCATCAATTCACTCTTGGGTCAAACCCTGGGCTTTTCTACACGAGGCATTTATTATGCACTCATTATTCCCTACTCAAGGTTGTTGATGGATTCTTTAAATGACAGCCTGACCCTCCAGTTTCAGTTTTGTGTCTAACCAGCACTTCCAAGGGGTTTTTTTTTAGAAAAGGGAAAGTGCAGTATTTATTTGTAAAACCAAAAGAAAGGCTTTTTAAAAATGTGTGTGATTGCGTTGTTCCGCTACCACGTTGCCATCTAGAGGTTAGGTTGGAGAAAAGCAGGTAAGGAAACTCTTTATTTAGTGCTTGGATCTCAGTCCTGTGATGAAACCGAAAATAGGTACAGCCGATTAACAGCCTTGCGTAGAAAAGCTCCCTGTTTTAAAGATACAGGGTCTACCACAGTCCTGTCTAGTTTAGGCTTAAAGAGCAGGAGCCCAGCAGTGGGATGAAGAATTCCCAAACTCCCTCCGATACTTATGCATTTGGCAGAAGCTACCATGATACCACTACCATGATACCACAAGGTACACCAATGTCTTCAATGGAGGCCAATCAATCTACAGGCATGGTGTAAACGGGATTTATTTGTGGGATTTAAGCTTTGGCATCACCATCCTTCCTTTAAATCGTGTAGAACATGGGTTCTCAACAAGGGGGGAATTCCCCGCCAGGGGGGAATTTTAGGGTTCCAGGGGGGGAATTGAGACCACTATTCAGCAAAGTATGATGTCCTCTAGATTATGTCTTCCTACACATGTTATTAAAAACGTCACAGAAAAGTGTCATGTTGTCTGCAAAAGCCAGGCCTTTGCTCTCTTTTCCCTCCCTCCCTCGCAATCCTAGAAGTTTCAAGTTTCCCATTTAAAGGGGCAACGCAAAGCATGGGAGCTGAGAATGTAAAAGGGGCCATGCTTTGTGTTGTCCCTTTAAATGGGACTAATATAGAAAAAATAAATAAAAGATTTTCAATATTATATGCATATTATTTGGAATGCACCTGGGAAGGGGGGGGATTATATTCTGAACAATGGTGAAAGGGGGGAATGGAGCAAAAAAGGTTGAGAACCACTGGTGTAGAAGATCGTAAGTCCATTTACATTGTCCATTTCCTCCTGAAGCGTCTATGAAAACGGCAAGGATTTGGTGGTTCAAGAAATTGCTACACGGCCCCTGACGCAAGACCTCCTGCAGCATGAGGTAAGATAATACATAGTCTATGCAGGTTGGGTGTGGGGATACTCCCCCCTTTTTTGGGTACCCAGTAAGCAGCTAGGTCTTTTCAGCACATGTGCCCCGATCTACATAAGCTCAGAGCCATGGGGGCTGCTAGAACGATAAGCAAAACCCCACAGTTTCACTGCTTTGGGGGGTGGGGGGTGGCGGCCAATCCCGACGCAGCAGCAAAAGTGCGGCATTTCCAGTGGCAGGGCCTACCCTCTACCAAGGCAGATGGTGACCAATCAGGAATCACCATATGCCCAGCCACGCCTCCACCGCGACTCCGGAAAGAGGATAGAGAACGGATGCATGGGAAAGCCCCGGGGTGGGTGCAAGGTGGGTGCTGCATCATATAATCAACGCCTTGCCACCGCACACCCCACCCCAGGGCTTTCCGTGCGTGCAGATAGCGCCATGGATTCAAATCCTGCGGAGGTTTATTTCCCCTCGTCCTTTCTTCTTTTCTTAACAGGACTGTCACATTTTAGATCAGGGAGGTTTTAAAATTTACGTCTGGCGAGGGAAGGATTCCAGCAAAGATGAAAAGAAAGCTGCCTTCAGCCGAGCAGTGGTGAGTTCTTTGCTCGGACAAGCTCTCAAAAAAAAATCTTTCTTTCGGTCTTTCCTTCATTCTTTCATAATAATATTTCTATACCACTTAATAGTAAAAAAATCTCCAAGCGGTTCACAAACAATATTGTAAATCACATTTAAGTACAGTATTAAAATACTATTAAAAGCAATTTGAAATAACACTATTAAAACATTTTAGAAATTACAGTAAGAATGCAAACTTGTTATTTGTTACTAAATTGTTATAATATTTGTTATTAAATTGTTATAATTTAAACTGCACCAACGCCAACTACCAGTTGGGCAATATATAATTTTAATGAATTAGTATAAAATTCCACCTAAAAGGAGGTGGTGAGAATGCTAATCATGACACGATATTCAGGCACAAATCATGAAGAAACAGGTAGTGGGGAATGTGTCAGTGTGGTTGTGTGAACACAACTTCAGACTTGGGCGAAGGAGAGCTGCGTTTCAATCTCTGCTCACCCACGAAGCTCACCGGGCCAATAGCTTTCTCTCAGCCTCTCTGTAACGACACTAGGCCAATAATCATCTCTCTGTCGAATCTACCGTGCAAGGTTGTTGTGAGGATAAAAGTGTAAATGGAATGAGTAATGCACAAGTGAGATCTGCAACAAAATGTTACAAGGTGGAGTTCTGCTGTATGGGATTCCTGCCAGCCAAGCCCCTTTGCAGAACACTCCATTACATTCACCCTCCTGCCACCCAGTTTTCTGAAATTTTGTGGCCACTGAACATGCTAAGTCCTTTTTCCTAAAGATATATATTTCTGAAATCCTTGGGGTTCCCCAAACCTGCTGCTACCTCCTTCTTGTGCGTGGGTTATGCTGCTTTGGCTACAAGCATCATCACACAGGGGGAAATTGTATTTGCTTACCATCGCTTCTCCACCTGCGTGTTTGTCCCTCGTTACTTCCTCTTTTGAAACAGGAAGTAAACAACATGCACGTGGGCCATTTTGATCGCGCTGCTTCTCCTGCACACAGCAGGAGAGAGTGGCAACTTCTGTCTTTAAAAATAAATCAGACTTACTGGGGTGTAAATCCGTGAAAATCCGTTAGTGCCCAGTAATGAGCGTGCAATAAAATGCCCGCTCTAATGGTTTGCATTCCCTTAACCATTTTGTGGTTAAGCAGCATGGTTTAGTGAGTTGTCTGAACCAGGCCATTGTGGTTAGGCTCAGTAAGGAAAACTTAACCACAAAAGGGTTAAAAGTGTTATCTGCAAGCATTCTGCATGTGGTTAGTGTTAACCACAGCTGAACATGGTTAAGCTAACCGCAAAGCCCAGAGTGTCATCTGAACCAGGCCAGTAAAGTTCTGAATTTGGTTCTTCTTTGGCAAATTAAAAGACAATGTTACCGTATTTCTTCGATTGTAAGACGCCATCGGTTGTAAGACGCACACTAATTTCAGTACCACCAACAGAAAAAAAAGTTTTGATTCTAAGAATAATAATCGCACCCGCGATTCTAAGACGCAGCCCGTTTTTAGAGATGTTTATATGAGAAAAAAGTACGTCTTCGAATTGAAGAAATACAGTATATTTATTTATATAATCTATTTTGTTTCTGCTACGGTGAGCAAAGAGCAAGAAGTTTTATAGAAGCTGCAGAAACCCCTCTCCCAAGCCCTGGTATTCTTGTTGGGGGCCTTTTGCCCCTTCCTTCCCTCTGAGGATGTACAATGCAGCGCGTTTATATTTTCAAGCCTGTCTTAGAAGGCTTAAGGACTAGAAACTCCCATCTTTAAAAAAGAAAAGAAGGAAACACAGATTTTTGAGCTTCCGAAAGATGCTAAATTCTGCACCCCAGGCCAAATTTTGCTGTTCAGTTATAGAATGTTAAAGTACACACAATTTGTCGTCCTCGTCTCCATGTCATCTGTTCACACACAGTACCTGGAAACATTTCTTCCCTTTGGTGACTTGCCCTTTTTTTTGGAATTCTTCTAGGGCTTCATCCAAGCCAAAGGGTATCCTCCCACCACAAACATAGAAGTCATGAATGACGGAGCGGAGTCGGCCGTGTTTAAACAGCTCTTCCAGAAGTGGACGGAAAAATACGAGTCTCAAGGGCTTGGGAAAGCCTACAGCATTGGCAAGATTGGTAAGGCAGAAACACCTACGTCTGCTCCCTTAGGGCCAAACAAGATACAATCCTCGGGGCCGTCTACACTCTGGAAAAGCCCTGCAGTGGCCGTGGATCTGTGTCCTGTCGGTTAGACGACACAGGCACAGCTTTGCAGCCACCGCGGGGGCTTCCCCACGATACAGAGTTTTGAAAAAGTTGGGGATTTACCACACCTTTTTCAAATGGAGCGACGTCAACATGGTGCTTCCACCACGTAACGTCGCTCTGTGGCCAATCTGGGACCAACCTGGGGGTGGAGTCTGGTGAAAGGGGACCAGCGATTGGTCGCTTTCCACCAGGTAGAGGGCGGGGGTGCCCAGGAGAGGGAAAGCACAGGGTTGAGGAGGGGGCGGCACCAACCCAGTGCCATGAAGACACAAATGAGTGATTTCCTCCCAATGCAAATACCGGCTTTAAAGGAGGGATATTTATCCGCATAGGAGAGGGAAGTGTTAAATTCCCTCTGAAACGCTTCTTCTGGACTCATTCATTATAGCCCTCCTCCCAGCTGATGCAATTTGCATTTGTAAATAACCTGCACATTCAATGCAAAAGGTGCATTTAACATCACATCTTAGTCTGACTTTGTTGAAGGGCCAATCCATGCTTAAGGACAGCGTGGGAGCTGGTTCCCTGTAGCTCCTCCCCACGTTGACATGTCACTGCGTGCGGGTTGGGACCAATGGCATGGCTTCCTCTCCCTGCTAAACGGAGTCCTCGAAGCTATGAGGGGAATCGCGGTTCGTACATTACAAATGTTACCAGAGCAGTGTGAGTCGAAGCCACAGGGGAGAAGCTGTGAATTCTAAATTGCCCATCAGGGGCGTAAATATGAGCGAAACATAATGAGGAGAGAGCAGAGGTAGTGGTGTTAGAAGCCTGGACCATAGTAAACCCATCTGTTAAAGCAGGGGTGGGCAACTTGCAGCCTTAGGGCTGCATTCAGCCCTTGGCCCAATTTCACAAGCTCTCTGCAAGTGATCAATTCAAAATTCCAGCAAGAACCTTGTTTCCTTCTCTTCTGGCAGCATGCTATGTTTGGAGGAAGTGGGGTGAGGGGAGAGAGAAAGAGAGAGAAATTGGGGTGTCAGAAAGAGAGAGAGAGAGAAATGGGGTGAGAGAGAGAGAAAGAGAGAGAGAGAGAGAGAGAGAAGGAAGTGTGGCCCACCCACTGTTGACTTTGGTCCCCCGCACCACTATCATTTAGGGTGACCATATGGAAAGGAGGACAGGGCGCCTGTATTGTGGCGTTACACCCCACAAGTCAGTTCCCAAATGTATGTCTGCAGTTTGTAAGTCTGTGGGTTTTAGAATGTTGGCCTGAGTGGGCGGAGTTAGAATGTCTTGGGAGGGGGAGGAGGGATACATAAGGGAATGACTGAGGGGATTGTGGGGGATTTGTTAGGTACTCTTAGAGCAGCCTTCCTCAACCTGGGGCGCTCCAGATGTGTTGGACTACAACTCCCAGAATGCCCCAGCCAGCTGGCTGGGGCATTCTGGGAGATGCAGTCCAACACATCTGGAGCGCCCGAGGTTGAGGAAGGCTGTCTTAGAGTCTTTAGTGCTCTCTGTGTTTAGGGTACTTAAGTTCTGGGAAATTTGGGGGTCAGTGTAGAGAGTGGTGTCTTTGGAGTTTGGTGTGCACGTAGTTGATGTATATTAATCAATACTGATAATAAAGAAAGTTCAAGATTGATTGTGTGAGAAAAAGGAAAGTGCGTATGTGAATGAGTGAAAGGATTGGATGAAAGGTTTCAAAAGGGTTTTTAAATGTTTTATTTGAAACAAAGCCTGTGAACTTTTGAAAATAAATTCTGATTGTTTTGTTTTTAAACTACCACAAAAATCCCACGTGTCTGTTTGGCATTTATCATCTAAAGTTTACTTATTTAGCACCCACTCTGACAATCATTCACCTCAGCACATATAACTCACAGTGTTTTATTTTATATATATTAAAATCCTTCTCCATTTAAACCCCTTTCTCCACATAGTTTGGAGGAAGGTGGTTTTTATCCCTTGCCTCAGGCGTATCAAGCGGTGCTGCTTGGCTTGAGCAGGGAGTAGCTGCAGCCAGGCCTGGTGTTCAGAGACTGTGCCGTGGCATGTATCTTTAACAGTTGCATAGAAAAGGGAATTTCAGCAGGTGTCATTTGTATATATGGAGAACCTGGTGAAATTCCCTCTTCATCACAACAGTGAAAGCTGCAGGAGCTATACTAGAGTGACCAGATTTAAAAGAGGGCACGGCACCTGCAGCTTTAACTGTGGTGATGAAGAGGGAATTTCCCCAGGTGCTGCATGCGTACAAGTGACACCTGCTGAAATTCCCTTTTCAATACAACTGTTAAAGGTACAGGAGCCCTGTCCTCCTTTTCGTATGGTCGCCCTACTATCATTGGACATGCGCACTGTCAGCATGCAGCCTCTGACAGATTGCCCTTGGGGGAAACGCAGTCCTTGGCAGAAAAAAAATAATGTTCCCTGCCCTTGTTTAAAAGTGTTTTAGACCACGTTATTCTTCAGAAGCATCTGTATCTCACTGGCTCTGCACAACATCTATTGTTAAACGCTCCTGTGTTCTAGCAGGGGGTGGGGAGTACTACTTCACACGAAGCATAACGGACTTGTGGAGCTGTCTGTTACAAGATATGGCAATGACCTGAATACACACACACACACACACAACCTGAGATGCTTAACCACAGGGTTTTAAGCTTATTTTTGCTTCCTCAACTTGCATCAAAACCAAAATGAGAACAGAACGCGCCGGTGACCCTGCAGATGCTGTGAATTGAACAGGCATAACCTGATCCAGGATTCATACATTACTTATAGAGAAAACATATATAGCCATTTTGATTGAGATTCATATGTTGTTTCTATATACAGCCAAGGTGGATCAGCTTAAATTCGACATCACTCAGTTGCACGCTAGGCCAGAGTTAGCCGCTGAGCAGCGAATGCCGGATGATGCAACCGGAAAAGTTGAGGTGAGTGAGTTTTTCTTTCTTTCTTTCTTTCTTTAAAGGCTCCCTTTCATAGAATCATAGAATCATAGAATAGCAGAGTTGGAAGAGGCCTACAAGGCCATCGAGTCCAACCCCCTGCTCAATGCAGGAATCCACCCTAAAGCATCCCTGACAGAGGGTTATCCAGCTTCCTCTTGAAGGCCTCCAGTGTGGGAGAGCCCACAACCTCCCTAGGTAACTGATTCCATTGTCGTACTGCTCTAACAGTCAAGAAGTTTTTCCTGATGTCCAGCTGGAATTTGGCTTCCTTTAACTTGAGCCCATTATTTCGTGTCCTGCACTCTGAGAGGATCGAGAAGAGATCCTGGCCCTCCTCTGTGTGACAACCTTTTAAGTGTTTGAAGAGTGCTATCATGTCTCCCCTCAATCTTCTCTTCTCCAGGCTAAACATGCCCAGTTCTTTCAGTCTCTCTTCATAGGGCTTTGTTTCCAGACCCCTGATCATCCTGGTTGCCCTCCTCTGAACACGCTCCAGCTTGTCTGCGTCCTTCTTGAATTGTGGAGCCCAGAACTGGATGCAATACTCTAGATGAGGCGTAACCAGGGCCGAATAGAGAGGAACCAGTACCTCCCGTGATTTGGAAGCTATACTTCTATTAATGCAGCCCAAAATAGCATTTGCCTTTCTTGCAGCCCTATCGCACTGTTGGCTCAGCTTACGATCTACAACAATTCCAAGATCCTTCTCGTTTGTAGTATTGCCGAGCCGTATCCCCCATCTTGTAACTCTGCATTTGGTTTCTATTTCCCAAATATAGAACTTGGCATTTATCCCTATTAAATTTCATTCTGTTGTTTTCTGTTGTTTGTAGCACTAAGGGGGGTAATTCCACCCCATTTGCCCAAGAAGACGGCGTGCTGATGGTTGTGGGATACAAATTTTATAAATGGATCATCAGTTGGTGCTATCTGAACCCCCTCCTCCGTTGAGCCAACATGAAAGATGTCATAATGTGGGAGGTAGCAATCAGGGGGAAAGGGGTCCCAGGCGTTGAGGGCCACTAGATTAATTTCAGAAAATGAATACTGCATTGACTTTGCCTGCCTGACTATTTACATACTTTGCCTTCACGCACTGCCCCTGTGGCCCTGTGTTGCTTGCTCTGTGCTTTGGTATGCAGGTGTGGAGGATTGAAGATCTGGAGATGACCCCAGTAAATCCCCGGAGCTACGGGCAATTCTACGGTGGAGATTGTTACCTCGTCTTGTACTCCTACACGAAATCCGGCAGACCTCATTACATCATCTACATGTGGCTTGTAAGTAAAGCTGAGATGGGTGCATAGAATCATAGAATAGCAGAGTTGGAAGGGGCCTACAAGGCCATCGAGTCCAACCCCCTGCTCCATGCAGGAATCCACCCTAAAGCATCCCCGACAGATGTGTTGTCCAGCTGCCTCTTGAATGACTCTAGTGTGGGAGAGCCCACAACCTCCCTAGGTAACTGGTTCCATTGTCGTACTGCTCTAACAGTCAGGAAGTTTTTCCTGATGTCCAGCTGGAATCTGGCTTCCTTTAACTTGAGCCCGTTATTCCGTGTCCTGCACTCTGGGAGGATCGAGAAGAGATCCTGGCCCTCCTCTGTGTGACAACCTTTTAAGTATTTGAAGCAGTATTTGAAGCAGTCCCGTCTGTGGAATGGTCCAAGCCCAACAAAACTGTTAGTGTTTATTCTCCTTCGGATCTTGAGAACGCAGCGTGTGAAGCCCTGCCTGTTTCTCTCCAGGGCCGCCACGCTTCAGTGGATGAAGTCACAGCGTGTGCTTTTAATGCTGTGGAGCTGGACAAGAAATACGGGGACGAGCCGGTGCAGGTTCGCGTGACGATGGGCAAGGAGCCGCGGCATTTCCTCGCCATCTTCAAGGGAAGCTTGATCATTTATGAGGTGGGCTTTCCTCAATCTCTTCTACGAGCCAGAGAACGTCCTGCCTCTCTCTGCTTCCTTTTTTCCTCTTTCTCCAAATTCAAGGCCATAATGCTAGAACCCAACGGGGTCATCCCATGAAGCCGATTGGTGGGAGATTCAGGACAGATAAAAGGAAGGGCTTCTTCACACACGGGATTCACCACCACAAGATGTCGTGATGGCCACCAATTTGGATGGCTTTCAAATGGGGGTTGGACAAATTCCTCGAGGAGAAGGCTATCAGTGGCTACTATGGCTATGTGCTACCTCCAGTATCAGGGCAGTGAGCTGGGGAACATGTGTGCATAATGTTGCGCCCTAAGAAGAAATAACTACTAACCCACACACTCATCCACCCTGAACAGGAAGCAATAAAATGGGTTGAACCCGCAAAGACTTTAATTAACATTAGAAAGGACTGTGTGTGGGTGGGTGTGCTGTTGCACCGTGTTCTGCTTTGGGTCCCTAGTCAACAGGTGGTCGGCCACTGTGTGGACAGAGTGCTGGACTAGATGGACCCTTGGTCTGATCCAGCAAGGCTCGTCTATTCTTCTCGAGGTCAAAGCACATGTTACATCAGAGGTGCAGAACCACCTTTAGGGCAGAATCCAATTTCAGAGAATTTGGGGGGGGGGGCTGCTGCATTCCAGTGGTAGGCAGAGCCGAAGACAAAAGAAGGGTTTGGACCAGGCTATTTAACAGTAGTTACACAAAGATAGTATAGCCTACTCAGTGATTAAAAGTATTACCTGGGCCACAAACTGACTAGAAGGCTGAAGTAAGACATTATTCTGTCTTAGTCCTCCCACAATATGCAATATGGAACTAATAACACCACTCTTTTAAGATGATAAATACTGTGTGGCTTAGTGCTAGCTTCCTGTAAAAGGAAGGACAGAAACCAATAATATAAGGAATCCAGTCATTAAAGCTTCCTCCACCCTCGTCCCACTCCATCTTGTGGGAAACAGAAACTAAGTAATTAAGGGTTTCAATTCTATGCTTGCTTTGACAAAGAAAAGTGATACAACCTCCAGCAGGTCCAGGAGGGGATCTACACAGCGTCGTGAAGGCGCTTGCGTGCGCCTGCAGTGCGCACAGAAACTCATTGTGTAGATCCTGCCCTGTTTACCCCAGCGCTGAGTCTTGGAATGGGCGAACCAGTAATGCACGAGCGTGCCTTTGACCATACGCAGAGTCCCTGCCCCCAGTGGTACCAGGTAGGCGCTGCAGCCGGGGCTCGTGCAGGGAAGGTTAAGGAGAGGGGCTTCTCGGGAGCCCCTCTCCATTTCAGAAACGAAGAGAGAGCCGCGCAGGTCGTGCATGCACACGCGGAGTCCCGTGCGCGCCCCGAGAGCAGGCCGCTACCTCTTTAAGACGTGGCAGGCGCCCTGTGCGGTGTGGTGCGCTCGGACCATGTGATCGCTGGGGAAGAAGCTGCAGGAGCCGAGCGGGCTTAGGATGGCTGTGCCGCCCGCCCGCGCCCGAGTTCACATTCACCGCAGTGGAGCGCGAGTGGTCTGGGCGAGGCGGGGAGCCCAAGTTCCCGGCGCAGGGGGAGCCGGGCCGCCGCCTTCAGCGGGATGCCGAGAGACGCGGGGCTCTAGCCGAGCCGCCGGGCAGCAGCATGGCCCTTCCGCTCCCTGCGCCTGCTTGCCCTGGGCGTGAAGGGGTCGCTTGGAGGAGACAGCCGTAACTCGCCCTGGAAGGACACCGGGCAGGATCTACACAATGAGTTTCGGTGCGCACTGCAGGCTCACGCAAGCGCCTTCACGACGCTGTGTAGATCCCCTCCAGTACTGGCTGGGGAATATTGGATGTTCTAGCACTTTTTTCTGCCTAAACATGCATAATGTTGCGCCCTAAGAAGGAATAACCACTAACACACACACACTCATCCACCCTGAACAGGAAGCAATAAAATGGGTTGAACCTGCAAAGACTTTAATTAGCATTGGAAAGGACCATTCCTGAACATGACTTTTTTATGAGTAAACATTATAGAAGAATTTTGGCCACAGGAAGGGGGCATTGGTGGGTAATGTAGCCTTAAATACACTGCTCTGTATGGGGAACTTCCATTTTAATTCCTCTTCCAGCTCATTGTGGGAAAGCAATGCCGCAGCAGCGCTAGTAGCTCTCACGTGGGGATTTTAGAATCAGTTGATGTTTTGCCATTTACCATCATCCTTCATAAACGATTCCGCTTTTCCAGGGTGGTACGAGCCGTGCCCAGAAGAGCGAACCTGAGCCCGCTGTCCGGCTCTTCCAAGTGAGGGGCACAGATGAATTCAACACCAAAACCATTGAGGTTCCAGCCCGAGCCTCCTCCCTCAACTCCAACGATGTCTTCCTTCTCAAGACCAATCAAGTGTGCTATCTGTGGTGTGGAAAGGTAAATGACAGTAACACACACACACACACACACACATACACACACACACACACACACTAGAGCTGTCTTCCCCAACATGTTGGGCTACAACTCCCATCTTCCCCAATCAGCATGGCCAATGAGAGTTGTAGTCCACCACATCGGGAGGGGATAACATTGAGGATGGCCACACTAGACATCCTTCCACTAATGGTCATGTTGAAAGGGAATTCTTTGTTACCTGCTGCTAAATATATAGGATCCAGAAGTAGATTACTAATCAGGTAGATCCTTCCGCTTCGCATACCCTCAGCTTGCTTTAACTCTTCTCTGGCTCTTACTGATTCAAATGTTACGGGTTTCATGTGGAGGCCCCCAAAACAGCTTCCACGTGGCAGTGGGCTACATGGAAACAGTAACGTGCTAAAACTTCGTTGTGTGGCTAGTCTCCATGCCAGCCGTGAAAGCTAAGACCCAATCCAAATTTTGAGAAAAAAAGCATGTGGTCCAGTCCTCCCTGGATTATACCATTGAAGAATGCAGGTATTTGACTGCTTCCTCTCCTCTCTCCCTGAACATCAAACACTCTCTGTCTGTGGAAACCTAACTTGTCAAGACAAGTGTTTCTAATCCGACAGCAAGGCATCATTGATGGATGTGATCCTTTTCCTGAATGCTTAAGCCAGTTCTGAAAGAGCAGTGATTACTGCATGCCAATCAGGGAGCCAAAGAACTTGCTTCCTTTCTAGCCTTCTGTCGCTATTTAGACACCTGGCCACTAGTGGCTAGAAGCCGCACCACCACTTCCAGAGAGCTTACAGTAGATAAAAGACAAAGACTCTAAGAAAGCCTCATGTGACTTCAATCCATCTCAGCCTCTTAATGGAGAATGTACGCATGGGGCACAGGCCCATGCAACAAGTTTTCTCATCTCTTTCACATTGACTCCTAATTTGCCTTTGCTTTGTGTTTCACGCTCAGGGATGCAGCGGGGACGAACGAGAGATGGCCAAGAATGTGGCTGATATCATTTCCAAACGGGACAAGCAGACCGTTTTGGAAGGTCAGGAGCCGGCAGACTTTTGGCTTGCCCTTGGAGGCAAGGCCCCGTACGCCAGCGACAAGAGGTGAGATGTACGGGGTTCATCATACACTAGGCTCATTTCTGCAGAGATTATGCATTCGAAAGGTCAGGCAGAAAGCAAATGTACATTCACACAGTGCTATTGACACAATTGGGGGTCGGAGGGAACAGCTTTAGCCATCTGCAATTCCTGGGACAAGCGTTGCTTCTTTGGATTGTTGAACAATGTGAATGCCAAGGTGCGGAAGTCATTTTAAAAAGCCACTGTACGGAGATAGCCTATGAGTGACCACTGCGTGCCAATCAGGAAGCAAAGGCCAATCAGAGAGCCAAGCAGCTTAGTTCGTGTCTAGCTTTTTGTTGCTGTTTAGAACTCCTGACCTCTAGTATCTAGAATTAGCATAGGATGTTGGAAAGGAGTGTGTTTCAACTCTTGGCTCTCTTCCTCCCAACGTTGCATTGTCAAGGTTCCAAGAACAGGTTGCCCACTACCAGCCCCGCTTATTTGAGTGCTCCAATCAGACGGGGAGATTCATCATGACAGAGATAGTGGATTTTTGCCAGGATGACTTGGATGAGGACGACGTCATGTTACTGGACACCTGGGAAGAGGTCAGTGGGGATGAGTTGCACCTGGGCACACGGCTGCTTCTTTACGCACAAGTCTTTCGGTGAGAATGCAAAATGTCAATCTAGAATTAATAGGGTGGCTAATATTAGGTAAATCGGGAATGATACAACAGAAGTCAGCCACTTTTCCCAGTTCCTGAGTTGCACAGAGAACAAAATATGACATTTAGGCCTTAGCTAGACCTAAGATTTATCCCGGGGTCGTCCCTGCCTGCTCCTAGGATCCCCTGTGTGGCATTTACATGAACAGGGATGACCCCGGGACAATCCCAGGATAAACCTTAGGTCTAGGTAAGGCCTTCGACTCAATTGGATGGAGCGGTAAGGTCAGAATCTGCCCCCCCTAACTTTAAAAAGACCTCTGGAGCACAGCCACTCAGACCTTTCCTGCATCCACTACTACCATCAGGTATAACCTGATGTGTACATGTCTCATGAACATGTAGAACAGCCGTCTCCACACTGGCCCCCTACAGCTGTGTTGGATTCCAAGTACCACCATCCCCAGCTGCCTAGGGCATGATGGGAGTTGTAGTCCAACAGATCTGGATGACGGCACCAGATTGGGGAAGGCTGGAGCAGAACCATTTTCAGGGCTGGCTGCAGGTTTGGGAAGGTCCTTGGCCAAGTGGTCTCCGGTGCGCCCCCCGATGGGTTTACCTGGAGGCAGCAGGCCCCACAATGCCCCCATTGCTCTCTAGGACGTTGTGGGAAAACTAAAATAGCAGCATTTCCCAGACTCAAATGCCTGGCACTCATCAGAGCAGCGGACAAAAGGAAATGGTTTCAAGGGCGGCTTAATACATGTGTCAGTGACGGGACCCACCAGGATGCTGGAGCCCTGGCAGCTGTCCCAGGATGCCACATGCTGACGCTAGGCCTGACTATACTGCCAGGGACACGGAATAACGGGCTCAAGTTAAAGGAAGCCAGATTCCGGCTGGACATCTGGAAAAACTTCCTAACTGTTAGAGCAGTGCGACGGTGGAATCAGTTACCTAGGGAGGTTGTGGGCTCTCCCACACTAGAGGCCTTCAAGAGGCAGCTGGACAAGCATCTGTCGGGGATGCTTTAGGGTGGATTCCTGCATTGAGCAGGGGGTTGGACTCGATGGCCTTGTAGGCCCCTTCCAACCCTGCTATTCTATGATTCTATGATTCTATGACTCTGGGGGCTTGAACCAGGAATCTCATTGGCTTTGAGCTGTGACTCAGCCTCGTGAATTGCCTGATGACGCTGGGCAAACTTCAGGCAAGGAAGGGATTGAGCGGTGTGGAACCTTCGGCCCGCAAGCCAAATCTGTCCGGCTTAGGGAACGCCGCTGCTGATTTCACTTCCAGTCCAAGCATGGTATTCGTTTGCTTTTTAAATAGAGTGAACAGTGTAATGAAGGGGTGTCAAAATAAAATGCATCTGGGGTCCCAGTCGGACCCCCTGGGATTCCTTCACCTCCCCCCACCCTTTCCTCTGACCAGTGATTATTTGGTGATTCCCTGTCTTTTGTGTAGTTCCCCCCTCCCCTCTCCTTTAAGGTTGAAATGCCAGTCCTAACGCTTTGCCTTGGGATGTCCGGATTTTGAGAAATCTGCCCCGCGTGTGTTTCGTGGATCATGTGGTGTCGTTCCTTCCAGCGTCTGATCACAGACGTGTTCAAATTCCCCCCTCCCCCATCATGCAGAAAAATTCGCAAATAATTCCGTAGGAAAGTTTGAAACCATTTACATCATTTATGTTAGTATGTAACATTTAGCGTTATGTCCCCCATGCCATTCGACTTTTCCCCATGTATATTATCCAGCATGGCACATATCTCAGCAGAAACGTGCGCATTTTCCTGCAAATGAATTTGCGTAAATTTCGGTATTTTTTTTAAAAAAAATCCTGAAGTCCGCAAACTCCACATGGCTGAGGAAGCCGTTCCTCGGCAAATTCCACAGGTCATATTCTTAGAAATCCAAACTCATTTTAGTCCACCTTGAATTTCTTCAGCATCCTTAGTTTAGCCACTGGCTTTAAACTACTTTTAAAAACACACAGAGAGCAAGCAGCTGGAAAGGGGTTAAGCGTACACTCCCTTCTCCCGTGCTTTTCTGGTCCAAATTCCCCATTTCTGACGCTGCTTTTCCCCCCTTGTAAAGCATCAAAGTTCTCTTGCATGTATTTAGCCTAAAATGCAACAACAAATGGTAGTACCACCTAGTGGCCAAACTGTGGATTGAATCGATCACTTCTCCCCCAGACATAGGGCTCATCTACACTATTCCACTATGAAGGCGGTATGAAAGCAGTATGTAAAAGGCAGGAGCCACACTACTGCTTTATAGCGGTATTGAAGTGCTGGGGCCCATTGACACATACAATATACCACTTTCATTCTCGATCCTCCCAGAGTGCAGGACACAGAATAACGGGCTCAAGTTAAAGGAAGCCAGATTCCAGCTGGACATCAGGAAAAACTTCCTGGCTGTTAGAGCAGTACGACAATGGAATCAGTTACCTAGGGAGGTTGTGGGCTCTCCCACACTAGAGGCCTTCAAGAGGCAGCTAGACAAGCATCTGTCGGGGATGCTTTAGGGTGGATTCCTGCATTGAGCAGGGGGTTGGACTCGATGGCCTTGTAGGCCCCTTCTAACTCTACTATTCTATGATTCTATGATTCTATATCCCGCTTGGTGTGGCTCCTGCCTTTTATATGCCACTTTCATACTGCTTTCATAGTGCAATATCCTGCTTGGTGTAGATGAGCTCCTAGAGAGAGTGTATAAATAAGAGTATGGAAAATTCCCTCACTCCGCAGAAGGGTTTTTATCTGTTCCTCTTCCTTCCCCTTCTCCCTTTCCCCTCCTGTAGGTTTTCCTCTGGGTTGGCAAGGCTGCCAACAACTATGAAAAGAACGAGTCCATTTCCTCGGCCAAAGAGTACCTGAAGACCCACCCGGCAGGAAGAGACTTAGCAACGCCAATCATCATGGTGAAACAAGGCCACGAACCGCTGACCTTCACTGGGTGGTTCTCTGCTTGGGACCCGTACAAGTGGAGTGTAAGGAACTGCGAAATGGACCTCTGTACTTGGGGAGGGGCCGTAGCGTAGGGGGTCTCTTTTTTTAATTTAGCAAAAAGCTGCTCATTGCCAGGTCTCTCTTGTCCAACTGTGTGTTCAGTGAGCTAAGCACTAGGCTGCCCCACCCCAGCCTTTGTGGCGCCTGAGCAGTCAAGCCAATGTAATTTTCCCCCTCTTAGGATGGCAAGTCCTACGAAGAGATGAAGACCAGTTTAGGAGACGTATCGGCCATATCAGAGATCACAGTGGTAAGTAGACCTGAGTGCAGAGGTTGCGGCATCCTTGTGCGTAGGATGCTTCGATCTGTTTTTACATCCTAATCTTGAGGTCTGCAGTGAAAAGCAAAAGATGCATTCGCATGTATAGTCATCCCCCAGCTACCCACAAACTCAGAGGCCTATGGCCATCCATTCCAGAGCAGGAGGGGCAGCAGAGGTAATCTTCACCTCTGCACTTCTCCCACTATGTATTTTGGCTAGATGGGCTTTTTGCCCATCTAGCTGGGGCTCTGAGGAGTCCCTGCCTCTCCTCGCCCCTCCTCGCGCATCTAGCCTGCCACCTTTCCCTCCTCTCCGAGGTCACCTGCATGGTTCTCTCTGTGCCAGCTGCACAGGGGAGGGGAGCTCAGATTCCTGGCTCCAAGGTCGGACCCCTGTCTCCAACCTCAGATCCAGAAATCCAAGCTATCCTACGGCCCCCCATACTCTGCTTTATCACATGCTGTCAAATGCCTGGGAGTAGAGAGAAGTCTTAACCTGGCACCAAAAAGACAGCAAAGTTGGCACCAGGAGGACCTCACTGGGAAGAGTGTCCCTCAGTCAGGGGGCCACCACCGAGGATGGCAATGACGAGGCCCTTTTCGAAAAGGGCCTCGTCATTGCCATCCTCGGAGGAGGAACTTGGAGGAGGGCCTCAGCTGATTGTCATAGTGCACGAGTAGGTTTCCCGAAACAAAATCCTACTTATTCCCAACTAAGTGTGTTTCACATCAGGGCAGCAGAAGCAAACTCCATCTTCTTCCTATAACCATGATGGTGCTATGATTTAAGTGAGTTTAAAATGTGAGACTGCAAATGCTCAGAGTATTTTGTCTCATTTTATCAGGATTTATCAAGGTGTTTTGGTTTTTTTTTTAAAAAAAAAGTGTGTGTCCCCTTCTAACATATCAGGAATGTAGAAACAGTTGTAGAGCATGGAATGGCAGTGTATGTGTGTGGGAATAGAATAAAAATGTTACTTCTTTGCTGCACAAAAGCCCCCCCCCCCCATCCCGATAACATCATTAAGTCCAGGGTTTAAAATTACCTCTTGGGCCTTTATGGGGAGCAGGCGGTCAAAAGGCAGATCCTCGCCGAGGACATGAAAAAAATGGGCTGGCTGCCTTGTCTGAATAAATCTTGTGGACCCCTAATTGTAAAGAAGCCCCATATGAGGACATGTGTGGATCCTCTCTCGTGTACATAACGTGCAAAGTGTCTCCCAGTTCACAAGCTTCCTTATATCTTGGCAGGATCTTAAAAATGCCAATTTGAATAACAGAAATGCTGCCGGCAGCAAGGCTAAATCTACCAATCCAGCAGTTTCAGGGAATGGAACAAGTCCGGTGGCACAACAAACCCAACCTAACATCATCAGCAATGATAACAGCTACAACAACAACACCCCTCCGCTAGAGGCCAGTGGAAATGGTGCCTTCCCTAGAGACGAGCTGATCAACAAGATGGTGGATGAGCTTCCAGAAGGCGTGGACCCCACCAAAAAAGAGGTGAAGCGTGGGGCATCTCCTGTCTTGCTTAATTTGTAATGAAGCTAGGACCTTGGACGTTCCTTAGCTGTTCGTTCAATCTCTTAAACTTTAGAGTGCAAACTTTAATAGTTGGCACGTTCGTCAAGTGAAGCTTTTGTTGATTGATTGATTGATTGATTGATTGATTGATTGATTGATTGATTGATGGGGGGCACTTTTAATCAGCAGGGGTCAATTTCAGTTGGGGGCCCTGAAAATTAACAGGCCGGCTTGCTTACTTTGGGGGTGGGTGGGCTATTTTATTGTAATAGGAAAAGAGAAAATATTAAAGAAGGCCTTTATGGAAGAACGCCTGGACTGTGACAGATTAGCTGTGCTTTCACACTTCCTAAAATATCTCAAAATGATCCCTATATTGAACTTTTGGCGATATGCAAATATATTTACACCCAGTGTATATTTATATGGTCTGGTAATGGCTAATGGTAACAGCTGTCTGGGAGTGGAGCAGCATCCCCTCCTGAGGCTGTGGGCTCTCCTTCATGGGAGGTTTTTAAGAAGAGGCTGGAGGGTCACCTTGTCAGGGATGCTGTAGATCCTACAGTGAGCATGGGGTTGGACTAGAAGATCTCAAGGTCCCTTCCAGCTCTAAAGTTCTATGGCTACTGGGAACAGAAAGCTTTGGACATGAACCAAACAGCTGAGCTTACTATCCCCAACCTGTTTTCGCCCCTTTCCGGTCATCAAGGGATAAGACGTACCCTGAAGTAGAAAAGACCCTACCAGTTTCCCCAGCAGTATGAGAGCAGGGGCCCTTTCCCCCTCTTCGTCGCCGCTTCAAGAGAAGTCGGAATAGGCAGAGAATGGAGCCAAGATCCTTGGCAGAATCCTGTAAACTGAGCACACGAGATTTACTATCCCGTAATTCCATTTGTTTGTTCCAACTTGAAAATGGGCATGAGATCACCATAATAAATCTTGTGTGCTCTGCTGGCGGGCTGCATATCACAGGGAGAGAGGCTTGTGATTTGAATTCTGCATTGCAGAGGAGTTGGTGCAAGGCGCTCCATTCCCTGGTCTACAAGCCCAGGACTTCCAAAGTTGTCTTCGGTCGAATTCTGAGGATGTATAGTGTCTGTCGGTTCCACATTTCCTTGATAACATATAGCAACTGTGATCACATTGGTTGCCCTGTTTACGGCGTTATTTCCCTTGTCGACATCTGGGTGATACTGGCATGAGAAATAACAATACAGTCAGGGCAAGCCGTCCTGCACGAGTTTCCAATGGGACATGATCCATGCGGGGGGGGGGATAGGTTTTCAGCAGCCACCCCTAGAAATGGGCGCAAATCTCCATTAATCGTTTTTCCAAACTTAGGTCCAGTTATTCTCAAACACTGAGAGTGGTTTTTTCCCCCAAAACTAGCACAGAAATCCATTGGCATTTTTGTACACCTCTCTCGTAATGCATGCATTTTATACACATTTCTGCCTAATATGCATGTTGTTTACAAACAACTGTTCTAATGCAATGCATTTTTGAATATTTTCCCAAATACGCACATTTTTTATTGGAGAACTCCACTGCAAAATTTAGAGAAGTGTCAATTTCAAAGGCTAATTAAATTTTGGTTTGCATAGAGGTCCAAAAGTGAAAAATCCTCCCCCCCCCCGCCTCCTTTTTATTTATTTATTTATTTATTGCATTTCTGTACCGCCCAATAGCCAAAGATCCCTGGGCGGTTCACAAAAATTAAAGCCGTTTAAAGTATAAAACAAACAGTATAAAAAACATGACATAAAATACAACATAAAAGCGCAACCAGGATAAAATCAACAGCAGTGCAGAAATACAAATTTAAAATACAAATTTAAAACAGCAAAGTTAAAATTATAAGACTATTAAAATGCTGAGAGAATAAAAAGGTCTTCACCTGGCTTCTGAAAGAATATATTTCTACCTAGGGTATGTATGAGAGTTTCAGTTTTGCTCACAAAATTGGCAGCCATGCCCTGTTCTAAGCCGCAAACACAATCACAAGCGTGTGTCTGCCCCAAATATTTGCAAATTGCTGGGTATGCGCTTATTTTGTTTGCACAACCTCCCAGTTCAGTTTTTGCACATTTCCCCGGCAGACTGAACCAGCCCCGCTTTAATCTAGGGGTGGGTGGGTGGATTTGCGCAAATTTCATGTTGGATGGCTGCTCGGTTTATGCAATTGTCCTATTTGCGCAGAGCGAACAGCAATTGTAAATGCAAATAGCAACCGGGGACGGACGAGACAAATGGCAAGACGATGTGCGGAGAATCCTAGCCGTCGCAAACATTGCTCATTCCCAGAAGAGAGCTCATGGAAAGGATCTCTGCTTGGTTGTGTCAGCGTAGGCTCTTGTAAATCTAATGTGGTATTTCCTACATGCGAATGACATAAGGACATAAAAATAGCCCTGCTGGATCAGGCAAAAGGCCTATCTAATCCAGCATTCGTTTCCACAGTGGAAACCCACATGCCTGTGGGAAACCCACTAGCAGAACCTGAGCACAATTATAGCACCCTCCTGCTTGTGTTCCCCACAAACTGGAATTCAGAGGCGCATTTAGCCGTCATAACTAGCAGCCATTGATGGCTTTATCCTCTAAGAATTTGTCTAATCCCCCTTTGAACCTGTCTAAGCTGGTGTTTTGAAAGGGAATGCGCCACAATTCGTTAAGTGCTTCTGGCTGAAATTTAAAGATCAACTGGGAATCAGTAGAGGGAGACTAAAAATTGGTTGAGAGGCAAATTGTCTCTAACGTTGGCAGTTTGCTCCCAAAATATTAGAGCTGGCAATCCGTTAGGCGAGCCAATATGTTCCTCTGCTTCCTTTACCCACTGGGTGGCAATATGTGTATGCATATATGTAGCGAGAGGTAGTCAATCATGTTCACAGAGAACTGGGAGGGTACTGTACTACCGCAGGGCTCAGTCCTGGGCCCAGGGCTCGTCAACATTTCTATTAATGATTTGGATGAGGAAGTGCAGGGAACGCTTATCAAATTTGCAGACTACACAAAATTTGGTGGGATAGCTAATACCCTGGAAGACAGAAACAAACTTCAAAGTGATCTTGATAGGCTGGAGTGCTGGGCCGAAAACAACAGAATGAAATTTAATAGGGATAAATGCCAAGTTCTACATCTAGGAAAAAGAAACCAAATGCACAGTTACAAGATGGGGGATACTTGGCTCAGCAATACTACAAACGAGAAGGATCTTGGAATTGTTGTAGATCGCAAGCTGAATATGAGCCAACAGTGCGATATGGCTGCAAGAAAGGCAAATGCTATTTTGGGCTGCATTAATAGAAGTATAGCTCCCAAATCACGTGAGGTACTGGTTCCTCTCTATTCGGCCCTGGTTAGGCCTCATCTAGAGTAGTGTGTCCAGTTCTGGGCTCCACACTTCAAGAAGGACGCAGACAAGCTGGAGCATGTTCAGAGGGCAATGAAGATGATCAGGGGTCTGGAAACAAAGCCCTATGAAGAGAGATTGAAAGAACTGGGCATGTTTAGACCTGGAGAAGAGAAGATTGAGGGGAGACATGTTAGCACTCTTCAAATACTTAAAAGGTTGTCACACAGAGGAAGGCCAGGATCTCTTCTCGATCCTCCCAGAGTGCAGGACATGGAATAACGGGCTGAAGTTAAAGGAAGCCAGATTCCGGCTGGACATCAGGAAAAACTTCCTGACTGTTAGAGCAGTGCGACAATGGAACCTATGACTTAGGGAGGTCGTGGGCTCTCCCACAGTAGAGGCCTTCCAGAGGCAGCTGGACAGCCATCTGTGAGGTATGCTTTAAGGGGATTCCTGTATTGAGCAGGGGGTTGGACTTAGTGGCCTTATAGGCCCCTTCCAACTCTACTATTCTAGGATTCTACGAAGGTGCTTTTCAAGAGAGGTCGTGCTCACAGGCTTGGACTTAGGGGCATGCAATCTGGGCCACCACTTGAGGTTCTGAGCTTGGTGGTTGAGCTAGGCCCTCCACTGAACTGTCAGCAGCTGAAACAAACGGTACAAGCAGTACCAGCATTCCATGAACATGGTGTTTCTTGTTTGCGGGGAAATTGTGCCGTATCGAACAGTGTCATTCCGCAGTCCCAGCGCCAGCGGCGCTCTGTCAAATCTTTCTGTTGCGCATTATGCTTGTGCAAGCGATGGTGCAAATGTAATGTGCAACCCCTTGGAGAAGCGTAATGCAGAACCACTTGCACAACGTAACTTTAGTGCAACGTCATTTGTGCAAGTGCAATGACACAGTTGGATACGACCCGTTGACAACTTCTGTGCCCATTTATTGAACAGTGTGCATTGCATTAGTGACCGCAGTTTGATTCGCAAGTGCAAATTTATCGCCATATACCAGCCTTCTCCAACCTGGCACCCTGATGCAATGGGAATTGGGGGCAGGAGGAGCTGTAGCCCCAAACATCTGGAGGGCACCAGGTTGGGGAAGGCTGCTTTATCTGATAGGGATGACTCATGCATCAAAATTGCAAAATGGGGAGCAAAAGCAATTTCAAAGATGTTATTCAGAACTTGAACTAATGGAGGAAGCGCTAAAGATGGTTCTCACTCAGAGCAACACTTACCGTATTTCTTCGATTGTAAGACGCCATCGATTGTAAGACGCACACTAATTTCAGTACCACCAACAGAAAAAAAGCTTTGATTCTAAGAAATAATAAACGCACCCGCGATTCTAAGACGCACCCCGTTTTTAGAGATGTTAATATGGGGGGAAAGTGTGTCTTAGAATCGAAGAAATACGGTAGTTTGACTGCTCATAGGGTGAAGACGGACAGGCCTCTTTGGAAGTGTACTTGCAGCATACAGTTCAGATGTAAAGGGTTAAGTGTAGCGCAAATATAGACTTGGCTGTTTTAGCTATTAAAATAGTTTAATAAAATTAGCATGAGCTTTCGTGGGTTACAACCCATTAGATGCTGTAAAATTAACTGGAGACTTTGAGTCTGAAAAACAGTTAAGCAGGTGGATCTGTAGCAAGTGTTCCATTCACTTAAAGCAACAGTTACAAGATGCATTAAGAGTGTTTATAATGTGCATAGAAACCATAATCCCTATTGAGTCCCTGAGTAACGCAAACAAATTCCTTTATCAACTCTCATTCTGCAATCTCGCATTCCAAGCAAGGCCCTGATTTTAATTTCTTTAGAACTCTCACTCTGAAGTCCTTGACGGTCTGTCCACGGAGTTCAAATGTACTTATTCCTCTCTCCGGAGGTGTGGGGGGGGTGCAGTTCTGCAACTTTGAAGGAGTGGCTAGCTGCACACAATGCAGTAATCCTATTTTTTTTCCTTGATGAAACTCCCCAACCCCATAAGCATGTGCAGCACATTCCATTAGGGTGTGCATCCAGGGAATTTTTGTTTTAAAGGCGAACATTTATTGAACATCAATCATAAAGGACATTATTTTTATTCATTTATTTATTAAACACTGTTGGCACTGATGCCTTACTCCGCAGCCAGAGGGCAGTCAGAGGACTGTTCCCACTGTATTTGGATCCTCCTATGGATCATAGAATCATAGAATAGCAGAGTTGGAAGGGACCTACAAGGCCATCGAGTCCAACCCCCTGCTCAATGCAGGAATCCACCCTAAAGCATCCCTGACAGATTGTTGTCCAGTTGCCTCTTGAAGGCCTCTAGTGTGGGAGAGCCCACAACCTCCCTAGGTAACTGATTCCATTGTCGTACTGCTCTAACAGTCAGGAAGTTTTTCCTGATGTCCAGCCAGAATCTGACTTCCTTTAACTTGAGCCCGTTATTCCGTGTCCTGCACTCTGGGAGGATCGAGAAGAGATCCTGGCCCTCCTCTGTGTGACAACCTTTTAAGTATTTGAAGAGTGCTCTCATGTCTCCCCTCAATCTTCTCTTCTCCAGGCTAAACATGCCGAGTTCTTTCAGTCTCTCTTCATAGGGCTTTGTTTCCAGACCCCTGATCATCCTGGTTGCCTTCCTCTGAACACGCTCCAGCTTGTCTGCATCCTTCTTGAATTGTGGAGCCCAGAACTCGACGCAATACTCTAGATGAGGCCTAACCGGGGCCGAATAGAGAGGAACCAGTACCTCACGTGATTTAGAAGCTATACTTCTATTAATGCAGCCCAAAATAGCATTTGCTTTTTTTGCAGCCGCATCACACTGTTGGCTCATATTCAGCTTGTGATCTACAACAATTCCAAGATCCTTCTCTTTTGTAGTATTGCTGAGCCAAGTATCCCCCATCTTGTAACTGTGCCTTTGGTTTCTATTTCCTAGATGTAGAACTTGGCATTTATCCCTATTAAATTTCATTCTGTTGTTTTCAGCCCAACGCTCAATCCCTTCTCAATGGCCCCCTCAATTAACTGCTTATTTCTTGAGATATTAGGGTGTGCCTGGGTACACACAGCATACCCCTTGCACACACCTATGCCCAACCCCCAATTCCCAGAGTGGTTTTGCCCTTAAGGTTTCCTTTCAGACGATGTGTTATGAGCCGCTACATACAAGAACATCCATGTGGTACGTTAAAAAGTTAAGCAAGCCCATGCAAATGGTGACCGTCCCTCTACTCTCTCCCTTTCTTTGCAGTACTACTTGTCCGATGCAGATTTTTACGACATCTTTGGGAAAACCAAGGATGAGTTCTACCAGATGCCCAAATGGAAACAGCAAAACGAGAAGAAGCAGTACGGACTCTTTTGAGCAGAAGAAGGAGCCTTCCAGCTCGTCCTTCTGCTGCCGGCTTGGAACTCATTTGGGGGCAAGATGGAGAGCGTTGGAGGAAGGGATGGTGGAGGAAAGACACTTGCACCCCAGTACTGAAAAGGACATTTTTTTAAAAAACCACTCCTGGAATCAGTACGGTGAAAGAAAGGCTTGGCAGACTAGCTTCCTCCCTATTCCCGCCACTCAAAGTGGCAATCTGTTTTTTCCCCTGCCAACATTGTATCATTTTTCTGCACAAAGTGTGTGTGTATGTGTGTGAAAGTTTCTCCCATTTGGTGTGTTTAGAAACTCAACTGTCCCACATGAGGATGCTGAACGGGGCACTGTTTTTCTGTTGAGGGCAGAGTGATTTTTCTTTTTCTTATTACAGGTATAAGAGAGAAACATAAGAACCAGAGCATGTGAAAGTACACACAGGTTCAAAAAACCCCAACAACTTCAGATATGTGAAAACCAAACAGCGCCAAAGCCCTCGGTGCTAATTCTGGACTCTCCAGAAGTTTGGAAGGGACACAGTGGCCCACACATCTTCACTCAGTCCTGCAGGGAGAAGACATGATTTCTGCTTTGAGTCCATGGAAAAGGAATCTCAACCCTCTCTCTTTTGAAAAATAGATTGTGTACAGGTGCTTCCAGATAGATGGTTTCTGGCCCTACCAATCAAAAGGCGTTGTGCAGAGATCCCATCTGTCTCTCCTTAGCCAATTTTGCGTGGTAAGGAAATAGATGGAAATCAGGGTGGGGAAAACGCAGCAGGGTTTCAAATGGAGGACACCGTTGTCTGGAGACCCCTGTGAAAACCTGCAAAGGAAGCAGGGTGTTTGCACAATAACGGCCTTGTCTGAAAGCACCCTAAGAGTTAGGATACTTTAGGATGCCAAATCTAGGGAAGGCAGCAGCTGTGCTTCTAAGGACCCAGAAGCATTGGGATGGGTGCAATAAATAACAAATGCTGGACTTCTGGTCTGGTCGATCGAGAAGACCATTCTTATTTGTATGTTGCCAGGATGGAGAAGAAGAGAGGACACCAATAATTGCACTTAATTCTGACTGCATGCTAGAAAACAGGTGGTTCTTTCATTTCTATGGGGGGGGAAGGTGCCTACACTACTTTTTAAACCTGAGTTTTCTGTTGATACGTTAAAAATAGACATGTCCTTACATATTGTGTCCTGAGTCAGACCACTTGCTCCTTATTAAATAGAGTCACTACTTAATACTAGGTTCTCTCAGTTTCTAATTGTTCCAGTTTGAAGTCTGATTCATCTCGAACGTTGAGAATTTCTCCATTCTTAAGTTTGATTCATCCCGAATGATTTTTTTTTTTAAGTTCACTTGAAAATTCATAAACATTTTTGTGAACATCTCTGCCACTTTGAATGCATTTTTGCCTTACACATTTCTACAAGCAATTACCATACAGATTTTTTTGGATTGAAGAACTCCCTTTACAAAATTCAGTGGTGAAAATTTCAAAGAATAGCTGGATTTCGGTTCTCATACTGATTTGAAAGTTTGAAATGAGACGTGAATGAATTTCTCATCCATTCTTAGCCCATTGGGTTTTTTTAAAAACTATGTCTTCTGACTACCAGTGGTTCTCCAAGGCGTCAATGAGAGACCATGCCCTGCTCTGCAACTTTTTTAACTGGAGATTTAACCTAGGGCCTTCTGCATGCAAAGCTCCAGCCAGTCCTCTCAGGTTTTGCACCGTTCTTGTTTTATTGCCAACAGCAGATGCATTTGTTCAGTTCATACTGCTTGGAAATTGCCATGTTTCCCCTCCTCTTTCTTTGAAAAATAATAATAATTGCACTTGCTTCAATCAGAGGTGGGAGTGGAGCAGGAAAGTTGAAATAAATTGTGTGGAAAACTGGATTAAAATGTGATATTCTATAATATTGTGTTGGATCTTTTGTGGAATCAAGAATCACATGGACCGCCACAGCAGCCCACCCTTTCGGGAGAAAATCAAGCAGTGCTTGACTGAGGTTTTTGCTGCCTGCTCAGTTGCAAATTAATCATGCCGCAATTGACATAGAGCACGCCACAGCCCAAGTGAAGCACTTCTAAGTCACACTGATTTTAATGGGAGAGAGGCAAACACTTCCTGTGTTTAACTCACTGAAATGAAAGGAACTCCGGAAGTATTTAATTCTGATTAGGTCATGCCCATAGCACTTATACTTGATTACAGGGTGTAGTTTAATAGGATAATGCACATTTAAGACTCGTGCTTCGGTTACGCCCACTCACTCACTGAAAATTGCAAAATTAAGGGGAAATTACTGTGTGTGTGGAGTTGCAGTTGGAATTCTGAATGGGAAGGAAATGGGTTAACCCTCCACCGCCCTGAATGCCTCAGCACCAATTTGGATTGGGCCTTGCACAGCTGCTTTTTGGGGGGTGGGGGCAATAAGTGCCTAGTGTTAAGCATGCTTTTTAGAGTGTGCTTAGAGTAACATTTGTTTGACCCCCATTCAGGACAGTGTGTGAAGGTACCCAATCATCTTTCTCCGTGCAGCGAGAGGAGCAAATCTCTGTGCCTCTTTCTGAACGGACAAAAGTCAAATGGGCAGGGTGGAAGAAGTCACTGGGAGGGGCTTCAAGGCATGGCTCCACCCCCCTGATGTCATCTGACCCACCTCAATTGGCACTTTGTCCCCTGAACCGAAACAGGTTCTCCAGACCCTTTCAGGAATGTTGTAAGCACAACAGGAACGCCCAGTACACAGCAAAACCCCTTTATGCCCATTTCATTGAATGCCACAGGTCCATTTCACTCACATTTTCAGCCTCCCAGTTTGGCCACATGACCCTGCACAAAGCTGAGCACCACACCAAAAATAAAGAGGACGAGACGAGACATAAAAATAGACTCAAGACTTTTCCATTTTAATCATGACAAATGCAAATATATTATTAATATGCTATAACTATCCCTCTAACTCTATTGATTTCTTTAGAGGTGTGTGTGTTTAAAAGCGCAGTATAAAATATTCACTGATTTTTCACAGAATAATTGTCTTTTCTTTTTTGTGTCCCGTCCTGTAATGACAACTACATGAACAGGATAGCGGGTTAGAAGAAGGACCTGACCATAAAAAGTGCTAGACCAGGGGTTGCTTCCAGACAGATAGTGCAGCAATTCTTCCATAATGGTTATTTTCGTGGAAAGATGTGGACTAACCCACCCCTAATTCCCACGGCAGACCCTCCAGCCTCCTTAAAATGCTACACAGAGACAGAAGAACCCTACTGAATGGGTGATTATTGTATGAGGGGGTAGTGGGATCCCCCAAAATTAGGCATACAGACCTTGGAAGAGCTGAGCCCTCCCTCTCGCGGAAGGCAGATCCTGGATCTAACGCCTTGTCTGGAAGCACCCCAGGAGCAGTTAATATAACATTACACCATCGCTAGCGGAGGACACAAATGAAAAACATTATGCTGCATTTGCACTGCAAATCCACAGGTGGAAATGGGAAAGGGTTTCCAATGGTCATTTCCTAACTTCTTCGATCACAGCAACAAGATAATCTTCTACATAAAGGAAGAACACATAATGGCTTTTAAGAAATCACTTCCCCATTTAATACATCTGCAGTGAAGGTTACTTTTGCAGACGTTTTTCAAATGGAGTCTTCTTTCTTTTCTTAAGGCAAAGTCTAGCCCAAATCGCAGTTTGGGCTGGCGATGCAAGGCACACCGGTTTCCGTGTCCGTGGGGTACGCAGGACGACTCGGCGTCTCCACCAAGGCACAAAAAGTCACATTTCACTGCCTCAGCCCTGTAGTGGCCGGGGATCCAGTTTGCTGATAAGAGAATTGGAGGCAGCCATTCTGCGCGTCTCAAAGCCATACTTGGGAGTTTTTTTTGTTCCATGCATGAAAACGAATGGGTCAGGAAGCGGAGGCTCACGTTGTTGGCAAGTGAATGCCTCGATCACAGGAGAAGATGGTACCCTGGGGAGAAAATGGCTCTCTGCAAATAAAGGATCCGAGGCGTCCCGCCTGTAACCCTTAGCTGACTTTCTTGGACTACTCTCAAATCCAGGAGCTGAATGACCTCCCACCCAGCCCTCTGCGGACCACAACCCTGACACCATTTGATCCTCCCTACACCATCATCAGCAACCGACTTCCCCTGCCCACAACTTCTCCGTCTGGGGAGAGGATGTGGGGGCAGGTGACGCCGCTGTTCTCTCAATCCCCTTGTTATCACTAACCTGTGCTTGGAGATAACCAAGGGATTCTTTTTCCCCTCGCTTCTTCGCAAAGGCCACAGTAAACCCCCAGGGCAGGGGGTGGGGCTTCATGAGGAGGTGGGGCCTGAGGGCCCAATGGGCTCTCCCAGACTAGAGGCCTTCAAGAGGCAGCTGGACAACCATCTGTCAGGGATGCTTTAGGGTGAATTCCTGCATTGAGCAGGGGGTTGGACTCGATGGCCTTGTAGGCCCCTTCCAACTCTGCTATTCTATGATTCTATGACCCAATTAGTCCTGGAAGCTAGTGTTGCCCTCCTCTGCTCAGACCCACCTGCATGAAGGTGGAATCACAAAATTGACCCCGAACTAAGAAAATTACTCTCCCCTTAACGAACCCATATGTCCAAAGGTAGCTGGGGGTGGGTGGAGGGCTTTCCCATAGCAAATTAATCACCTCACTATAGCCTTGGGCCTGTTGTCATGATATAAGATTGTAAATGAGCCCTCAGTTACCACATCATATTTAAGTGGGTTCTACTGAATGGAAAACTAAAGTTCTCCTTTCAGACTAAAATCGGTTTCGTATGCTGAATGCAGGTCAAATATAGGCTAGATCTACACTACTGCTTTATAGCGGTATTGAAGTGCACTGATAACTGTTGGGGCCCATGACACATTCCATATACTGCTTTCATAGTGTTATACCCTGCTTTTTATTCCACATTTGTAATGATTTGAAACAAAGTGTAGATCTGGCAATAGAGTTTTGGGGACAAAATTATTAGTCCAGTAGTGTTTTCACAATTTGCTATAGAACACAGCATAACATGTGGCCAAGGATCCAGCACTTTTAAAGTTTGCAGACTGGGAGAATTATGAGCACGCTTAAATCTCTCTCGTTGCAATCCATGGAACACTTAGAAACTGTGTTCTGTGTTGTGAACGTGGCTTTTGTAGTGTATTCTACATGTCTTGTACAAGAGGCAGAAGGGTAGGAGTTCTTCATAGAAGATTCTAAACAGCCCAATAGGACTCTGATTCAAAGTTTCTCGACGTGTGGTTTTGTAAATTCTGTAGAAGTTTCTAGTCCTCATCTCGTTCCAAGGAAAATCTTAGATACGATAGCATCACGTCCCGAAATAGAATTTATCAGGAAACTACTGAGAAGAACTGAGAATGATTTGGGCTTAATTTCTTTTAAGAATTAAATTTGCCAATGAAAAGATGAATTTCCACAGACGTAAATTGCCTTTGGGTAAAGATCAAAGAGCCTGCATCTGTCCCCCTCAAATATGCAACTGTTTCAAGGTCACTAAGAGAACAGAGACTATGACTATACAATGATCCTGCCTCTTTATTTCTCAGAAAACTTGCTGAGGACATCCAATGATTACGTGGAGAAGGCGCCTTCCGTGCCAGGCAGAGATCCTTCCCATTGATTGGAGGAATTAAAGTTATGCAAATGTGCTGAATTTGTATGGTTTATGCAGCTTGCAGGATCCAGGTCTTTTGGATGATTAGGTTGTAGTGCAGACTACAGACAGTCTAGGTTAAAGTGATGTGACACATCATTCAGCGATGCCCCGACTTCTGAGACTACAGCAGAAATTGCCTGCCTATCTTCGCAACCATCAGGACTAGCAACTTGTGTTTCTTTTTTAAAAATATATAAAGTACTGGTGCTTTGATCAGCAGCACAAAATGGAGCCGGTGCTACAGTCCCAATAAACGCTCCAAAGCCACCCGAGGAAGGAAAGCCAGCATGTTGTTTTAAAGCTAAAACAGCAACCTCCGAAGTCTGTCATTATCTGAACTTGAATGCTTCTCAGAGTGCCTGGGAGGTATGTCTCTTTTCTTGCCTCGCAGCACCTAGGTTTATGAGACAGGCAAGCTTTCAATCCACAGTTTTAGAAATTGGCAAGCTAATTGCAGAAAGGCAGGCTGCACAATGACGTACAAGGCGGTGGGTCTGACTGCTTAGCTCACATCCCACTCTCCGGAGATCCGTCTCGCAGCCTGGGAGTGAAGTCTGTTTGAATGTGAAGACAGATCCCTCAAGCGGTCAGAAAAGGTGGTGGGTTGGCTTTTGTTTGCTTAGTAAGCGTCCAGAATACTGATGTGCACAAAAAGTGTGGCAGATGGGTATTGGTCTCCGCTCCTCGTCACGAGATGAATATGGCGATAGCCTTGAGATAATCAGAGAGAGAAAGGGGGGGGAATCATTACATTGCAGTTGCTCTGTGCCGTTTCCTTGGTATATTTCAACAGCTGTCGCATGGAACGGGACATCCGATCAGCTGACGATCCAAAGTTCTGGGCTAGATGGGGCAGGTCTCCCTGCACCAGCCTTGCCCAGGCCAAAGATTGGAGCAGCCTTTCCCAATCTAGATGCTTTGGACCGCAACTCCTAGCATTCCTGACCACTGATTGCCACTGAGCTGATATCCAAAACATCTGGAGGTCAACTGGTTGGGGAAGGAGAGACAATGGCTCAATTCAGACAACACGTTAGTCAACGCAGTGGGAAAACGCCACTCAACAGTTGAGTTTTAGGAGGTATTCCCCATTCAACATGTTCTAACGCCACCGTTGTGTGACTGTGGGCTACCACAGAGTTGAGTAAAATCCATCATGATTGACAGTTCCTCCTTCCCCAGTCCTCCCAATGGTATCCCATCAGCCATTGCTGCGAAAAAACAATCCCAGTGGCTGTCCTAGAGTGGCACTCGCTCCTTTCGCCACTCTTGCCGGGAAACTCTGTAGCCAATAGGAAAAGTCAACTCAACACAACGGAAAACTCCATGGAGCCCGCCATACAACATGCAACACAATGATTGTGCAGGAACTCTCCTCTGCACAGTGTGGATATTCTGCATGGAGTGTTTTCCAAAAAAAAAAACCTCCACTGTGGGGTGAAGTTTCCCCGCCAGACAACACATTTCTCAACAGGGATGTAAAAACGCCACCGTGGAGTTCTAAAACCACCACTGAGAAATGTCTTGTCTGAACTGAGCCGATGAGTAACTGAACTGCTCAAGCATTTTAGCCTACCCACTGCTAAATGTTTTTCATGGTTGACATTCTTTAGCAGAAAGCACTTCTGCAAGGAACAGGCTTTAAGAATCAAGTGATGGATGTGGTTCCTTCCCCTGCGCCTCTGATGTTGCTGTGAAGAAGAACCACATCAGATCAGTCTAATGGTACCAGAGAGCTGGTGAATCCAGCCATGCCTTGTGCGGATTTGCCTCTAAAGAGTGAGATGAAAACAATTCAGATGGAAAGGGCCTTTTTGGTAGTGGCCTCCCAACTGTGGAATGCTCTCCCCAGCAAGGCCCACCTGGTGCCAACATTGTTGTCTTTTTGGTGCCAGGTTGTCTTCCCCTATTCCTAAGCATTTGCTGGCCTATAGTTGAAATGTTTCGATTTCACTGATGTTTTAGTTGTTTTATGTCATGGTGGTATTTGAATAGATCATTGTTTTTAGCTGTTTAAAATATTACTGTACAATGACGTCTTTTTTGAGAAAGGTCCAAAAAATGAGAAATCAAATTATTTAGCTGAAATCGGCAGGGATGTTTTTACAAGCTCAAGGTCCAAAGGCTTCACGGTCAAACTGTGCTTATTGGGTTTATCTATGGATTTTCTCTATACACGAGATTGCCCTGTGGCAAAATCTATTGCAGAACAACGGATTAAGGACATTGATCTTCAATGTGCTATATCAAAAGCACGGAGTTCCTACACTTCGGTCTAAATTTTGAATTTCCTAGATATGCCAGGTATTTGGACTATTTGACCGTCCCCAAGTACCGCCATATTTTTTCAAGGGCAAGATTAAACTGCCTCCCTTCTGCAATATTAGTAGGGCGCTTTCAGGCCACACCATATGAGGATCATAGAATCATAGAATCATAGAATAGCAGAGTTGGAAGGGGCCTACAAGGCCATCGAGTCCAACCCCCTGCTCAAGGCAGGAATCCACCCTAAAGCATCCCTGACAGATGGTTGTCCTGCTGTCTCTTGAAGGCCTCTAGTGTGGGAGAGCCCACAACCTCCCTAGGTAACAGATTCCATTGTCGTACTGCTCTAACAGTCAGGAAGTTTTCCCTGATGTCCAGCTGGAATCCGGCTTCCTTTAACTTGAGCCCATTATTCCGTGTCCTGCACTCTGGGAGGATCGAGAAGAGATTCTTGACCTCCTCTGTGTGACAACCTTTTAAGTATTTGAAGAGTGCTATCATGTCTCCCCATCATGTCTCACATCGCTTGTGTGGCTGTGTTGGTGAAGCAGTTGAATTGTTAGGGCATATATATATATATATATATATATATATATATATATATATATATATACTGAATGCAGCCTCCACAGGGAGGAACGAAATAGACTTCTTGGCCCTAACATGAGGAAATGCCCTGGAAGGTGATCTGAGCAGTATTTGGAATACTTCCTGGCAGGGATGAACAAACCCACACCAGAGGCAGTGGCTAGGTTCCTTTTCTCTGTACAAAGGGCTCGTAAGACGATTTAATAATTTTTTTAAAGGAGGCAGGCAAAAACGTTTTTGTTCCGGCAGTGCCAAGGACTTTTAAGAATTGTCATTTTAAATGTTTACATGTTTTCATACTGGTACTTCTTTAATTTATTTTTAATTTCTGTATATTTGTATTTATAGGTCTTAAATGTATACGTCTGAAATCTTGTAATGCCGCCTAGAGGCCCAACATTGGGCAAAAGGTGGGATATAAATAAATATAATGATGATGATGATGATGAATCTCCTCAGTTAAAAAAAAAGAAGACTTCCCCATCCCTAGTCTTGTGTGATCTATTGCTTCGAGCTTGCCACTGTCCAATTAGAAAGTATACTCAAAAAAGTGCAGAAACACAGAGAGGTTTGGCTCCTGTGAAAGTGGGCAACTCTTCGGCTTAGTCCCAAAAGTGAACCTTTTGCAGGTGAAGCAAGTCAGCAGACATTTGGGAAACACTGCCCTATCTGGATGTTAAGGTGTGCTCTGCTCCTTGGAGATGCTTTCTTTAAGGAGTCCTCGATTAGGACAGTTTCTCTTTCATCATATATACTAATAGCGGTCTCAGTTCTCCGAGAGGCGGACCTTAAATAGCCACAATGGCAGCCTCCACACACTCCACACTGCTACAATTGGTTGCAGGTCTCATTTGTGAAAACATTTGAGACCCTGCCTTTCAAGCCACCCAGAACCTCCGAAAGTAGCTAAAAATACGTTAGAAGGTAACACTAAAAGAACAGTGAGCTTTACAAAGTTACGTTGCACTGGCTGGACCCGCAAACTCCCTGCTTCTCTAACCTTCAAATCAGTTGCTTTCTAGATGAAGGCAGAAAGACTCACCTTGCTTCAGGCTCGTGAAGGGGGCTGAGAACTGCCCGATAAAATCGTTTTTCGTCGACACGTCAAAATCTTCCACCATGAAGCGGACCATGGCTAGCATGGGGACGTCGATTTCGAACTCAAATGCTTCTTCCCACGTTGGGTTAAACCCTGTGGAAATGGGGAGTGAAGGTCGTATGTGAGGAAAAACAAAGCGACTAGCACAGAACTGCACACACCTGACCTCCCCACGGGACGTACAGTAGTTAGACCCACTGCTTAACCATATATAACAATTAATGCAAACCAACGAACTCTGGAATACCCCAAGGTTGTTTTTTTCATCTTGAGCTAACGAACTGTATTATACCAGGGCTTCTTGAAATCTCCTTTTTTTAATTATTTGGTCGCCATTAGGCCTTCTCAAGCGTAGGAGAGTTTGCCAGATTCCACCAAAGGCAGTGCTTCCATTCATTTGACAACTGTTGTGTTGAGTTGGCAGAACCAGAACCCAACTCAACACAACTGTTTTCAATGGGTGAAGCAGGATTCCATAAGCGCAAGTCCATTTCAATGTATCCAAGGGAATATGCAGGTATAGCTTTAAAAATTAGCAGTCATAAGTTCTTCTGAAGTTGGTTATTGTGAATCCTCTCTGATGCAGACCTCCCCAACCTGGTGCCCTCCAGATGTGTTGGACTGCAATTGTCAGCATCTCCCACCCAACCATGCTGTACTATAGCCCAACACATCTGGAAAGCAACCGGTTGGGAAAGGCTGCACTACTCTATATTGCTTACTAGAGTTTTCCTTTGTACCCTTTTCAGGCAAATCGTGAGTGATGGGTGCTTTGGATCGGTACTCCTAATGCCCTCCAGCCACACATGGACTGTTGGGGTGGGTGGTACAGTCTCATTAAGTGCATGCATCACAAACAACCCATACTAATTGATGCCTCTTCCTAGAACATACGATACCTACTCTACAACCGTATATCGGTTTTCACTCCTTTCAGGAGTTCTGCTTCTGTCTGCAATCACCCCATGAACAGAGAGTGAGAAAAAGCACTGTAGGTGCACACAGACACACCCCTCCATCACCCTCCATGAGCTGGAAGCAAATATCTATGTGAGAGTTCTTTTCTATTCGTGAAAGCTCCCCCCCAACACCAACACCGCCATCATTATGCCTAGGGGTCTAAATTGCCTGGAAAGCCTACACAAGTAGGGGAGGGTCCTCACTTCAGAAGTTATCCCTCCTGGTATCTGACCCCGGTGAGATTAAATAGAATAAATAAGCTGAATTCAGCAAATTGTTGGAGAGGATGTGGGGGAAAAGGAACGTATTTGCATATGTGGTGGGAATGCGAATTTGTACAAAAATTGTGGAAAATGGTGTTGAGATTTTTAAAATTGTTGGAATCGAGGTTGAAGAGACACCTATAGTGGCATTACTATCATTATATGGAGATTTAAAGTGCAATAAAGAGACTAAAGAACTGATAACAAATTTGCTGACAGCAGCAAGGTTAATTATATCTAGGAACTGGAAGGTTCAAGGAGATTATCATATTGAAGAGTGGTATAAAGAAATTTGGGATATAGCTATTAATGATAAATTGACATGTAACATAAAGGTAAGAAAAGGTATAACAAATGTAAATGAATTTGAGGGAATTTGGAAACAGTTCCTAGAATATGTATTCTCTAAGGGGGGTGAAAAACCACCACCAGAAGAAACAATGAGATTTTGGAAGCAGGAATAGATCCCGAAGGGTGGAGGGGAGCACTTATGTTATGTGATTATGTAAAAATGATAATTACAAATGTGAAACTGTAAGCAATTTATGTAATGATTTATGTGTTTTATTTAGTATTATGTTGTTGTATTTTAAGATGTGAAATCAATAAAAATTATATATATATAAAAAAGAAGTTATCCCTCCAACCCAGAGAGGGTGACGGGGTGGTGATGGAGATAGCACGCTCGCCCTTATCCTCCGCCCACCCACCTCCTGCAGAATGCCTGGATAGCGAGGGCTTCTATCCCTGCTTTAACAGTCTGTCATGGTTTTCTCAACAGAGTCCCGTTTTGCTGCCTGAGGTGCACAACAAGATGGCGCCCCCTCCCGGTCCATGTACAAAAGCCAACTGGATTGGCAGATGAATCTTCAACGTTGATGACGGGACAGCCTCCTCCATGGCATCTGAAGAGCACAAGTTAACTTAGGGGACATAGGGCAGGCCACACAGCGCACTGCTCTCTCCCCCAACACCTTGCTGCCTCCTTCCCACATAGGCCGCTGCTTCGCTCTGTCTAATGTTAGGGCTGGCACTGCTGGGGTGGGGTGGGGGGGTGTTAGCTTGGTCAGAGAACTGCATTCCCTGGGAAACCCTGGAAAGAGGGAACGGCAGTTCAACTTCTGGAAATCTGCGGTGCAGTAGATTTGAAGTGGTTTTGCATTAGCTAAAAGCCAAGGGGATCCGTTGCGCCCTTCAGGACAATATATGAGCAAGACTCTTGCCAGCTCACTGGCAGGTTTGGATTCAGGAGCTCTTTCCTTTCAACAGGCCGTGAAAGAACCTTTTGTGAGCTCTCCGGCCATAGGGGAGCCGTCTCAACTTTCTTCTTCACTGGGACCAAAGGAACAAAGCAGTTATTGAAGTGTTTCATTACCCAGCTAAGGCCAGAAGAAGGGCCTCCTCCATGTGAGAAACGAATTTACAGTCAGGTTGGCGGATCAAGGGGTGTGATGGTCAAATTCTTGCTCCTTTCCCATCACCATGGAAACCCCAAACCCCAACCATGGGTGAAAGTCCCGTGTTTTCTCAGGGGAGTGACTGCTACAGCAGCAGTTCCCAAAGGATGCATCTGGAGCCACCTATACGAGCTCCATCACACTGGGGGGTTAACACGCTTCCTACCGTCGCTTCTCCGCCCGTGTTTTTGTTCCTCAGTTACTTCCTCTTTCAAAAGAGGAAGTACACAACGAGCACGAGGCCCATTGTGTCCGCTGCTCTAATGGCGCTGCTTCTCCTGCACACAGCAGGAGAGAGCAGCGATTCCAAGTTTAAAAAGACATCGGATTTAACGGGCTTCATCCCACGTACCCGTTTCTCTCGAATTATCCCCTACAGCATAAAGCTGTTGTTGTTGTTGTTAGCTAAATCACACCCCGGGCAGCAGCGCTCCTAAGATCCTTTGCATACCAGGAAAAGGGTTTAAGGGGGGAAATGTAAAAAACCATTAAAAAATCAACGGATGACCCAATCAAATTCAAATTTGGTATGCTTAAAGCTCTCCTTAATATCTATTACTGTGCCAATTTTGATGTCTTTACCTTTAAAACTTACGCAGACGTAAGCATTTGTTTAATTTGTACTTTAAACATATCAAATCCTCCTCCCGCGCCCCCAGGGGCCGCTCGGAGAACAACTAAAGATTCGCTCCTAAAGAGGTATTAAAATGGGTCGGTTCTTTTGGCTTTATAGCACAATTAAAGCAGGATGCCTGGGAGTACTTCACAGTCAAACCAGATTATAAACTGGAAAACTTCAGAGTCCTTTGCACGCAATTTGCAGTGATTGCACAGTATAACCCTGGTGTGATGAAGCTAAACGAGGTGTTTTTTTGTCGCACACAGAAGGCCAGAAGGGGCGGAAGGCGCGCGGGAGGCAGACGACGTCATGGGAGGGACCTGAGCAAACTCCGTGAGTGCCCAGTAACGGGCGTGCAATAAAACGCTTGTCGGATGGAGCTTTAAATCTTGGAAGTCTTGCAAGTGGTTTGCTCAAGAGGAGTGAGTAACAATGAGATCAAATTTACAATGCCAGACAAGGTGCAGCATCCTTAGAGTGCGCTGGTGCGGCAGACGGACTAATGCTGCAATCCGATGCACACTGACTTGGAAAGACGTCCCGCTGAACTCAATGGGACTTCTCAGTAAGTGCGCATAGGGTCACTGCAAGAGAGGGAAGAGCGCAGCCCTAGGAGGTCTACTCAGAAGTATGCTGCACTGAACTCAATGAGGCTTACTCCCAGGAAAGTTATGAATAGGACTTGCAGCCAAAAAGTGTTTGTTTGAATCTGTGTCCCCCAGCCTGGACCCCTCTAGATGTGTGTGTCTCTGTGTGTTTGTCTGTCTGTCTATTTATTTACTGTATTTTTATCCCACTTTTCAGACAGTGATCCCAAAGTTACTCACAACAACAATAATAATCATTGAGGGCAGGGGAAAATGGGAGCTCAGCCATCAGGCTTACAAAGAAAAGAAATCTTATATAGCGAAAATAGAGGGAGAAGTGGAAAGCCAGGGGGAGGGGAAATGGAAGGGAGAACTTCATTTCACGCTGCAACACTTTGTTGCAGATCCCACATTTAACTAGCTCCTAATTTATGGATTTCATGCTGAGTCTGGACTCTCTTCTCTGTTTGTCCGTGTCTCTGGGACATCTTCCCTGATAACTTGAGAAACCTCAGCAAACAGCCTCTTCTCTTAATAAATTATTATTATTATTATTATTATTATTATTATTATTATTATTATTATTATTACCATTGTTATCAATGATTGAAGTTTGTTTCTTCTCGTTGTCTCTCTGGACTCCATGGATCTCCAGAATCACCCTCGGGTCGACGATGGAGTTTTTGCTTTTGTTCACCTTGGGCAGCTGCTGTCCTGAGATGACCTGTAAGAAAGGCAATTAGGGGGGTTGGATCGCCGTCAAGACTTCAAGGTCTTCAGCGGGAGGCACTAAGAAGCAGCATTCTTTGGCTTCAAAGAAATACTAGTGGGGGGGGGGGATTCCCCTAGAGAAAGGGGGTGGGTTTTGTCCACATCTACTCATCATCTCTGTAATAAAGAGTCTTGTGGCATCTTCAATACTAATGGATTTATTACAAGGATCCACCCAGCTCTTTGAGTCAAATCTGGGAATTTTGAGAGTATCGTGGATGCGCTTACAAGATGGTAGACTCACCACGGGGGACCTGCCCATCGACAAAATCGCTGTCATAGCGGGCATCACCCGTCACAGAATACTCATTTCCTAGAAGGCAACTGGTAAGACTAAAAGAACAATAATTTGCCCATGAACTCCAGGCTAAACATGCCCAGGCTAAACAAGAGAAGGCTGAGGGAAGACATGATAGCACTCTTCAAATACTTAAAAGGTTGTCACACAGAGGAGGGCCATCCCAGAGTGCAGGACGCGGAATAACGGGCTCAAGTTACAGGAAGCCAGATTCCAGCTGGACATCAGGAAAAACTTCTTGACTGTTAGAGCAGTACAACAATGGAGCCAGTTACATAGGGAGGTTGTGGGCTCTCCCACCCTAGAGGCATTCAAGAGGCAGCTGGACAACCATCTGTCAGGGATGCTTTAGGGTGGATTCCTGCATTGAGCAGGAGATTGGACTCAATGGCCTTATAGGACTCTTCCAACTCTACTATTCTATGATTCTATGAACCTGAATAGCTCCAAAATACAAAACCCCTCTTTTGAACCCAAATAAAGGTGGCTCTGGAAGGCAGCACTTTGCTTTACAGCACGGCCCGTTTCCCAGTTTAAAAACCAAACCAAAAGCAGCAGGGAGCCTGGCGGGTGCAAAGAGAAGTGTCCACGGGCATCATGTTGGAGACGCCATAATCAATCTGTAAATCTTTACGGTACCGCAGGACTCTGTTGTAATCTGTCGTTTTTGTGGCAACAGATTAACAAAGGTACCTCACTGGAAGTTGTTACTGCCTATATTTAATGTTACGATTGAATGTCTCTTCCTTTGTTAGGCTAAAAGCCCCAAATGACCAGTTGATGTTTCATCAGTAGGATGGAATGGTTAGGAAAATGTTTCCTGAAACATGAGGAATTTCTCTGTATGTTTGTCTTCAAAACTGGTAACACCCTCCAGCTGATGGGACGGGGGGAAGAGAAAAAGCAGAAAGAGGTGTTGGCAGGGTTTTGAGGTCAGTGAGGGAGAGGGAATTTGGACAGAGCTGAGAATTTCTAGATGACATTAGCTGAAACTCAGGGGCTCAGCTGAGGGACCAGTCCAAGTTCATAGAATAGCAGAGTTGGAAGGTGCCTACGAGGCCATCAAGTCCAACCCCTGCTCAATGCAGGAATCCACCCTAAAGCATCCCTGACAGATGGTTGTCCAGCTGCCTCTTGAAGGCCTCTAGGGTGGGAGAGCCCACAACCTCCCTAGGTCACTGATTCCATTGTCGTACTGCTCTAACAGTCAGGAAGTTTTTCCTGATGTCCAGCTGGAATCTGGCTTCCTTTAGCTTGAGCCCGTTATTCCATGTCCTGCACTCTGGGAGGATCGAGAAGAGATCTCTGAGGATCTGCCTTGTTATGTGCTCTGCTTGTATATTTATCAACAAAGCTAATATTATAGACACCAGAGGTCTCCTGACCTTTGATCCCTTTCCCAAAGGACTCTACACCCGCGAGCACTGCTTCTGGAACTCTTCAACCCTCAGGGAAGTGGCCAGCTCCCAGCGGTCCATGAAGGCCAGCTCCCAGCGGTCCATGCCGCTTGTCCCAGATTCCGTCATGCAATAGTATGACCAAGAGACAGAACCCAGCAAAGGATTATACAGATAGGAGCAGGCTTGATTCTCAATGGCTAAAATCATCAGGGTGATAGAGCAGGTTTAACCCCAACACCAGTGGTCTCCCAGAACATTCCAGAAGGGGAAATTACAGCATCGCATCCGGGGTGAAGGCAAAAAGTATCCTCCATCCATGACATTTGTGTGTGTATGTTGGGGGGTGTTTATTGATCACTATCCCCATAATTATTTTTAAATGGATCATCTGAATTCTGAAAGCCTGCCCCTCCCCGATAAAGTCTGAGGACCTAGGGTCAAGATCAGCTTTCTCCAAGCATGGCTGGGGTTGTTGCAGCCCAACATATCTGAAGAGCTCCAGGATGGAGAAGAAAAGACTAGATGTAACCTTCATCTGATCCAGCACATTTGTATGAACATGGGCTGGACTCAAAGATGAGGTTGTATGAATACGGCGTTGACATCCCAGAGTTCTCTTTTTGAGCCAGGCCTCCTTGGTGGCTTTTTGCTTCAACTCCTACCTTAACCCGGAGTTTCTTCCGGGTCCACCACGGCCCTTCCGTGATGGACTTGGGGTTGAACTTGGATTTCTTGTCCCGAAGAAATTCCGGCTTTAGGACATACCCAGAAAAGCCATTTTCTTGAAATCGGCCCTGATGGATGTCCATTTCTGTGCCCTTGGTCTGAAAATTCAAGGAAACTAGAGAGGAGAAAAATACAACGTAATGGTGTGTTATTTTTTAAGAAGCTGCCAACAAGATACATATGATTATTTAGCTGTTTTCCACCCCTCCAATGAGGCCTGACAGGTGCAGGTTTACAGACCAGCCTTCAGCTGTGGGGGGAAAACCAATCTCCTTACTTTTCTCCAGAAACAAAAGCAGGGACATCCTGCAAATACAGCAAGATGGAAGCAGGTCCGTCACTCCTCTGCAAACTGGGAACCCTCCCACACAGAAAGGTCAGTCTGAAGTCTTCTCAGTTGAGGTGGCAAATGAGTATGACGTTTTATTTTTGCAATACAGATTGCAGGCAGGGATCTGGCCCTCATCCAGATCAAGACCTCAGTGGGGAGACAGAGGGTTAAAAGCCCCCCTAAACCTCCTCCACTACACCCACACTAGGGTCCTGAGCTACAACGAGACATCCGTGCTGGCAAAATACCCTGAACTTAAGGACACAACTACGCAGTCTGGGTCACATGTAGTTTAGCCATCAATCCTAAAACTTACGAGGAATCTGCAAAAATATATATCAATGGGTTTAGGGTGCGCTCCTAATAATAATAATAATAATAATAATAATAATAATAATAATAATAATAATAATAATAATAATATATTTCTTACCCGCCTCTCCAATTGGATCGAGGCAGGAAACAACAATAAGCACAGAACACATAAAATAATGATTAAAAACACGGTATACACTGTTTATTGATTGCACCGTTGGTGATCCGAAAGCCCTGAACTCGGAGGTGTCTGACCATCCAATGCAACGAAGGAGGAGCAGCGGAGGTGATCTCCGCCTCCAATCTTTCCACCCTGCAGATTGCTTTAGAAGGGCTTTTTAGCCCATGTTGCAAGGGCAGAGGAAGAGGATGAGGATAACTCATATCCCGGCCTCCCCAGTCTCCTCCCCTCCCTACCCACCAGAATGCCCCCCCCCTTTCCCCTTCTCCGAGGTCAACTTTCTGACCTTGCAGAGGCAGCCAGAATGGTTCTTTCCACACTGGCTGCAAGGGAACAAGAGAAGGGTACGGATCCCTGACTGAGGTCAGAGCGCTGTCGTGCACCTGGGAAGGCTTTTACGAGTAATCCTATAGTCCTTGGGACACTGTCCCAGGGGCCGTAGTACTACTCTCTTAGAGCGGATCTACACAGAGTCGTGAAGGTGTCCCGAAGGCGCTTGCGTGCGCCTCCAGGGCGCCCCGAAACTCTTTGTGTAGAGCATGCCTACCTGGCCAGAAGAGGCGGAGGAGGAGGAGGAGGAGGCCCCGTATCGCCCCTCGCGGGGATGGGGCGAAAAGTTCCCGGGCTCGGCGGCTTTGCTGGGGAGTCCTTGCCGCCGCCGCCCACCTCTCCGCCGGCCTCCTGCTGCCGGCGAAAGAGCCACCCGGGTTGGAGAGCTCGGCCGAGCTCCTTCTTCCACCAAGCTCTCCAATCCAGGTGGCTCTTTCGCTGGCAGCAGGAGGCCGGCGGGGAGGTGGGCGGCGGCGGCAAGGACTCCCCAGCAAAGCCGCCGAGCCCGGGAACCTTTCGCCCCGTCCCCGCGAGGGGTGATGCGGGGCCGCCTCCTCCTCCTCCTCCTCCTCTTCTGGACAGGTAGGCAGGATCTACACAAAGAGTTTCGGGGCGCCCTGGAGGCGCACGCAAGCGCCTTCAGGATGCCTTCACGACTCTGTGTAGATCCGCTCCTGGTCTTGAATCACCCCTTTAACCACCCCACCCACCTCAACCCACCCCACTCCCCGTTATGCACTTCGACAGAACATATTGGTCTTAACTAACCAGTCGTCTTACTCCTTCCTCTCCCCCCCCCCTGCGTTTACCTATCTGACAGCCCACATTCCACATGTCCACCGGGTTGTAGTTAGATGAATCCGTCCTCCATCCTGCTGGGTAGACCCGGCTCAGATGACTGATGTTGTGATGGATGAAGTCGTTTCCTGGGATTCACACAAAAGAAATAGATACATATATTTCTTTCACAAAATCATCTAGGTTCAAGAGGACAGAACTACTTCCCAGAAAACATTTATTTATTTAGTGAGGGTTGGATACAGATTTCGCCACACTTAAGAGTAGTCCTGCTGAGG
This sequence comes from Elgaria multicarinata webbii, assembly GCF_023053635.1. NCBI lineage: Eukaryota > Metazoa > Chordata > Lepidosauria > Squamata > Anguidae > Elgaria > Elgaria multicarinata. The sequence goes on along the minus strand of NC_086171.1, from coordinate 40,940,030 downwards.
TCAACAGGGCTTAAATTAGTCACAACCAGCTTAAGTCCCATTGATTTTAGTGGGTCTGCTCTAAGCTTGGCTAAGAGCTTCATCACATACTGTGCAATCACTGCAAATTGCGTGCAAAGGACTCCGAAGTTTTCCAGCTTATAATCTGCTTTGACTGTGAAGCGCTCCCATGCGTCCTGCTTTAATTGTGCTTCTTAGCCAAAAGAACCGACCTATTTTGCTACCTCTTTAGGAGCGAATCATTTGTTGTTCTCCGAGCGGCCACTGGGGGCGCAGGAGGAGGATTTGATAGGTTTAAAGTACAAATTAAACCAATGCTTACATCTGCATAAGTTTTAAAGATAAAGACATCAACATTGGCACAGTAATAGATATTAAGGAGAGCTTTAAGCACACCAAATTTGAATCGGATTGGGTCATCCGTTGAGTTTTTATGATTTTTTACATTACCCCCCCCCTTAAACTTTTTTCCTGGTATGCAAAGGATCTTAGGAGCGCTGCTGCCCAGGGTATGATTTAGCTAACAACGACAACAACAGCTTTACGCTGTAGGGGATAATTCGAGGGAAACAGGTACGTGGGATGAAGCCTTAAGTCTGGATCCAAGCCTTAAAAGTTTTAGGGTGCAAATATATGACTTGTGCCTTTGAAGCTTGTAAGCCTCTGAACTCAGAGGCTTATAGAGCATCCAGAGCAGAGTGGGAGGAGCATTGGAGGCGCTGAGATGCATATTTGCTAGACGGGCTTTTTGTTTGCCCATCTAGCTGGGCATTCCAGGAGGGGAGGAGACTGGAGAGGAAGCAGGATCACTTGTATCCTCCCCTGCTCACCCACTGGAACACCCCCTTTACCCCCTCTATGAGGTTGCATTCCCAACCTCGGAGAGACAGCTGGCACAGTTCTTTCTACATTGGCTGCAAGGTAGCGGAGGTGGAGTGTGGACTCCCAGATCCGAGGTTGGAGCACTGTCTCTGACCTCAGATCCAAGAAACTAAAGTATCCTATGCCACTCCCCCGCTCCCTGACACTGTCTAAGGGCCATAGGATTGCTCCCTTACTGTCTGACGCTTATGGCAAACCTTCCCAAGGTGGTGTGCAAAATTAAAATCAGAGAACACAATAGAACTATGTGTATTAAAAAGAGAAAAATATTGTATTCTTATATTTGTATCCCACCTTTTCCCCAGTACTGGGCCTCAAGGAGGCTTTACGTGATTAAAACACAGACAAATTAAAACATATAGAAACAAACAAAAGTTAAAAAATATAATTAAATGTCCTTCAATATTAAAACATTTATAACATTTAAAATACAAATAACAATTTTAAAAAAGTCCAATGCATAAACAAAGGTCCAGACTGTTCGCCAAAGGCCTGCTGGAACAAAAAAGTTTTTGTCTGCCTCAGAAGCACACCAAGGAGGAAGCCAGCCTAGCTGCCCTGGGAAAGGAGTTCTAGAGCCCCGGGGCAGCCACCGAGAAGGCCCTCTCCTGCGTTCCCACCAGGCATGCCTGTGATGGTGGTGGGACTGAGAGAGGGGCATCCCCTGAAGAACTCAAAGCACAGGCAGGCTTGTAAGGAAGAATATGGTCTTTCGGATAACCTGGACCCCAGCTGTATAGGGCTTTATAGGTCAGAAGCAGCACTTTAACGCGCTCTACGTGGGGCTGCCTTTGAAGAGTGTTCAGAAACTCCAGCTGGTTCAAAGAGCTGCAGCCAGATTGTTGACCGAGGCTGGTTACAGGGAGCACACAACTCCCCTGTTAAAACAGCTCCACTGGCTTCCAGTCTGTTTCCGGGCACAATTCAAAGTGCTGGTTATGACCTATAAAGCTCTATATGGCTCGGGTCCAGGTTATTTGAAAGAACGTATTCTCCCTTATGAGCCTGCCCGTGCTTTGAGATCTTCTGGAGAGGCCCTTCTTTCAGTCCCACCTTCTTCACAGGCACGCTTGGTGGGAACATGGGAGAGGGCCTTCTCGGTGGCTGCTCCGGTGCTCTGGAACTCTCTTCCTGGGGAAGCTAGGCTGGCTCCCTCCTTGATGGACTTTCGGAAGCAGGCTAAAACTTGTTTGTTCCAGCAGGCCTTTGGAGAATAATCCAGCCCTCCATCTACGTTAATGTCTTATTATTTTGTTGTGTATTTTTTAAATTGTTTATGGTTTTGTTTCCCTCCCCCCCGCATGTATATTTTAAACTTTGTAAGGCCGCCTTGAGGCCCAGCACTGGGCAAAAGGCAGGATACAAATAATAATAATAATAATAATAATAATAATAATAATAATAATAATAATAATAATAATACCACCAGCTAGCACCATCTACGCACCCAATAAAGCAGCCAAGGTGAAAAGTTAAGTCTTTTGGGGGCCCGATAGAAGGACTGTAGAAATGAGGCCTGCTGGATATCAAATGAAACAGAGTTCCAGAAGCAGGGGGCTGCTACCTAGAAGGCCTTATCCCTTTTTATTTTATTTATTTATTTATTTATTTATTACATTTTTATACCGCCCAACAGCCAAAGCTCTCTGGGTGGTTCACAAAAACTAAAACCACAATAAAACAACCAACAGGTTAAAAGCACAATTACAAAATCCCTTGTGACCAACAGCCTAATTGCTCCTACGGGTGGGTACACAGTGGACATGTGGAATTTGCTGCCACATGATGTGACACTGACTATTAAATATTGTGCTGTTGTTGTTTTGCTTTCTAACTCAATTTTGTTTGTCCACAGCTATTAGGCAGGAACCTTTATGTTCAGAAGCAAGAAGTGGGGAGTATCATTTCCATGGCCCACTTCTAAGTCTATCGGAGGTGCCTGGCTGGTCGCTGTTGGAAGAGGATTGCTGTGTGAGACAGACCTTTGGCCTGATCCAATGGGTCTTTGATTATACTTTAGTTAGAGTCATGTGAATCTAAGATAAGAGCCAATGTGATGTGGTGGTCAGAGTGTTGGACTGGGACTCGGGAGATCTGGGTTCAAGTCCCCACTCAGCCATGAAGCTCACTGGGGGACACTGAACCAATTACTGGCTCTCAGTTTAAACTCCCTCACAGGGTTGTTGTGAGGATAATACGAGGAGGAGGAGGATAATGTCAGTCGCCTTGGCTTCCATGCAAGAGGAAAAAAGCTGAGATATAAATTTAATAATAAATAAATAATAAATAAATGGGTCCCCTTTTTTTAGAACACCAGAATGTTCTAAAAGCAGGAGGCAACGTACCAGATTCCTGGGCCAACTTGAGAACTTTGCCTTCGCTGAAGGAGGACATGTGGTCGCAGGCCTGGGGATTTGTGTCATTGAACCCTTGGAAATGGACGCTTTTGCAATAGACGACCGTGTCAGACAGCTCCTTGGCCAGCTTCAGCTTTTCACTCTTGAACAGGGAATAAGCGAGAGCCAAAGCTTGAGTTACCATCGGTCAACATTGTCAGCTTCCACGAGCAGAAAAATTATACATTTTCCCCACTAAGGTTTTCAAGCCCCTCCCCCACGCCCACCTTGCTCTTAAGCTCAAGTTTATCCATCCAAGCTGGCTCCTCTACTGTAATCATCTTAGTACAAAGCAGGACAAGGGACAGGGCTTCTTAGTGGTGGCCCCGCACCTCTGGAATCTGCTTCCATCGCGGGTTCGTCAGGCCCCTTCTTTGCGGGTCTTCAGGAAAACTAGGGTGACCATATGGAAAGGAGGACAGGGCTTCTGTATTTTTAACAGTTGCGTAGCAAACGGGATTTCAACAGGCCCTTTGTATGCATGCAGCACCTGGTGAAATTCCCTCTTCATCATAACAGTTAAAGCTGCAGGAGCCCTTTGCATATTTGACCAGATACAAAAGAGGACAGGGCTCCTACAGCTTTAACTGTTGTTCTGAAGAGGGAATTTCACCAGGTGCTGCATGCATACAAAGGACACCTGCTGAAATTCCCTTTTCTACGCAACTGTTAAAGATACAGGAGCCCTGTCCTCCTTCTCATACGGTCACCCTAGGAAAACCTCTGAAGCCCCTCCTGCTTTTGCTGGCCTTCCCTTAAGTCAGGGCCGTTGGTTTTTATTAGTAAATTTGTTTGTTTGTTTAATGGATTTTAACCGGTAATCTGTTTTTATGGATTTTCATGGAATATGTTTTTATGGATTTTTAATGGTGGCCTATCGCTCATTTTAGATAGACAGATGTGTGTGTCCTGCTTTCCATCCAGCTGTAGTGTGACTAAAGCTGAACAATGAAGAAAGTGCTTAGTTTGATTCTCAGTGGCTCCCATTGAATTCTATGGGACAAAGTGAAAGGCTACCATCTGAGAGACCTGTAGGGAAAGAGGGTTTTGTGGGGTTTTTGGTGGCTGTGCCTAGGCTCTGAAGCTCTCTTCTGAGGGAGGCCTGTCTCACTTCCACACTGATAACCTCAATTTTTTTTAGGAAGCCATTTAATGTATTTTCAACCTGCTGTTTTACTCTGCCTCTGACTTTCTCCCTTGGATCCTGACTTGCCTCAAACTGCTGCCCACAGCCCGGCCCTGACAATATCTTAGACCAGCCTTCCTCAACCTGGGGCGCTCCAGATGTGTTGGACTGCATCTCCCAGAATGCCCCAGCCAGCTATATAGTATCCATGTATAATGGATACTATATAGCTTCCTTTAGAAAATGGAGGTGGTTGTGCTAACATTCTGGGAGTTGTAGTCCAACACATCTGGAGCGCCCCAGGTTGAGGAAGGCTGTCTTAGACCATGTTCCCAGAATCCTATGCAATTCATGCCTATTCTGTGGCAAATGGGTTGATACGGAAAGGAATCCCTGAAAGTAGGAAGTTCGAAATAACCTGGCGAAGTGCACTGAAGGTCAGGCTCGGATCGTAAGCAAGTTTACTTGGAAGTAAGACCCACTGAACTCAATGGGGCTGGCTTCCTAATAAGCACGCTTAAGCTTGCCATCTTAGGCTGCAATGCACACTTAACTAGGCGTATGCCCCACTGAACATGTGCAAGGCATTTTTTTTGGCATAAGCACACCTAAGATTGTGCTGTTAACCATTATGATATGGATCAGAAGAATGGATAGAAACATGAAGGGCTAAATTAATCCACACTGAGCGATTTTATGTGACCCAAAGCACATGGAATAGCATTTTTAAACAAGTTTAACAGATGCACGGAACACACAGAACTATGGGTCTTATGTAGATTTTTTTTAAAGCCATGATTCAGTGAACAATTCATGAGACTCACCATCCTTTTCTTTTCCACCTCACTCTTGACAGTTTCATCTTCCATTTCAGCCGCTTCATCCTCATCAGAGACTTCTTCTGTCTCTGGACTGTGTTTCTTCCCTTTCACAAGAATCTTCCCCTTTAATTGCTGGAGGAGGACATGAAAAGAAATGATGTTCGTAAATCAAGTCGTCTGCAGTGCAATGAAAGAAGGTGAATAGAATAAGGTGTAGGGGCTCATCTGCCAGAGGTGTTCATGACTTCACAGGTGTTAGCCAATAGGCATTCATCATAGTCATAACACACTCGGCATTAGAGAAAGAATTAACTTTGACAGAAGTGGAAACAGTTTAGGGTGGATTCCTGTATTGAGCAGGGGGTTGGACACGATGGCCTTATAGGCCCCTTCCAACTCCACTATTCTATGATTGAGAGAGTGCTGGCCATGATGTCATGTGCCACAAAGGACCTCACAATGAGTGGTGTAGTGGCTAAAGAGCCAGTGTGGTGTAATGGCTAAAGTGTCAGACTGTAGTGGCTAAACTGTCAGACAGGGAGTCAGGAGATTCGGGTTCTAGTCCTCACTCAGCCATGGAAACCCACTGGGTGACTTTGGGCTAGTCCCAGACTCTCAGCGCAACCCACCTCACAGGGTTGTTATTGTGAGGATAAAATGGAGAGAAGGAGGATTATGTACACCGCCTTGGGTTCTTTGGAGGAAAAAAGGTGGGATATAAATGCAATAATACATACAAATGTAATGTAATAAATAAATAAATAAATACACACATACAATGCAGCCAAGCCGCAGGGGGAAAATCCCATGATGACAACCCATTACAGTGTCCATCTGCCCTTTAATCCGCCGCTGCCCTCCAGGAATCAGTTTGGGAATTGCTATGCTACACAACTTTAGGGTGCTAAGCCAGAGAGTAGCCAGGGCAAGTTAAGCGTCACTAAAAAGTTGCTAAACTCACCTCCGGTGACGGGAGGCTACTCATCTTTGAATCGATCGGTGCCACCAAGAGCATATCTTCAAAGATGGTGTGCATGTGATGTGCCATCGTTTTCTGCTGCTCAAGGCTACAGTGGTTCTCCAGGGATATGATGACAGGAAACGGCGAGGTCTGAAAGAGGAAAAGAGCAACGTTCAATGCCACGTGCGCCTCTGCTCCGTCCCCTCCTGTATGAGCTGCCTCAATCCTTGAGCTCTTCCGGGAATGTTCTGCTCTGGGTTCCTCCTTTCCGAGAAGTAAGATCAAGTAAGATGTTGTAGATCGCAAGCTGAATATGAGCCAACAGTGTGATATGGCTGTAAGAAAGGCCAATGCTATTTTGGGCTGCATTAATAGAAGTATAGCTTCCAAATCACGGGAGGTACTGGTTCTTCTCTATTCGGCCCTGGTTAGGACTCATCTAGAGTATTGCATCCAGTTCTGGGCTCCACAATTCAAGAAGGACGCAGACAAGCTGGAGCGTGTTCAGAGGAGGGCAACCAGGATGATGAGGGGCCTGGAAACAAAGCCCTATGAAGAGAGACTGAAAGAACTGGGCATGTTTAGCCTGGAGAAGAGAAGATTGAGGGGAGACATGAGAGCACTCTTCAAATACTTAAAAGGTTGTCACACAGAGGAGGGCCAGGATCTCTTCTCGATCCTCCCAGAATGCAGAACACAAAATAACAGGCTCAAGTTAAAGGAAGCCAGATTCTGGCTGGACATCAGGAAAAACTTCCTGACTGTTAGAGCAGTACAACAATGGAATCAGTTACCTAGGGAGGTGGTGGGCTCTCCCACACCAGAGGCCTTCAAGAGGCAGCTGGACAACAATCTGTCAGGGAGGCTTTAGGGTGGATTCCTGCATTGAGCAGGGGGTTGGACTCGATGGCCTTGTAGGCCCCTTCCAACTCTGCTATTCTATGATTCTATGATTCTATGAAGTGGCACCATGGACAGAACATTTTGTTGTTGTTGTTTCAAAATAAGAGAAAACGTGCATTTTTCCACTTTGCCTAATTTATAGAGGTCATGGAATGGCTGGCAAAGAATTTTGGTTTTTCTCAAGCGTGGAATGTTTATGGTTTCAACACCGACGACCTACATCTTTGTTTTAATCTTTGTAAACCGCCCAGAGAGCTTTGGCTACAGGGAGGTATATAAATGTAATAAACACCAACATCAAGAAAGCAGTCATAATTAAAACAGGCTCAATTGTCAGGAAATTCCTGAATCTATAAAAGACAGCATGACTTGGCGAAGCCTGTCATGTCCGTCTAGAAAAACCGCCATGAGCAAGAAAGAGATAATAATAATAACCACAGTAATAATAATAATCTCCAACCAAAACAAGTTCAGAGCAGTGACATGGTACAGATTATTATGGGCTGGGCCTTTTTATACTGCTGCTGGGAGATCACAAAAACGCCCTCCAAATACACAGGCTGCATGTCAGAGAGAAGGTTGTTAGCCTTACTTTCTCCCTGACACCCTACTTTTCTATGAAGCGGGGAGTGATTTTTATTTTATTTTATTTAATTTTGGGGTCGGGGGGATATTCCAAAATAGAATCCTTCATCTGACATGATACAACCCAATAATGCTCCATGCGAATGCTCTAATCGTGTGTTCTGCAGCTAAGCCTATACTGTTTTAAACATTGTCCTAATCCTCATGACTGCAAAAATGAGCTGGAAAACATATGGGCGACGCCTTGTAAGAGCTCAGGAGGCAGAGAACTCAAGAGTAGAGAGCCAAAAAGCCAATTCAAACAGCTAAAAGGAGCTGTCTGCTCTCTCTGTTGTCTCCTCCTCTTCATTTTAGATAGGTAAATACATGAAAATGGAAGCATATTCCTAGGTTTTGGGGGAGGCGGCTGCCCTTACTTTGAAAGCGTAGTTCTTGATGGCTTTTATAACGTCGCAGAAGAGGATCTTGGAGGTGAATGTGTAGCCGTGGTAAATGATCGGCTCCGAATTCGGCCCGTCCCAGCAATCCAGTTCCACACACCGGCAGCCTTTGGTCAGCGCTCTGCAAAGAAAACATCAAAGCCTGTTTCAAAGGTTTGTCCTTCTTCCGGGGGACGTCTCCAGAAATGGCTGAAGAGAGAGGAGTTCGGGGGGGTGGGGAAATGCAGAGCAAGCAAAATATTTTTTTCGGGATCTTTTTTTCCCTTCCTGTCAGGAGCTCCTGTGTGTTCTACACTGCCCTGCTCTGTGTATAACCCCCCACAAAAAACACCTTGAAGACTAACATGTTTATGAAGGCATTAAGCTTTTCACGTCACCTTCACAAGAACAAGTGGACTCCCATCACCATCATTGTCTAGGCCAGCCTTCCTCAACCTGGGGCGCTCCGGATGTGTTGGACTGCAGCTCCCAGAATGCCCCAGCTGGGGCATTCTGGGAGATGCAGTCCAACACATCCGGAGCGCCCCAGGTTGAGGAAGGCTGGTCTAGGCAGAGGGAGAGGCAATGAGGTTGCCATGGTGAAGAGGAGGAGCAACTCCAGGGAGCCCTTGTGAGTGGGCTAGGGTGGGGGCCCTTGGCAGGGGCCCCACCACGCTCACCCTTGATGCCAGCCCTGGTTGCGAGAGACCTACTGCTCGAACCACCTCTGACGGCAGCCCGTCTGGCAGCCCCATCTCCTGACCTTGACACATTCAATGGAACATCGGGGAGGGATGCCAACGCGCATTATCATAAAATCGCAGAATTGCTGAGTTGGAAGGGTCCATATGGATCATCTCGTCCAACCCTCTGCAATGTGCAGGAAAACCCATTCAACTACCCATGAGAGGTGGCTGTCCAGCCTCTTCTTAAAGCCTCCAGAGACGGAGAACCCACAACCTCCCTAGGTAGACTGTTCCACTTTTGTACAGATCTTACCCTCAGAAAGTTCTACCTTATATTTAATCGGAATCTAGGTAGCTGTAACTTATACCCTAATTTCTGTGGCCATGGAAAATAGTTCTTGACCATCTCCCCTGTGGCAACCTTTTAGGTACCTGAACACTGCTAACATGTCTCCCCTCCATCTTATTTTCTCCAGACTGAACATCCCAAGTTCCTTCAGGCTGTCCTCACAGGGCGTGTCCTCAAGTCCCTGTATCATCTTTGCTGCCCTCCTCTGAACCTGTCCTAACCTGCCGATGTCCTTCTGGAAATGTGATGTCCAGAATTGTACACCATACTCCAGGTGTGGTCTCCCTAGTGCCGAGTAGAGAGGAAGAAGGACTTCACGCATCTTTGATACAACGCTTCTTCTAATGCAGCCCAGGACTGCGTTAGCCCTTCTAGCAGCTATCTCGCACTGCTGACTCATGTTTAGATGGCTGTCAATGACCACACCCAGATCCTTCCCTGATGTGGTGCTCTCAACATAAGTTTAGGCCTGTGTAGGCTCACCATTCCATTGGGGACCCTGGTTGCCCAGGGTTCCTGAATGCACAGGAGACAGCCTATGCAAGCACATAGGCTGCCCTTGCAGATGTTGCACAACAAATGCACAGAGGTTGCAGGGTAGAGCCAGCAGGCGCATGGATGTCAGGGGTGGGATGGTTGGCCTAGTCCTACTTCCCCCTCTATGTGCTTGATCTAAGCCAGGGTCTTCAACCTCTAAGTCCAAGAGCCGTGTTCTATTTTGGAGAAGTCCTCAGGGGCCGCATTGCAGTGGGGGGTGGTTTTAGAGTCAAAAGAGGTGGGGCTAGTGTAAAAGGGGTGGGGCTGGTGTAAAAAGGGTGGGGCTAATGTAAAAAGGGTGGGGCTAATGTAAAAAGGGCGGGGCTAGTGTTAAAAAAAACCGTCCTAATATAAAAAAGATTTATAA